>NC_136976.1:10104104-10180274 GCF_032717465.1 Coenobita brevimanus | reverse complement strand
CAACCCTTTCTTTTTCAGTCAACCCCCTAGTTCATTTTACCACCAACCTCATTTCCTTCAGTTTCATATTAAAACTTCGTCCAAAATTATTATTCTCTATTCTCCACAGCTTCAACGCTTTTTCTGGATATTCAAGCAACCCCCTCCCCAGTCAATTCCCATTGATTTCTGCACTAGACCCCTGTCAAAACCCCTCCTTCACCTTAAAAGTCCACCCTTCTCCTCCACTACCCAATTTCTTTCCCCTAGCTTTAAGTTTTGCCTCATTCAGCAGTCAGTCTTATTACATTTCTGTACTGCACCATTCACCTGTCTTTCCCATCCCTCTCTCTAAAAATTTAATTCTTTTTCCCCTACTACCCCACACTTTTCTTAGCTCCAAGCAACCCTTCCATTGCCAACTTGTATGTATTTTCCTCTCGATACCTGTCACTTTCTGCGATTTCTCTGACTGCATTTACCCCTCCCCACTACGTGTTCTTGCCGTGAATCCAATATAATTACTCTCGCCCAGTTATACAGACGTCCATTCATACTCCCTCCATGTTCCCAATAAGAGGGGTGGTGGATGCAGGAGGACTGTTTCAGTTTGCAACACATTGGATTCGCGTTAGAATTAACCTGAGGCTGCTGCTGCTTCCTTGCTGCTGCCGCTGCCGCCGCCGCCGCCGCTGCCGCTGATGCTGCGTAGTTTCCTCAGCTCCCTCCGTGTCAGTTATAATTAATTTATTCATCTCATTCCCCGTAACTTTCACTCTTTATCCCATCCAGCTAATTCTCCTCCCCCACCGCCCCATTCTTTTCTCTAGCCTCATCTTCAGCCACCCAAGTAAGTACTCCCTGCAGTATTACCTTCCCCTCCATCTTTTTCCTCAGTATCCTCAACCCTCTCCAAAGTAACCATCTCATTTTCCCAACTTCCTTTCCCACCTCACCCCAATTCAGTTTCCTAACTTCCATCCCTTTTCACCAATATCTTATTTTCCTCCCACCCCCCACGTTTCCCCTTCCCTCCCGAATTGTCCCTCCCCGAATTTATTCCCTCATCCTCCCCCTCTGTAAAATTTAACTTTATAATTAACATCCAAAGGATCACCTACACCGTCGAGTTAGTCAATAAATAATGCTAATGCAATAAAGATTTGGGCAACAGTAAAGAGGAATAAGGACGAGGAAATGATAAAGATTAATGCTTTAAGAATATACATGAGGAGGGAAAGAAGGAGATGAAGAGGGGAAAAACTTAGTAACTGCCGTGTGTGTATGTGTGTGTGTGTGAGAGAGAGAGAGAGAGAGAGAGAGAGAGAGAGAGAGAGAGGTGGGCCCAGAATTGATGCAATAAGAAGCCCAGCTAATAAAGAAAACAGTATTAGTAGTGAGAAGAGGTGTAGGCGACAGCGGGAGAAAGTACGAATGAGAGAGAAGTTAAACAAGTAAAAATTATGTCCTTTATCCTACAGAAAATACAAAGAGAAAACCATAGAAGGAAGGAGGAGTGCCGACAGTGAGAGAAAGTATGAGAGTACGTAAAAGACAGAGAGTTGAAGCCATAGCCATTGCAAAGAAGAAACCCGATGAAAAAAGAGAAGAGTGGCACAGACTGAGAAAGGAGAAAGAAAGCCCTTTGTGTTGATCATCCAGGGCTATTTGTTGGGGAAAAACTTTTGACAATAGAGGGGCTGTTAGATAATTGTCAGTAGTATGATGCCTTGTTTCTTTCTATTCTTGCTTTCTCCAGATTATCTTAAACAATTTCTTTCAGAGGACGTAATTTTTGTTATATTTTTGTTGTCACTAGATAATTTAATTCGAAACTTATTACGCGACAGTTTTAAGATTAAAATATGGTAATTTTTTGGAAATAATATAGACTGGTTTAGGAGTGGATAAAATGAGCACAACTACGAAGTATTCTAATTAAGAGAAAACTTAGCGTGCTTTGTACTATGGGTCTGGGGTTTTGTTAGTTTGCATCAGAGTAGGTTAAGCTGTCAGAATTTGTTCATGTAAGGTCTGGACTGCTTTAGTTTTAGTTACGCCGCCAAGGTTAAGTTAGACAAGGCTGGATTAGAATGCTAGGATTAGCTCAGCTTAGTTTAGCCTAGAGTGGTCTAAATCAAGGGCCTTCATCCTTGGCAGAGACAACTAAGCGTATTGTGTCAAGTGGCTTAGACTTAGGAAGCACACTTCAGTTTAGCAGTAGGTTAAACTGGGTTAGTTTATGAGCTGTTATGTTAGATTAGATTAAACTGTGTCAGGTTAAGCTTTTAGGATTTGCTTAGGCTTGGTTAGAATTAGTTTAAAGTTAGAATGAGTATACACCGTCAGCCCGGACAGAGAAAATTTGAGCTCAGTCTGAAATTTTTAAACCCCTAAGAATAGGAGTCTGGGTATTGTTGTCAGCTGTCAGGTTAGGTTAGGATCTAGGTTGGAATAGGTGAGGTTAGGGTATGTTAGGGTACTTTAGGACAGAGGTAATTAAAGGAAACTCCATTAGCCTTGGCACGGAGAACATGGAGGTCGATATTGTCTGTTTAAGTTAGTTTATCAGGTGAAGTTAGGCTGGAAGGATAATATTAAGTTTATCTATCTATTGCCACAAGCCTCAACCCAATAAGGGGTGGCCACAGACAAATCGCCTCCATGTCGCCCGGTCCAATGTCACTTCAATATGACTAGATGAATTACATACTGTACAACTGTCCTAGAGAGAGAAAAGTTAGGGCTTGCCACTGAAATTGTTTACACATTGGTAATATCTGTCCAGGGTTGTCTTTGGCCAGAACACATGCGTACATTCCTTACGACCACGCCAACCTTTTTCTCCAGCTTTTTTTTTTTTTTGTCAATGTTCTGGTTTCCTTAACATTCCCCGGCACCCATGATTCTCTCTCAGGGGATTTTTGGAGCAGGTCACAATGAATAGACGACAGTTGCTCTTCTTTAAGGCTCCACGGGGGGTAGGGGGGTCTGCTTATAAACCATTCTGACCAGTTTTGACGATGAACAAGTCTCCGTAGCAGTTAATTATTTTCAGAAGAGTCCAGTTTATTTCCTCTGTGTTATTTTTCATTAATATTCAATAAGGTTTGCTTGTGAAGTGTTTAATAGCAGAATAAGTGAATGCAAGTGGACGGGGAAGTAATACTATATACAACTTAGCAAAGTTTATAGATGCGGTAATTAACCACACTTATCCCAACTTAGTCCATCCTCCCTCCGGCCCACCACGAAGTTTTGCTCCCTCTCCCCACTACCGCTCCCCACCCTCCTCCCTACCTCCCCTTTTTCCTAAACACCCCACCATTCCTCCCAGCATACAGTCTTCTCTCCTGCCTGTCCTCCCCACGTTTCCTCCCTATCCACACTCCCCTTCCCCCACACCTCCCTACCCTCCTCAAGCGACTCTTTGTCCTAATTAAGAATCGGCGTATACAGTATAACCAAGGAGGAGGAGGAAGGAAGAAGAAGAAGAAGAAGAAGACGAAAAGAAGAAGACGAAGAAGAAGAAAAGGGAAAGGAGGAGGAGGGAAAGAGGGGAAGGAGTTGGAAGAAGGAGAGGGAGATGGAGGGGAAGGAAGGAGAGAGGGAAGGAGGGAAAAGGATGAGAATCAAGGGAAGTAGGGATGGGAGGTTGAGCATTTAAGACGCCCACGTTCCAGGTTAAGCTCTTCCCCTAATAAGGCTGTTAATGTCTTGGCTGTATATTCACTAGGGCACACGAACTCTCCGACTTCTGAGCATAAGTGAGAGCATTTTAGGAATATAAATTTTGGTGACACTTCCATTCTGAGGCCAGGATACAGTATTTAACCCCTTGCTACATCCACACGGTGACTTTTTATCAGTTGCAAAGTGTACTCTGGTTGTGAAAGATTTAACAGTACTCTCGCTAACCCCATTCGGTTGGAAGAGTGTCCTAAGCTGAAAATATCGTCTGAAAATAGCAAGAATAAAGTAAAAAAAAATGTAACTGACGGAATTATAATAGCCTTTACTATCCCGCAACACTCATCGACAGTCATTTAAACGGTCCTGCTAACACACACACACACACACACACACACACACACACACACACACACACACACACACACACACACACACACAATTATTCACAGACATAAGTTCATCTAGCTCTCCATACATCTCCTTATCACCTACCATATCTGCCTGTGGATCATATTGTGCCTAAAGAAGTTCTTGGTTATTGACAAACCATTTCTTGCATAAATGTCAGTTAGGGGGCTACCATTCCCATCCACATCACTAGTTACATCCCACTGATCAGTCACCCCATCTGCTCTAACATTATCCTCTTTTTCATTCATATCTCCCTTCTCTCAAACTTTTCTGTGCACGCTTCCACATTTGCCCAGACCTCATCTTTCACTGTAGGGGCTCTGTGCTCTGTTGGAGCCATAGACACGAAAATGATCACCCCCGCTTTTATTCCCACCTTTTTAATTATTACTCATGCAAATCCAGATCCAACTGATCTACACTCCCTTATACTCTCCCTCCATCACTTTTGCATACGACTGTGTTATACAATGCACGTCCGTTTAATTACATATGTGAAGGTTGTCTTCGTTGCTTCTGGTGTATGATTTTCGCATTATATTTCCCACCCAGTCCCTCAGCTACTCAGGTCATTGGTCATCAGGTCTTCCTCTTCCTCCTATGCTACTCTGTGTTCCAGTACTATACTTTGTTCACATTAAACTTGCCCTAGAATTGCATGCATCTCTCCGTCTTGAATGCAGTTTTAACATTAGATTTCACACAAGATTATGGTGCTAATCATGAACAGGTGCTCTGGAAGGGATTTGGGAGATTTAACTCTGTCATTTCCTGCCACTATGACAGGTGGAAAAAAGATACTATTGACCAAAACATAAGCCAAGTTAAAAGAGATTATAATCTAACAGTCCACTCTCTATCTCCTTCCTTCAGTATACGATCTTTAATTTCCTTTCATGACTGACACTTCCTCCCTCATTTCTAGCCGTTGTATGGAAACATCCAATCCCATGCTATCCCATTCGAAGTATTGAAACCCGAGGCTAGGTTGTCGTAGATTGGTACGTTTAGGGTCGATATCTAGCTTATCTTTCGTGATAGCGGTACGTGACGGAAAAAAACTCCATACACCTCTTGGGTAGCAGATTGACATTATGTAAGGCTGTTACTCCTACTAGGTCATTCTAACCACTAGGCAAACAGGGACATGTGATTTTATTAACAGATGAACAGAGGAAGGAAGAATTAAGAAAAAAAAGATCCATACACCAGAATACGGGTGTCATCCGTTCATCAAAAAAGTCTGCAACAGTTGTACTTGAACTGCTGTAGGTTGGGAGGTAAACTAATTTGGGGAAGCGAGTTGCAAAGAAATGGTGGAGAGTTTCTGGCACATAAATTATGGATATGACCACGATCAAAAATTCACCTCTATTACACTTTACTAGCTGTTGCGACCAGAAAGTATTATTATATGAAACTATTTCTGCGTGGTAACTGAGAAGATTATGAGAAAGAAAGTGTACTCTCTGAAGGCTCGGAGAGGAAGGAGTCAAATTGAAGGCAAGACACGATGCTGACTATGGGTTGTCGGAGAGTACAATACAAACCTCTTTACAAAATTAATCAGGAGATAACTTTCTGCTGACTGAGAAAACCATCTATACATCATCTATAGTAGGACTCGCACTACGTTTGCGGCATGTGGTGTGGCCCGCACATGTGTACAATGGTGCCACGTTTCCCCAACTATGCGATGTGAAAGCGGAAGCTATTTATTTACAAGGCAACACAAATACGATAAGTTCAGATGAATAAAACTTACACTTGTGTATTTTGATGGATGAATCAACAGTAATCTTATTATGCCTAAAATATTTATACAGTAACACAGAAACATGGCATACATATTGTACAAAGTGTTGCTAAAAGAAATTGTAGTCACTTTTAATGTTTTTTAGCGTAGTTTTAGGGTGGGTAATAATATTACGAGTTATGGATATAAGAGAATAGAGCCTGAAAAAAAGAAGAAAATATGCCAATATCCAAAGTAAAAGAAATAATTCATATAATTCTTGTGAGTGGCAGCACTGACACACCCAGTCTGGCTTAAGATAAAGTACGTACCCCTCCCGTAGAACACAAAAGGATAGCTTGTACAGGTGTTGCTAGGGAAAAACGCTCAGATTTACTGGCTTTTACCGTAATTTTAAGGGCGAGGAATAATCACATTTATAATCATAAGCTAATATGTAGGACAAAATAGTAGGCATATGCCAATACTGAAGTAAAAAAAAAAAAAAAAACATTATTCACTCGCGAGCGGCAACACTTCCACACCCAGTCGGTGGCCTTGACCTCAGGGGTGGTGTGGAGAGAGAGATGGAGGAAGGGGAAAGAGAATGAATGAATGAAAATCAGTCATGGTACTGCAATAACGGGTCATCTGTCGCCGTATACAAAAAATGATAAATATCACTAAATACAACAAAACCAAAATAACAAATGAAAGCACAATTATAAACAACTTATAAAAATATCAAAAGTACTCAGGGTGGCTCACATCTCCCGCCAGGAGAGAGAGAGAGAGAGATAACGGTATAGAAAACGTGGAAGCACTGTACACAGGTGCGGGCCACACCATAGCCGCAGACGTAGACGAGTCCTACTATAGTCTGTGCCCATCCATAACATAACAGCATTTCCTTCCGAGTACGGTCGATTTCTGACGTCCCTTCCCAAGCAGCCTGTCAACCTTCGAGGGAATGATGGGTGAAAATGATGGCCCACCAATGGATTCCACTGACATCTGTGGCATGGGATGGAGTGGTTAAGCCTAGCACACAAGAAAACCGGTTTTACAGTATATTATAAAACTATGAAGAACCCTCTAGGTAACTCACATTTTTCCCAGAAACTTTGATGTTCACCGATCGCACAGATGTGGCATCCCACCAGTGTGGGTTCCACAGTTGATTTATGCATGTTAGGTAAGGTCAGGTACAACTCAGAATCATTACATATTTTGTTTAAATATGCGACAGTAATCCTGACGACATTCCTAATCCCGGAACGGGTGACCACGAAGATAATAATTATCATCGTGTCGATTTGTTTTCCGACATCATGCTGCACTCCACCCAGTTCATCAGTCGCATTCATAGACCTCTCCACCTCATCCCTCCATCTCATATTCGGTTTCTCTCTCCCCCTCTACCCTTCCACCTCTCGCACGTCTATTCTCCTATTATGCCTATCACCAACCATTCGGTCCACATGGACAGACCGTCTCAGAGTACTTCTTATAACACTTTCTAGCACATCATAACAGCTGGCCGTCTCGCCATCATTTACTCATCTCTGTCAGCTCTCCCTCACATAGTCTCCGTCTCTTTCCGTTTCCCCACTTCAGTTAGCCAAGCCACCTGCCCACCAATGTGAAAAATAAACAAGCAGCCAAATCATTCATTCTGCTGGATCATGAGTCTAATCCAGCTTCTCGTATCTCGAGAAATGCCATAATGCCGATGGTAATGAGGTTTGGAAGGGTATTACATGAGTGCAGTAGTGGGATGTTTTGACCCCACTCTTTTTACGTAGACGGGAAGGCTTGTGTTATCGCAGTTATGTTTAGGAAGCAGATCATCAGTTATTCGTGTCGTTATCGAACTATGCGGAGAGTAATATTGTGACTAACGACTTACCAGGAGGAGTATGTTTGTCAAGGTAAATAATGACACAGTGGAGAGGCGACCGACGGCAGGATATGAGGGAGGTGAGCAAATATTAATCTGCTTCTCTTCCCGAATCCCGTTTGTGTGTAGTGGACGCGGGTGAGCGATCCCAGGAGTGATATACTAGGCTATGGCTTTGTGATGTCGGGGCATGTCGATAGATTGGTGCATGGATGTAGCTTCTGCTGGGATTAAACTGTTGTTAAATTACTTTACGCTCTTTCAAACAGGTGTCCCCCCCCCCTCCTTTTATTTTATATATATAACTTGGATTTACTATTCCATGGCATTGTTATTCAGCTTTGGAAAGAAATCTTGCGTCGGGAAGGACTAATCAGTGATATATTTAAACCCCGTGGTTCGAAAAGTCTCTCCTAGGATGAATACCCACACCTGAAGACAGAAAGAAAAAAGTCTCCTCATTCAAGGGACGACTTCCAGATGAGTTTGGGACCACAAGAGGAGCAGCAGAAAGAAATTGTTATATAAGTGAAGCGTTCATCTTCGGAAAAAAGTGATAGTTGACAGTAAGCTCTACACATTTGACCAACAGTTCTATGACAGGAAAATATACCCATTGTTTATTAGGAAGATGCAACATCCTTGTTTCGACTTTACGCCTCCTCAGATTCCAAGGTGGATCGAATATTGCATCTTTCCGGTAAGCAGTGGTTGTATACGTGAACATATTTCTTCCATTTAAACCACTGAACAACTCTCGACAGTGTGAAATCAAGACTGTATATGGGTTTCAGCAACAGTGAGGATAGAATCTGTATTCAGCGTGTGCGACTCGGCGTGCGTGTCCGGCAATTCTGAAACAGGACGAAACACTGAAAAATTAGGTACAATTCCGTTGGTGACACGGTATCGGCTGTCGGCTTTAGCGGGAGAACACGACGATAAGAAGCCACCCGACCTTGCGGAAAATAGGAACGTCAAAATGGTCACAAGGATCATTTTTCTTCACATTCCTTCTGTCACTATTAAACTCTTCATCCGTCGCCCGTAGTCAGCCCGGTACAGTTGGGAACAAACGCCTGCCTGCTCATCCATTCCGTCTGCTTTACATTTAGGGCATCTATGTTACTCTCCTCCCTGACGCATCGTATCAATGAGCATCATCCGTGGGCAAAAGAATATACCAAGCCATTCTCAGCTAGGGAAATAGTAGTAAAAAAAAATAGACGAAGTGTAATTATTAGTTTTTGACTCTACTATGGCAAGCTGTCATTGTTCTGCCTTTCTATCCATGAACATTTAGAATCAGTTCCAGGAACACCAAACAAACGACGTAGAATACATTAACCTGGCGCTAAATTTTCATCAGAGTAAATGTAAAGAGAACAAGGAGAAGCGACCCGACATTTCCCCCGACGGTTACGTTTTTATCCTTGGGTTTATTTACGCTGCTTCCGCACCAACAGTTCTGCCGTCTGTCACTGCCGCCGCTCCATCCTTCTCCTCCCTCCTGTCACAAAAATTGGCAGCCTGCGGAGAACTTCGCAAGGGTCGTGTGTGTGTGACGGACAGACAGATAGATAGAGGAATGGATAATGGTTGGCTGGCTGGCTGGATGGATAAATAGATAGATAGATAGATAACGCCTGTCACCGATTGCTGTATGGATGACCTTAAGAACAGAACATCCAGTCAAATCTCACTCACTCCCATTCCCACAACACATCACCTTCCCTCACATTCTCTCCCACGTCATCCCTCCACCATGTTTCCGGTCTCTCCCTGCCACTCTTTCCACCTCCCAACTTTCACACACATTCTTCCAGTCAGCCCTTCATTCTCACTACGCACACTGACAGAAATCCAAGGTCACTGCGCTTATATATATATATATATATATATATATATATATATATATATATATATATATTCGATACGGGATAGAGAGGCTCGGAGGCTGTTATCTCCTTGACCCAGCTGGATCTATAATGAAAGGACTCGAGTTTATGGCCTATTTTTCGTCAGCTTAGATTTTCTAGCGCCTTTTTCTTAGCAGTTTATTATGCCTATTACATATCAGTATTAGGTGCGGGAACGTCTCTAGGAGCCGCCAAGCTAGTCAGCCTTACCACAAGGATTTTTTTAAAAAGAAGTGCTTCACTAGCAAAGTTCTGTTTGGTGATTATTTTGGCTCCCTAATAAGTTTCACACACAGGGTGCTTTATTGTACTCAGCAACAAAAGTCCTGCGCAGCTCACAACCGTAATTAAACCCTGTAGCTAGCATCTAAGGTTCGAGCACTGCTACTGCTATCGTCTGCTTCATCCTCGAACCTCAGATGCCTCAGGGTTTAACTACGATTGTGAGCTGGCAGTACTTTGGTTGCTGAGTGTACGCCTCGCTAAGAATTTTCACCCGCAAATTACTTCATTCACTTTACCAAAGCCCCATATGGTCGTGCATATTCCAAGTACTTCTGTACGTGCTAATTAGTTTACTACCTTGAATCGGGCGGATTAGTCTTGATTTTATTCTTGTTATATACAGATTTTTTTTTTTTTTTAAGGATATTTTGCACTAATATTTCCAGTTTAAGGTTACGCCTGGTTGGAACTTGACCACCTCCTTAGTCATATTCACCTTCCTACTCCAAATTCGTGTTCAGTAGTTTCACAAGGGTTGCAAAATAGAGTCTAGATATAATCTACTAACGCATGTTCCCTAGATCCAGTAATACACTTACGACACAAGAACAAAGGGCTGGTCCTCGGCACTCCTCACATGTAATCTGCAAAAAAAAATTATTAACTGTTTTCAAACTTAAACAGAAGTTTTGCATTGCCATTGACAAAGGTGAAAGTAATTAACCGGTACCACAGAAACTACGCATGGGGGGTTAGGTTTAGGAGAGGGAGCACAGACACCAGTCCCCAGTCCCGGCCTGGCAAGGAAATATCCAGTTTTTTAGACACAGGAATGGAAATTTGAATGATATACTGTACTTACGAATTCATTTTGATTGCAGGCACGATAGGCACCATAAGAACTGTACTGGGGGTGAAGGGTGGGTGGGATGGTTGGGGAGGAGATGCAGTCTTCGTCCTCGACCACCTCAGTTAACACACATTTTTCAAGATAAAGGGATAATATTTTGTGTGTTTAAAGACAGACGTCCAAGTATGTCATGAGCACAAGAGGAACTAAGCTTGGATGTTGCGGGAGAAGGTACAACCCTAAATCTAGCCCCAAAGAATATATCCATCATTTTCCAAGATAATTGTGTGTTCGTTAGTGCTGTGCAATAGTGGACGTATTCAATGGGCGCTCACACGGTGTAATGAACAGACTGGGATGGAGAGGTTATTTCTGGTGTATTGTCCACCCATGTTTTTGTCTAACTTTAGAATTTAAGAATCATTATACTTGAAATAAAAATAAAATTGAATGTGTGATTACCGATGGTGATTTTAACTGTAGTAACTTGACAGCCCAAACAAGGTCGCGTACCACTAACTAAATAATAACTTCAGATACAGTCCACGCTAGGAGAAAGTATGGGATGAGGGAGGGTCATCGTTCACCGCGTTAGTCCTATTTTCAGCGTTGGCGGAGTGAATCTGACACATTTACATAAAATTTCATGAATTTCAATGAGGTAGGGGACGAACGCGGCATACTGATTTTAATTTGAGTGGAGGCAGTGGCTGGCGCTAGGCATGCTGATATTTGTAATTATGGGTGGCGTTGTGATGGAATTGATGGTGAGAGCAATAGTAGTAGTGGTGATGGTGGTGGTGAAGATGTAAAAGGGTGAAGAAGATAGTTTGTGGTGGTGGAACAATAGTTAGGAAGGTTGTGTTTGTGGTTAATGGTGAAAATTGTTGTGGGAGGGAAGGGGAAATGTTTGATGGCATTGATGGTAATGCTTTTGATGGTGGTGATGGTGGTATTGATGGTGGTGGTAATGGTTTCGTTGTTGGTGGTAGTGATAATGGTAAGGGGCTACTACTGTTGGTGCTGTTGATGGCAGTGATGAGGTAGGTGTTAGGGAGCAAAGGGTAACTACTCTGTGGTAATGGTGATGGTGACTATGTAGATGGTGCTGAGGATATTGGATAGACAGGTGAAGGGGATTAGGGGACAGAGGTAATGATGGTGTGGTTGGAAGGGGGATTTGTGTGTGTGTGTGTGTGTGTGTGTGTGTGTGTGTGTGTGTGTGTGTGTGTGTGTGTTAGGGGTGGGGAGTGCAAGGAGAGATGATGGACTAGTTAATGGATTTAAGTAGTGGTTATAGTTGTAGTCGACGTTGTTGTTAATCGTGGTCTTGGCATATGGAGGGTCTATATAAATGGTGGTGTTATGTTTATAGTAACAGTGGCAGCATTGTTACTGTTGCTGATATTCCAGTGCTTTAACTCGAGCACCATAACCCTGTCATAGTCGAAACAGCTTTAGTATTATATTTCAACGAAAGCCTGGTTATTTCATGCATCTTAAAGTGAATAAAGGAGTCTGAGAGCTTTCATACTGACATCAATAACTCTCTCATGGTCAGAAGAACTTTATTCAGTTGAGGAGTCATAGAATCTAAGAGTTGATATGGTGGAGATTTTAGTCCTTTTGGAGCTCCTTGACAGCTTATTGGTAGAGTAAGACAATAGTATGGCCCTACATTCTTTACATAGCATTATTACGGGACTAGCATAATATTTTAGTGCTAATTTTTCGCTACAACTTAGCATTCAAGATGGAAAGATGGTATTAGCAATCCAAGTTAAAGGAGACACACTGTAGGATTGCAGTTGTAGCAGGAGCAAAAGATGACTGTATATTAACTAAATATGTTTGTGCATTTTATTATTATTTTTAAGGTGGGAAGAATGGTTCATATGGTGGTGATGATGATGATGAGGATAATGATGATGATGATGATGAGGATAATGATGATGATGATGAGGAGGAGGAGGAGGAGGATAATGATGATGATGATGAGGAGGAGGAGGAGGGGAATAATGAAGATGATGAAGGAGACCGGAAGGCGGGGGAAGGTCGCAGAATTAGTGCGAATTTTGCTGGAATAGTGCATAGCAGCAACAACGGAAGCAATGGCAAATACTGTCAAACTTCTTTTTTTTGTTTGTTTGTTTTACTGGGGGTGGGGATGGTCATAAAATTACTGGAAATTTCAGCTGTGACAGGCGAACCAGGTAAAATGTACAGTAGGAACATATATGAATTTGTCCCCTTTTTTCCAACCTTCTCCCTTCCCCCTCCCTTCCTCCCCCACCTTATTTGCGTGGGTTACAGAAGGAATCCTTGTTGCGAACCTGATGATGTGGGATGAATGGAAATAGTCCCGTGCACTGTATTTTGTTTTGGTAAATGGTTTAAAGCTTTACCAGCTAATTAACAAATTGCTGTGTGTTTACTTAGGCTAACTTCAGACAATTTTACAAAGTTCAAGGGAAGCCTGGGTCACCCAGTGTTTTAAAAGTATAATTATAAAGGTTTGGGCGGATGCACAATCGCTGTAGTCAGAGAATTAATACTCCCAGGGTCTCATTAAGCACTCCCCACGGAATAAAACAGCCACCCATTAAGCGGAATAGAACACGAGGGTTATTCCGAAATGGTACCTGGTTTAACACTGAAGTTCTTGTCACTCGCTTTTAACTGAATGGTCTCGTCTAGCGTTAAGTGGATTGGAATATTTGAGCCATCTTGACCATGAGAGAATTAATGGTACCAGTACTGACACTTAGGCTCCTCTCTCTCTCTCTCTCTCTCTCTCTCTCTCTCTCTGTGAACAAAATAAATGAGAGTTTTCATTCTATCTGAACCAAACTTGTTGGGAGATATAATATACTAGTCTTCTAAGGAGTTTACCGATTGTTACTGAGAACAGTAGAATGATGGTGAAGGTCACATGGCAGAGTATCCGATTTAGACAAATCTTTGTGGAAGGATTGAGAGTTACTGTTGTTGTAGCCTAACTCCTGTCCTTCTGATCGAATAGGCCCGTTGACCGCAAAGAAGTAACTGCTCCTATGGGGTTGTCCCATTGGTTCCCTGCATCGTTTATGATCGTTTATGTTGCTTTTGCGTCTTAGTGTGACGTGCTGTGCAGAATGGGCCTATTCCATAAGCTGGGCACGCGTCATCTGTGATTTCATCCAACCCAAATGTAAGCTGATTGCCGAGGAGGACTGATTGATGTCCTGCTCTAAGCCAGGCTGGATGAACTTGATCATATCTGTTTGAAGACAACTCCGATGAGTGAATGTCAGGAGGGGGGTTTCAATATAGTGTTCCGATCGAGGTTATGTATTAGCATGCTCGTGAACTGAGTATGTAGGTGTTTCAATAATTTTTGTGTTGGAATGTTTGGAGGTGGTATATGGTTGTAAAGAATTTGATCATGTTTGGGTGGTGATTGTTTTATGCATCATGGTGTGTTGTGTCCCTCTGTCATGCAGTGGCAAGGGTACTGTGTATTGGCACAGGCTGCTGCATAGAATTGTGTACTTCTCATTATCAAGGTCGTCTCTGAGAGAGAGCACTTTTATTTCAGAGTGTAGGTGAGCTGTGGGAGTGGCTTTGGTGCAGTCATTGATGATGCATATTGCGTTGTTCTGTATGATATTACATGGTATTGTAGTAAATATCAGATAGGATGAGAACTAGTGCCGGGGAGGCGTAGTATATCGCTGATCTACGCTACCGTTTGTAGAGTTACAGGAGTGTTTATTTTGATTCATGGGGCAACGTAGGATTAGATGATGAATGAAAGAATTATGATATATATATATATATATATATATATATATATGCCTTTCAGGGATGAGTGAGGCTGGTCACTCTTATCTTAAATGTCAGGACCAACTTGCCTATTCCCAGGTCTCTACACTCCTCATGGGGCAACAGGATTAGATGATGATGAATATATATATATATATATATATATATATATATATATATATATATTAGTGACGCGAATTGTTTCCATTTTGAGTACGTTCGTTAAGAATGATGTTTCTGAATGAATCTACGGCGCAAATGCAGTAGATATGGGTCTTTTTATGTATTTTACGTCTTAGAGCAAAACAAATCGTTCAGCATGGCTCTTTATTTTTGAACAGTTCATCATTACTTGCATCAAGAATGCTCAGGAATGCACACCAAGTAACACATGTTATTGTGTGCCATGACCTACAGTATATGCTACATAAAAGTAAACAGTCCATGAGTATACATTTCGTACTCTTTTGCAAGACATATCCGACAATATCGGAAATTAAATGTCCTCTGCTTTTTCCGAAAATGTATTGACGGTGCAGCGTAAATGAAGGTGGACATCGTGAAAGGTAACTCAATTTAACTCCGCGCCGATGTGAAGGAAGTGTTCTTTTCCACTTACTAAACTTGAGGGGAAGTTTGATGGAGTTGTTCACACAGTTTTTTGTTCTGGAGTGGTGACGCTGACAAGGTGACGGGGAAGTGACGTCCATGCACTTGGCCCGCCTCGCCTTGCAGGTCTTTTTCCCCACTGATTTTTACTCGATATACAATGATGAAAAGATTGGCTACCGAGGCGGGGTGTTTAGGAAGGCGAAAAATTGAGGGGGAGGGGAAATACTGCCAAATGGAGATTATGGTGATTTTTTAAAAAAGGAGAGAGAGAGAGAGAGAGAGAGAGAGAGAGAGAGAGAGAGAGAGAGAGGATAATGCTTATCATAAAACTACGAGGGATCTCAGGAAATTAGGTAAATCGTTGGGTGGAAGCCAGAATAAAGTAAATAAAAAGTATATTATTACCCTAATGAAGTAAAACGTGACTTTCTAAGTACTCCACTCCTAAGCATCGCTGTTAGCTGAACTGAACCCTGTGGCAGCAACAAAGCAACACTAAAATTGGTGCCGTTTTCCTTTAGATGCGTATGTAATGAAGGTGGGGGCTTACGAAAAAGAATACTATCATGCAGCTCAAGACTGCCTACGAGATGAGAACACGCATTCATTTGGGCATATCGAGCTAACAGTTTTCCTTATTAAATTCGTTTTGCCCCACACTAGCCACTTCAGTCTGATGACAGTAGTTTAGGTTACTCATCCAAACGATTCTGCTAACTTGGAAGGCATCTAATATTGAAGGGATTAATGAAGACTAGCCCTGTCCAGTTTTAAACGTTTCCCTGAGCTGAAGGTGTGAAGTCAGCAAGAATACTATACGAATTAAAAACTGCCACATTTAAAAGGGAATAGTGGATGGTATTACAAGTTTCCCTCACCAAAGTCGATGAACTCTACGGATTCATGATGCCACATTTCACGAAGTGTGACTGTAGTTATCTTTGACCCTGTCAAACTCTTTACAGGGCTTACCTTATATATATATATATATATATATATATATATATATATATATATATATATATATATATATATATATATATATATATATATATATATATATAATATGGGGGGGGTATCTGCCCAAGGATTAGCTGTACCAAATCTGAAGTGGTTATGAAGAAAAAAAAAATAACAAATCTAGAGTGACTGAAAGAAATGAATATGGAAGTAAATATATGAATTCATTAATAATAATAATAATAATAATAATAAACAAGAAGAAGAAGAGAAAGAGAAACGAAGCGGGGCAAATATATTTATATCCAGACCATAGTGTCGAGACGATAATTACGTCGTCGTATAGTTGGGAATAATTTTTTTTTTTCTAAAGCTTCGATATTTTTTAAAACCTGGTCAGCCTAAGAATAGCTCTTTAACTTATTCTTGGTTTCTCCAGATGACTTTATATAGCATAGGGGAGACTTGCTGGACTAGAATGCCGAGATATGGACTTCATTAACCTCGTCATTACTACCACTCCTTGCAGAACTACATAAAATTGTTTGATGATAATCCGTTCAAATGGGAAGACGTCTCTGTAGTGAAGTTATTAATATCGAAATAGTCGGCACAGATATCATAAAAGTGAAAATTAATAATACTTACGTGGTACATACAGAAGCGAAGTAGTAAGGAAGATTTTTTTTTTTTTTTTTTTTTTTTTTTTATTTTTTTTTTTAGCTCCCTTAGCTTTTAGCCATGACAAAGTTTTCAGTATTGCTTTAGTTCCTGCCAGAAAATCATTCACAACTAGGGAGAGAGACTTCAGAATCGCATCGTATCTTTTATAAAGGTTCCAACGTGTTTCCATGCGCCGGCTTTGGCCACCGAACTGTGGCTGGCCAAGCTGCTCGATTTCTGGCAGCCTCCCTGTTCAGTCCCATATCCCTTAGGTCACACTCTGTGACCTTGTTCCAAGTCTTTTTTTGGTCTGCCTCTCGCAGCCCTCTCTGCCTGATTTCTTCCTCGCTTTCTTTCTTGCTTCATTCTTATCACCCACTTCCTCTCATCTTCCTTCCTTCCGTCATCCATTCACATTCTCTCTCTCTCTCTCTCTCTCTCTCTCTCTCTCTCTCTCTCTCTCTCTCTCTCTCACCATTAATGACTTGCCAGCATTTTCTTTCGCTTCATCTCTCTGACACTTCCGTTCCCTTTCCCTCACCCCTCTTTCTCTCTGTCCTTTCCCATTACCGTGTCTTTGTCTCTCCCTCCCTCCAATTATCTCTCCTTTACTCTACTGTCTTCCGCCTCCCTCTGTCTTTTTTCTCCCTGTCTCTACTGCTTACTCTTTTTTCTCCTCGTTTCTCTCCTACGCATATCTCGCCCACGTTCATCCACCTCTCCCTTTTTCCCTTCTTTCTTTCTTCAGTGTCTTTTTCATCTTTCACCTGTTTTTTCCTCTTACGATCTTAGATTCTCGCTCTTTCCTCTTTCCTCCACCTTCTTCTTCCTTCCTGTTCATCTCCCCTCCTTTGTCTCGCACACATCACCTCTTTAACTGCTAATATTTCTCTCAGCCCAACAAAATCACCTGGAATTTACCTGCATATAATATTTAAATCTTTGTATAGCAACAGAAGGGTTTATCGAGTAGTGGTTTGTAGACGCTTGCTTGCTTGGATTCTCCACAGCCACACACTTGTCTGGTGTTTGCCTGAATAACATACCCAAGTGTACCAACGGCAGGTAAAAAGGTAATCAGTAGGTCTGGATACCTATATAAGTGTGTCCTCTTACCTTCATCCCTTCAGTACAGGTTTTTGTCATATTCATCTTAACTTCATACGATTTTCTTCTGAACAGGGTAGACTTGTTGTGGTGATATAGTTAATGAAGGATTTATTAGATACATCATATTCGGGGAAGTTTCTTGTAACCTGATTGAAATCGTCCTAACCTAGTAAAATAAAAGTTTTTTTTTTTTTTTTTTTGAATCCCCGTTCCCTCCTTTCATCTACTTCCCTCCCTCCTGTCACCCACTCCCCTCCCCCCATTACTTTTTCTTTTCTCATCCTCCCATTTCAATTTCCATAATTATATACCAAGCTTGCCTCTCTCCGGTATCTCCTTCCTCCACTCTCTCTCTCTCTCTCTCTCTCTCTCTCTCTCTCTCTCTCTCCGCCCCCCTCCTTTACCCTGCACATTTTTACCTCTTTCAGCCTCCATCCATCCTCCCACCTCTTTCCTTTTCCCCAACCCTCTTGCCCACTTGAGTTCACCACTCACTTTGTCTCCCAATTCTATCCTCCTTCCTCCCCGTTCACTCACTCACTTCCCCATTCTTCCTTGCACATTATCTTGTTTCCTCTCCGCCCCTCACTCCTTCCCATAATTATGCATAAACGTCTTCTAAGAGTTTTCTCCATCTTTTTTCCTCCCTCCATCCTCCCCCTCTGTCTCTCACTCCCTCTCTCCCACCAATCGGGCATCTCTCCCCGTTTTCCCATTCCTACACCGGCCATCCTCTCTCGGATTCTTTCTCACCGCTTCTTTCTCTCCCTCCCCCCTCCGTCCATCCATTCAGTCTTTCTTCCTCCATCATTCTCTCCCTTGCATTAGTGGACGTAATGATCTTTTGAAGTGTTTTTACCTCCCCTAAGTTCCCAGGGACACTTCACTCACTTTCTTCATTCGTCCTTCCTGCATTCTTGTCTCTTTCATTTTCTCCGCGTTTGTACCCTGTTCTCCCCCCCTCCCAATCGCATCCCCTCTCTTTCTCCCTGTCACTCCCTCTCTCTGTCATTTACCTTTGCAGTTCTCTTTGCCTCCCCATTCCTCCAGTCTTCCCCTTTGTTCGTTTCTGTGCCCCTTCATCTTTCCATTCTCTCCTTTTGTCTATCCCTGTGCCTCTACCTCTTTCAATTCTTTCCCCTCCGTCCTCTAGCACTCTTCCTCTTCCCATTTTCTTCCTCTGCCCTTCTATCTACCTCCTCCTCCCTCTGTCCTTTGTCCCTCTCCCCTTCTCCTTTGTCCTTCTTCCCCTTTCCATTATCTCCTCCTTCCCTTCTGTCTGCCTCTTCCTCCTTCATTTCTATTCCTCAGTGGTTGTTTCTGCCTCTCCCTCACTCGGTTTTTTTTAGTGTTGTCCCCACCGTTAAGTCTCCATGCCAGTCATCTCTCTCCTTTCTTTCGTTTTTTCCTACTTTCTGCCTTTCTCTCCTTCCCCCCCATTAAAGGACCTGGTGTTTTGGGGGTACTTTCATCTCCCTTCAGTTTCCCTGCCACTCAATTTATTTCATTTTTCTTCCTTTCTTTTCCTTTATTTTCTCCGCTCGTTCCTCTCTCCCTCCTTGCAATGGAGTTGAGCGTCTTTTTTTTGGTGTTTTTCTACTTCCTGAAGTTTTCTAAGGCTCGTGAAAAATTGTAACAGTAGTTGCAACAGAAGTTATGAAATAGGAGTAGGTAAAAACATCAGGTTTAGAAACTCCGTACACAATGCCGTCTTGCATTATTCAACTACTGTAGGAGCTACAGGCGTGAGGGTCGTATGGAGGTCTGTCTGCTACTGTTGTTGTCTAGGCCCGGGGCATCAGCGTGGGGTGTTCGCAAGCCCTTAACACTTCGCTAAATTGAACTTACAAATACTCTAATCTAGCCACAACTGACTGCACAACATCTACGCCGTGCATTCCTACAGCTACTCATACACCAAGTTAGACATTGAGGCATATACATCATCATACAACCAGATAGGCATTGCGGCATTTACCCGTACATCAATATACAAGTAGCTATACATTGGCATCTACACTACAAAATGTGCGAGGCCAACTACACTGGCCAGTAACATCGAGGTTGGAGTTACGCTATTACGCTGTTGATGGATATCTGGTTCCACATGGGGGCAAGGTGGTTTATTTTGAAGTATATTTATTTCAATTCTCTTCTTCCGGTGAGAGCAAGGATTGATACTGAGTAAATGTTGTTATGAAGGAGGAAACTCTGTGTGTGTGTGTGTGTGTGTGTGTGTGTGGTGTGTGTGTGTGTGTGTGTGTGTGTGTGTGTGTGTGTGTGTGTGTGTGTGTGTGTGTGTGTGTGTGAAATGCTTCCCTACCTCAACATACTAATTTTCTTTCCTTGGGAAGTCTGAAAACATAACAGCGTCTTGATTAACAGCCTTACTCTCTTTCCTTTTTTCGCGTACATTAGTTACGAAATGAGAAGAGAAAAAAGAAGACAAGGGTGCAGAGTACACAGATTCATTCATGACATATTCTAGTGTCACACGATCGCTTTTCTCCATGTAAGTGTGAAAGATCCATCATCATCATCATGAGGTGCGGTAGGATCCAAAGGCAAGGAAAGAGAAAGAACGACCGTCAGTGAACTGGCAAAAGCATGTCTAGTGAAATGGGCCACAGATGCATTACCCCATCATTCAGTTCCCCGGAATCCTGGCTCCTTCTAACAAGCCTAAGCATTTCCAATTGTAGGAATATTTATCCTTATTGATGCTCTTCACATACACGTGCAAGACTGTCATTCTGCTTCAGTCTTAGTAAAATTTTCATCCAAACTTCATTAAATTTTTACGCGTCTCAAATGCACTACATTCTCTCTCTCTCTCTCTCTCTCTCTCTTTTGGGACAGAGGGGAAGGGGGGTATATGGGGAGGAACTTCTGCTTATTTCTTTAGCTAGTTTTTTTTTCCCCACCCCCTGGGAAGTATAGTTTCTCGATGTGTTGCTAGGCTCGGGGTGAAAAATTTCAGCCTTTTTTCATGTATTTTTCCCCGTCCCCTTTCCCCATGCAGTATTTTCTTAGATATAGGAGTATCTCTTAGATCGACCCTGTCCCTCAGTTTCTCACTAAGGATTTTCGGAAATTTATAAGTCACTCCAGTACATTTTAGCGGAGCCTCCTCTTAGGACCCTTTGCGTCAATATCTACGTGTGCCTTTGTACTTACTTCCCGGTGGCAGTGTCCGTGTACTTTCCTATCCATGGGGCAGTGGAGAAATGATCTGGTGAGTCGCAGTAGACAGTTGGGACATTTTCTTGGCTCATTTCTCCTCCCCTAACACCGTAGTGTCATTTCTTTTGAGGTGGTGGATTGGATGGGAGGGGGAGGAGGGGAAAGGGAAGGAGAGAGAAGATTCATATTTTTTTGTCATCACTCCACCTCTCCACTGTATTTTTTTTCCTTGGGGCTGCAGGGAAATTGGCAGAGGGAGAGGTGGAATTTGATATGTTAGAAGCCTTTTTTTTTTCGGGAAGTGTGTGTGTGTGTGTTTTTTTTTTTTATGGTGGGGGGGGGGAGCAATGACTAGAGTAAAGAGCGGTGGAAGAGACAGAGCAGGAAGGGGGTATTTTCTTTGCTTTCCCTCCCTCCCCCTGTGGCGTGGCAGTGAAGAGGGGAGGGAAGGAAGGGGTGGTGTGGGGAGAGAGCTGAGGTAGATAAGAAAAACAAAATCCTTTCTTGTATTTAGGACATGTTTATTTATTTATTTATTTTTTTCGGAGAGAATGGGTGACAAACGTAGGATACAAAAGATTCTCTCTCTCTCTCTCTCTCTCTCTCTCTCTCTCTCTCTCGTACGGGGCAGTTTTTTTTTTTAAGCGGCGAAGGGGGGGGGGAATAAGTGCAGGGATGGACAGAGAAATAAACATTTTTTTTTCCTCCCTTGAGTTCCCCCCTCCTTTTTTTTTTCGTTGGGAAGGCAGAGGGGAGACGGTAGACCTGGAGTGAGGAAGACTATATATTTTTTTTCCTTCCTTACCCCCCTCATCCCCATGGTAGTATTCCTTTCAGGTGGTTGGGTGTACTTTAGTGGAGGGATGTGTGGATAGTTGAGGGATGGGTGGGTGTTGTGTAGTGGAGGGATGGGTGGGTGTTGTGTAGGGGAGTGGTGAGTGTTGTACAGTTAGTGGGTGGGTGCGTGAGTGTTATGTAGGGGAGAAAGGGTCGGTGTTGTGTAGGGGAGGGGTGGGTGAGTGTTGTGTAGTGTAGGGGTGGGTATTGTACAGTGGGTGGGTGCGTGGATGTTTTGTAGGGGAGGGACACTGTGGGTGTTGTGTAGGGGAGGGACAGTGTGGGTGTTGTGTAGGGGAGGGACAGTGTGGGCCTTGTGTAGGGGAGGGGGCATTGTGGGTGTTTTGTAGGGGAGGGACACTGTGGGTGTTGTGTAGGGGAGGGACAGTGTGGGTGTTGTGTAGGGGAGGGACAGTGTGGGTGTTGTGTAGGGGAGGGACAGTGTGGGTGTTGTGTAGGGGAGGGACAGTGTGGGTGTTTTGTAGGGGAGGGACACTGTGGGTGTTGTGTAGGGGAGGGACAGTATGGGTGTTGTGTAGGGGAGGGGCAGTGTGGGTGTTGTGTAGGGGAGGGACAGTGTGGGTGTTGTGTAGGGGAGGGGCAGTGTGGGTGTTGTGTAGGGGAGGGACAGTGTGGGTGTTGTGTAGGGGAGGGGCAGTGTGGGTGTTGTGTAGGGGAGGGACAGTATGGGTGTTGTGTAGGGGAGGGGCAGTGTGGGTGTTGTGTAGGGGAGGGACAGTGTGGGTGTTGTGTAGGGGAGGGGCAGTGTGGGTGTTGTGTAGGGGGGGGGGACGGTGTGGGTGTTGTTTAGAGCCCGGTGCTGGAGATTCATGAAACGTCTGTCGGCAAGGAAGTGGGTCAGCCTCGCATGTTTAAACATTTGCAAGTATAATTTTGTCTGAGAGGCAAGTTGGTCGTGCTTCTGCTGTAATGGGTGTGAAGGCAATGAAAAATGTTCCTTATATCTCCCGTATTTTATTCTCGCCGACGCATATGCCGCTGGGAGGGAAATTGGTTGAGTTATTGTGATTGTTCCACCGCGGTTCCTTTAATCGTTTCAAAAAGATGACTTTTAATTTCTTGTTATTTCCTTTTTCTTTTTAGGTTACTGGTGATCTCCGGTACAGCGCTTAAGAAAGGCTGTATCTCGTAGCAGAAGGAAAGTACAATCGTCTGGAGATAGAATGAGACAACAGAACGTACTCGGGCTAAATGGGTTAATCATCTTATTATGGCGACACCATTTTTTTTTTTATATCAAGCTTCATCGTCGGACGATTTGATTAACATCGAGAGAATATTCTTGTCCAGAAAATGCTGGTGAAGGAGTATATCAAACTCCTCCAGTTCAGAAAGCCTCTCATTAACGGCGTTAGCAAGGGTAAAAAGATAAATGTCATCTTACTTATTGTGCTTGCTCAACTCCGGTCTGTCTGCCTGAGCACATCCATCGACCACAGGGAAGCAACTACTTCCCTGGGACCGCCCTACGGGTACAGTTCAGTACAGTAAATACACCTTGTAGGAATCCGGCTTCCCCTTGCGGTAGTTAACGCCTAACCAGGGATGGACCAGAGTCCTTCCCATGGCAAGTTGCAGGGGAAAATGAGATTTGGGTCCAGGGTGGCAGCCGCAGCTACTCCACCCAGGGTGCACAGCGACACCTCGTGTAGGCTCCTCGTCATCGCAACGTCATCATGGTAAAGCGGTATGTTTTTTTTTTTTTTTTTTTTTTTTTTATAGAACAAATTGTTTTCAAATGCCAGTCGAGGTAAGGTTCATGTGCTGTTTGCAGCGATCAGAATCCCTAAGAACCAGTTAGATATATTTCGATCATTCACTAGGAACATGGGTTAGTTACTATCGCTAGCAACGTGGATCAGTTACCTACCTTCAGTGATCTGGACTGCGGTAACCTGTCTACGGGCCCATGTACCTTGCTGACTGCATAAACACTATTTACAATATACAAACTATTTTTTTTAGTCCCTACTTGTGGCACGGTACATAACTTTTGCAAGCAGAGGACGTCGCCTTCATTTTGTTCTAGATAACTTCAGACTCTTCTACTGAGCTAAGCAAACGCATTCCGCGGTGCAAGGGTTAATGAAGGCTATATCTGACGCCTCATATTTTAGTGGATCTCTTAAGCGGAACAAAATCGTCTCAAGAAATCTTACATAAAATAAAAATAAAAAACGAAAGACGTTCCCGTAGTGAAGACGAATGTAACCTGCGAAATGGAAAGTCTCTCCTAAGCTGAATCAGGTTGTCTGGAGGCAGCAGTAACCATGTACGAAAATGATGTTCTGGGAGTGAAGTTGTTAGTGAAAGCTTTATGTAACTCTGTATTGGGAAAGAACTGTCACAGAGAAAATAAAAAATAAACCGTCCTTGTAGTTAAGAAAATAAACTAAATAAAAAAGAAGAGAGAGAGAGAGAGAGAGATCGTTTTCCCTGGCGACCAATGACCCTCACTCCCAGTAAGGTAAACAAATATTGCAAGATATATGTTTAGCCATGAAAAAAGGAACACAGAGCAGACTGGAACGTTATTTCTTGCAGGCTTTTGAGGTTGCACCATCTGCCAAGTGTTCGCTCGGGATATTGGGTGATATATTGTAAACAGACCTTGGGCCATTCCTATAAACTCTCCTAAATGTAAATATGCATACGGCTCTTTGTATACGTATTAGTTTTCACTCATATTGCTGCCGACGACTTCAACTGTTACCTCAACTTTTACCTCTCTCATTACTCACATTGCTACCGACGACATCAACTTTTACCTCAACTTTAACCTCACTCACTACTCATATTGCTACCGATGAAATCAGCTTTTACGTCAGCTTTTACCTCTCTCTTCACTCATATTGCTACCGACGACATCAACTTTTACCTCTCTCATTAACCTTTGACAGCCTGTATTCCTATCGACAGAACTAACAGGCCAGCTCTTTACCTGGATATAATTTCCAGGTGTACCAGCAGCATAGAAAGGTTTATGCGATAGGGTTTTCCAGGTCCTTGACCGTCTGAACTTGTCTGAGTTAAACAAAATCGTCTGATGTTGGCATGAATAAAAGACCTTAGCGCTTCAGCCACATCAAAAGGGTCAAACAGACATGCTGAAATGAGACACCCTCCGACTTCAGTTAGCAATATCCAGACTTAAGCAGCCGACCAAAACTTCTTTACTCCCTCATGTGTCATGTATATATTCTTATTTCATAACTCCACCTCATCATCCTACCGTATGTCCCCACGCCATCTATTACTCCACTCCGTTATCCCCCCCCCCCGCCATCTGACATTTCCTCTACATCTTTTCTCATTCGTTCCTTGTCATCTCCTCTTCTCCTTATTACCCAGTTATTTCCCTACCTCTTCCCTCTCATCCTTCACCAGTCTCTCCTCGTATCCCTCTCATACCCACCCCTACCACATTCTCTCTCTCTCTCTCTCTCTCTCTCTCTCTCTCTCTCCTTTACCTCTACTCCCATCCCAGTTCTCTCTCCTTCTCACCCCCAACCCACCATATTCCTCCTCTCATTCACCCCACCCAATCTCTTTCCGTTTTTCACCCTACCTTGTCCTTCTCCCTCCTTACCTCCACCCCGTCCTTCCACTCCTGTCTTCCCACACCCTCCCCATCTCCCACCATTATCCAAGCCCCATTCCAGCCCCATCTGTCTCACTTCCTCACCTCATTTCTTCCTCTCTGCAGGGAAGAGTTATTCCGAACGTATCTAAATTTTACTTTTTTTCTGTATTCTTTTCTAAAGGTAAAAGTTTTTCAAATGCGTATCATGTTAGGTGTTTCCAGCAAATGAACGGATATGATGGACTGTTGCGCAGTTACAGTTTATGTCCGTGTGATTTGTCGCCATCATACATATACAGTATAGTGATTCTCTTACATTGTCATTTTTGTAACATAGAATTACATTATTCGTTATATGACAATATTTCTTCATGAGTACGATTAGTTTTGCGTTGAGGAGGCAAGAAACTCCCTCTCGCAGTCAGCTTACCGCCGCCCCAGATCTGACTTAAATATGAACGGTTTGGTAAGTTAATTTTTACTTCAGCCATGCCTCAACTATTTAATTTTAATTATTAATAAAATTTGCGTGGCAGTTTTTGAACTCTTTCTTGGTCGTTGGAAATTAATGTACTTAAAAGTGTTGTATATCTTGAAAGACGAATCTTTTGCTGGAAAATTCCTTAGTCTGTCACACACAAATATCTGCTGGCTAGTCACGTTTCATGATAATTTGTGTTCAAATAACTACGATTTTTTAAGCTGATTATCGCAGACTAAAGAGGTTCATTCCTCGTTTTTTTTCTACAAATCAGTATAACTATATTTTGGGAGGAAATATTAGCTGTAAGTGGCATTTTGATAACAAAACACTTAAAAGCAAATTTATTTTTATGCAGTTTTTATATATGCAATATTAAATGTATAAATTATTCATACAGTACAGTACCATAGATTTTGTATAGTGATTTTTATTACCCTGATATTTAAAAGTATAGATAGAGTACCACTTTCTACGAAGGGCTAAGAAATGGAAATGTTACCATGTTATAAAACCATCAGCTTAACACCAAATCTGAATGAAATTAGATCATTGGTGATTGAGATCATAGCCAGTATTCCATCCACTCCATGAATTTGTAACTAGCATTGAACTAGTTTTATCTAAGGATATTTCAGAAGTACTAGTTTGAATTTGTTTTGTAAACTAAATGCATATCATATAGCTTGCAAAATTAAATTAACAAAGTTCTTAAATAAAAACAAAATATCCTAATCCCTGCCAACGTTCTCCCTCCTTCAGCCTTCACTTCCCTGCCTCATTATTACCTATTACAACCTCCACTCGCCTGATATCCCGAAGTTCATTGACACTGAGGTGAGGGACGTGAGGCTGTCTGCACCTCCAGTAATTAATCGGAACCCCTGGATCCCTCATTACTCTAGAGCGTGACAAATGTTTAATGATGTGAAGGTCTGAACAAAAGTCGTGTTTATCGTGGACAGCGGTATATTAAATTTTGATCCCAAAAGTCAGAGTAAATGTCATGGTGATTTGAAATTCGTCAGGAGCACTGCGCCGGAATGTTCGTTTTGAGAGAGAGAGAGAGAGAGAGAGAGAGAGAGAGAGAGAGAGAGAGAGAGAGAGACGGACAGAACGACAGACAGACAGGGACAGACAGGCAAGCAAACAAAAGTAAACAGATGGACAGATTTATCTACAGTCCCAGTCTCTAGTGCTTCCTAGATTTGTTTGGCCAGTATAGATATCGAGCCTTGTTTACGTGGAAGTCTGAAAGTCCATACAGATTTTTACTACAAAAAATTTAAGTCCGGCACCTTTCCTAATTAACATCAACCAGTTTCACAAATACGAATATTTTACTTTTTAAAATGAAAGTACTTATTTGGAAAGTAGCATCAGCTGTTTGATCTGTAAGCACGTCATACTTTCATTCAGTCTGACCTATTAATGTTTTGAGGTCACAGTTTACCACTAAGTTTACGACAGATGTGAAAGAGCAAAAGGGAGGGCTAAAATATAATTGTTTCAGTCAAAGGCGAATTAGGTTACCGAAAATAGAAAGTAAATGGTAAAGAAAGCATAGACAAAAATAAATATGACTATGGGATAAATTATACACACCGTACTGGAAAAATTAGAAAATAATGTTGGTGAAGAACAATGTAAAATGAAATCGAAGGATGAAAATGGACTCAGATTAAAAGAAATTTGGGTCAGGAAAGATGGGTAAAATTTTGAAGCAGGGAGGGAGGATGATTAAAAGGTAATTTGAGCGGTAAGGGAAGATCTGTGAGAAGAGGAGGCAGAGCAGCTATATAGGGACTGACAGTGGAAGAGAAAAATGAAAAACTTATAACACTGGATATGGGAGAAGACCATAGACTGAATATGTACACAGGTTCTCTCTCTCTCTCTCTCTCTCTCTCTCTCTCTGTGCGTGTGCGCGTGTGCAAAATACTCTGATTTTTTATGTGTGTGGAGAGGCTGGCTAGACAGGTGCAGGTGTGTTGGTCTGGTGATTATTGACCACTTGTTGGCTGGCAGGCTCTGACGTACTCATGACGTCACCGGGAAATTCCCCTCTGATTGACCTAGGTTTTTTTTTTTTTTTTTTTTTTTTAAGGGAGGGGGCTGTCCTTTGTGAGTCGACCATTGGCAGAATGAGAGGATAAAGTTTGGACTTCAGTTGATAAAATAGGTCCATGAATGCAGCCTATGCACTGCGAATGAACAGAATTGACGGACGGAAAACACTGTGTTGTCCCAAGGCACTGGATTTCATCTTCGGGAACCCATAATTATTTTTGCACTGTCATCACAGAGCGGCTCATATCACGATGCCTTATCCACATCCCGTAATATGAAGGTGTTTTAGGAGCAGGGTATTATTTTGTGGGGTTTACTGCCTCTTCATAAACAATTTATCTTGAAAATAATGCTTTAACAGTCTCTAAATAATATGCTTATCATTACAATACAGACAAACCTTGCATCAAGAACAGACAAGTGGCAACTGAGTTATAATGTAAGGGAAGAAATCGCTAAGGGTGATGTCTTAAAACTTTCTAATGTAACTTGCCACTTCATGATGTGCAAAAACCAACTCCCTCTTATTACTCAGCTTTGAAGAAGAAACGTGATCTATAGGAAGTTTCTGTACCTATATTTCCTTGTTCCCCCTTCAGACATAAAACGTAGCTCATGATAATAATCCTATTTTAACTTTTTTTTTTTTTTTTTTTTTTTTTTTAACGAAAAGAGATACAGGAAGATTCTTCACTCTTTTCGTACTACATACAAAAAGAAATCGTAAATATAACTAGGAATCAGTGCTAAGCGTGTTGGTGAATCTCGCACCCAGTCCACATACTTGACCTGTTGCTAGGTATTGATTGTACATACCGTATTTCATCTTACACTTTCTATATACACATGGGCTTTCTCCCCCCCCCCTCACACACACACAGACCCATAAACACTCGTTAATTCAGGTGTGCAGACAAAACCAAACATACACATAAATACAAAACACTCATAATCAACAGAATAAACACATAAAGTAAACCTACACACATCAGGCCACACTAATACACTTTTACACCCACACATCGTGACTTAGGCTCCAGCAAAAAAATAAAAAAAATAAAAACAAATAATCCCACGAACACGCCCACACCGACTCACCTGCAGTCCTTCCTCCTGATTTACCTAATTTCCGGAAGTGATGGGCGTGGGAGGACCCTACATAAACCTATCAGAATCCCGAGACGTCGACCAGGGGAGGGAAATTTGTGGGATTCTACACCTTATTCGTAGGCCTGAAATTTAGGTTGCAGGACTTAGTAGCATCCTTTATTCATTTATTTATTTTCCATATTACAACTTGACGTTCTCTTTTATTTATTTTACGTCATTGAAAAATATCTACTTTGCATCAAAAACCGACTAGAGGACACTGATGTGGAGTTTGTAGAATTAAAAATTTATTACGAAATCTCCAAGGCCACGTAGAGTGCAACCCTAAGTGGCATAGTTGGCTTAGTTGTGCTTATTTCTTAGTGATTACGTCTGCGTACTGGGCCATTATATTGTCCTGTTTGTTATTCATTGTAGTACGGTCAGTTTGCCATATTTCATTAGCGTACAAGAGGATGAAAAAGAGTAATACCCAAAGTAGTATTCAAAGGTGTAATGTCCAAAGGTGTAATATCATACTAAATCGCTATGAGAAGGGTAATAAGAAAACTACATTGCCATTTAGCATACGACGCTCGGACCGAACCTGCAGTTTATTGCGCAGACTGCCTGAATATTTACCCCAGTGACTAATGAACGCATCTTTTCTCACTAAAATATCTTACAGGATAATAGACTTAATGGGGTAATTAGGAATGTGGGGGAGACGGAGTGTTTGAGTAATGTGTGACTGTTTATTGCTGGGGGGAAAGGTGGATGTTAATAGATGGTGTCAGAGGTGGATATTAATAGATGGTGTCATAGGTGAATGTTAATAGATGGTGTCAGAGGTGGATATTGATAGATGGTGTCAGAGGTGGATGTTAATAGATGGTGTCAGAGGTGGATATTGATAGATGGTGTCAGAGGTGGATGTTGATAGATGGTGTCAGAGGTGGATGTTGATAGATGGTGTCAGAGGTGGATGTTAATAGATGGTGTCAGAGGTGGATATTGATAGATGGTGTCAGAGGTGGATGTTGATAGATGGTGTCAGAGGTGGACATTGATAGATGGTGTCAGAGGTGGATGTTGATAGATGGTGTCAGAGGTGGATGTTGATAGATGGTGTCAGAGGTGGATGTTGATAGATGGTGTCAGATGTGGATGTTGACAGATGGTGTCAGAGATGGATGTAGATTCGTGATGCAAAAGTTGTGAGGGGGAGAACGGGTGTGTTGTAACGGGGGAAGGGGTGTGTTGTAAGGGGGGAAGGGGCATGCTGTGCGTGGGAAGGGGTGTGTTGTAAGAGGGGGTGGGATGTGTTGTAGAGGAGAAAGGGTGTGTTGTGCGGGGGAAGAGGTGTGTTGTGCGGGGGAAGGGGTGTGTTTTGCGGGGGAAGGGGTGTGTTTTGCGGGGGAAGGGGTGTGTTGTGCGGGGGAAGGGGTGTGTTGTGCGGGGGAAGGTGTTTGTTGTAAGGGGGAAGGGGTTTGTTGTAAGGGGGAAGGGGTGTGTTGTAAGGGGGAAGGGGTGTATTGTAAGAGGGAAGGGGTGTGTTGTAAGGGGGAAGCGGTGTGTTGTACGGGGGAATGGGTGTGTTGTAAGGGGGAAGGGGTGTATTGTAAGGGGGAAGGGGTGTGTTGTAAGGGGGAAGGGGTGTATTGTAAGGGGGAAGGGGTGTGTTGTAAGAGGGAAGGGGTGTGTTGTACGTGGGAAGGGTGTGTTGTAAGGGCGGGAGGAGTGTGTTGTAAAGGGGAAGGTGGGAAGGGGTGTGTTGTAAGGGAAGAAGGGCTGTGTTATTAGGAGGGAAGGGTGGAAAAGGAGCTGAGGGGAAGGGGAGGAAAGGGACAAAGAAGGCCTAATCCTGCCAGGAGTAGGCGGCTTCTTCCCCCAACCCACACACACACACCCTCATATATCTCCCCATTCCATCCCTCCATCTCATTCTCGGTCTCCCCCTCCCCTTTTCTTCACCTCACTAATATACACTACTGATCTGGTAAGTATATTTCACACCCTTAGAGTGTATAGGCACCCCAGATTAAGAAACCACTGAGCTGGATGCACGTTCATTGCAGCAAAACGTCCACACCAATGCTAACGACATATTCCGAACGATGTCTCTAATGTGGTGCGAACACATATATGGTGCCAGTGTATTTGCAGAGCCAGAATAAGTACTGCTGGAATCTGTTGATATTATTTTAAAGTTTATTCATCCTACTTACAGATGACTTTATTAAACTTTCTGCAAGTTTCTGGATGCATCTCGCCGTGAAAAGGCTGAAGGCAGTCTCCATAAAACTCCTCCACTGTGAAGGTCCTTAGAAAAATAAAGGAGTGTAGGAGTAGCAGCAATAAAGGGTAGAATTAAGTCACTGGTTTGAAGGAGTTTAAGTGAACTGCAGAGGGAATTTAAGTGAAAAATGATAAATCCAGCATCTGCGCTCCGCTGGAAATCATGCCAAGACATGGTATTAATATGTAGGTAATTGCACACACGCTTTACTACTAATGTATATTCATTTTGATTTTGGGAATTATATCTACTCTTATGAAGCCACGTATGAAGGCAGTGAAGCCTGGTGTAGGTACATTTTCAGACAACGTATATTCAGCTACGATTAATGGCCATTCCAACAATAATACCTGTAAACAAAAGGAGCTGTGTTATTATGGACCTGGAGCTTTAAGCCATTTACAAGAACACGCGACAAATTAAAGTGAGACAGAGTGCCCAGAGTGTTCATATATTCAAGATCCTGGAATTGTCTATAGAGTTAACCATTACACTCCGATGACTTCCTTTTTTAGAGCATTATTTTTTTTTTCTATACAGTTTGATTCAGCACTCCTAAATTCTCAAACTTAAATTAACTAGCTATGTTCATACTTTCATACCTCCTGATTTTGCGTCTAAATTCGATTATATACTTTTCATCCTTGCTACAATGAGGACGGCAGACAATTTTATTTTCTGCTTAAAAGTTTTCGAACTGGAGAGGGTAGATATACGCTCTGTAATTCCGTTTACTAATGCGACACACTCCCAAGCTGAAGATAATCGTCTGGTAGTAGCGGCAGTAAAGCAAAATAAGATGTACTGAGGGTGAAAGCTATAAAATGTATCAGTTTCTCTCTCTCTCTCTCTCTCTCTCTCTCTCTCTCTCTCTCTCAGGCTTCTTTGACGTACTCTCAGGTAAATATAATCGTCTGGCGTTACTTGGAATAGACTACTACCATTGCCTCGACCATGGGAGAATTAATAGTGACAGTGTTAACTCTCTCAGATTTCAGTAAACACTTCGCTGAATTAAATCGTCCGTCGGTGGCTGGAATAGAATAACACCGCTCTCCTGGTATCCGTGCAATACACCAGAAAAAGCAGAATATTAATTTGCACTGAAAGTTAGCTTCACCGCCATCAGTATTTTAACAGAGATATCTAGACCATTAACAAGAGAAACGGTTTAGCAAATGTGAATATTATCTTCTCCATTAGGTCCAAATCCAGTTTCACCCAATCCAATCAAACTTGGCCAGAAATGTAAGTCAGGGAATCTCTGGCGAAATTATGCTGATGAAAATGATTATAAGCCAAGTCGTGCAGCTCCGGATATTAGTTTTATGGCCATATTCTTAAAAGTTAAATCGTGAAAGCGAAGGCACGCACATAATTCCTGACGAACATTCAAAGATCGCCTGTGCTTATAATATGTGATTAACCTGCATCCCATCATCCCATATGTTGGATGCAGACCAGGAAGGGTACAGAGTTGAGAGACATGTTCAACGTTCGTCATAGTCTTCAGAAATTGCCTTAAATTGAAAACAGTGGCTTGTCTTACCGCTAGCGGTCGGTTATATGGAGGTTAGATGGCGACATAGTGAAGGCTTTGCTGAAGATTCGATTCTGAAAGGTGAAATGGAGTTTTGAATCAGGTAATTTCACCAAGAGAAGTAGGTTGGTCATCTAACCTTAAATATCCCCAAACTACGGTAGCCCAACCTTGGTCAACGTGAGCCTCGTAGGAATGAACATGGGACTGGTTGGTACTTTATTTTTTTAACCCCCCCCCCCTCCTCGCGATATAAATTTTCAGCACATGACCGTTACTCCTCCCATCACTTGCTGGCTGGAGAGTTATTAATTATATATACCTGCCGATGCGGAAAATATCGGTGGAAAAAATCAGGAATCATCAGTATGGGTAATAAGGGCAAAGGAGACAATATGAATAATAGCAGTGAAGTAATTATTGGCAGAGACACTAACGTTGCAGAAATTATCAGCAGGGGTATTACTGCCGAGAAATTTAAGGAAGATGCAAAAAAAAGTGAAGATATCAGGAACATGGAAAATTACCAAAATAGCTATTAGGGGTGAAGGAAAAGAGGGTGAAGAAATTATCAAGATACCGAAAAATATAGAGGAAAACTTACAACAAGTTCGATTACGAAATTATTAGGAAAAGGGGTAAAAACGATGAGATATTACCGTCATCTTTAAAAAGGCTCAAGGACGTTCCTCTCGTAAAATCTTACCAGGAACTTACAAGACCACTTTTCACTTTATCTTGGCCTAAAATTGCGATCTCTTCATCCTGAATTTTGGTATTATAGCAATGAAGTAACAGTAGAATATGATATTAGTCACGAAGAAGTGTCGCAGAATGTATGTAGAGCCGTAGTATTGCCGTATTCCCTCGTTAAGCTACGTGAAGTAAGTTGCAGACGTACGATAAACCTAAAATGACTGCCATAACCAAGGATGTTTAAATCGTTCTCATGGGCTCGTTTTATCGAAGATTTATTACCACCTAGTACCAGGATTTTATCAAGTGGGCGTGAGTCAAGGAATTTATACTGGTACCATTAATCCCCTCGTGATGGAGCCAACTATACAATAAATCCCGCTAGCACCAGACGACTTTAAGCACTTGAGCGCGGGTTATAGGAGTCCAAGAGAAGATACTTGCATCAATCCTCTGATGATCAGGAAGAGGTGTAGTATTACGTGTCTGCTAACAAAGACAGTTTTATTTTGTAGCTGAGAGTGGATCACAGGAGTCTGTGGGTAATAAACAGTGACTCGATGCGGGAAAAGGATATAAGATACCAGGGGAATCATCAGCAAGGTAATGGACTGACTCCTTCACCGTACAAGCCTCTCCAAACCATAACATAACCCTCTTGAGGAAGCATGAACAAAATACATCATCTGAGCGAGGTGGCTAACCCTTTCAGACCAGCTACATACTTTTTTTTTTTTTTTCTAGATGCCTCCTGACGAATATAGTAAGATTCGGAAAGATTTTGGGTTTGAGAGATTGTACGTAACACTAAAAAAGCCCGCCACTACCACGGGGCTATACCAAGATTTAAAAAAAAAAAAAAAAAAAAAATATCTTGGTGCTAGTAAAAGTGGAATTAGAGGTGACTGGTAGGGAGGGGGGGGGGGAGTTTTAAGCCGAGTTTGTGGCGGGCCGAGAGTGTCATCAACAGGGAGGTAATGGCGGTGTGGGCGGGTGTGCGTAGCCTCCCGGGGCATTACAAACTTTGGCACGACCTCTTAAACTACCGGGTTATTGCAAGTCGCCTAATCCACGCACTTTTATCGAGTCCATCCCCACCCTTACCAGAAAAAAATACTTGTTAATTAATATGGAGGGATTTTCTTTATTTGGAGAGAGAGAGAGAGAGAGAGAGAGAGAGAGAGAGAGAGAGTTCAGATCATAAGAAAATACTAATAGATAAATATGATGGAGTGATTTTCTTTATTTGAAGAGAGAAAGAGAGAGAGAGAGAGAGAGAGAAAAAAAAATGTTTAGATCACAAGATAAGATGTAAAAAGACGTATATAATCTTTTGCCCTGCTCTTCCGTCTCACATTTACGATATCTACGCAGTCTTCATTTGCTTTTCAGATTTATGTTTCAATATTGTCCTAACTGTCTGACACACACACACACACACACACACACACACACACACACACACACACACACACACACACACACACACACACACACACACACACACACACACACACACCGGAACCTCATTACCTCTTCCACTTGCCTCTTTCCTTTAATCTTAGACTTTAGTTTTTATCATCCACTGAATTTTTTTTTTTTTTTGTGAGTTGGATAGTGAGTTGGATAAAAGAGAGAAAAAGATAGAGTATCAGGAGAAATTGAAAGATGAGTGGAACGCAGTGAAAGATCGGGAAAATGGCAGCGTGGAGGAGGAATGGCAGTTGTTTAAGAGTGCTGTGGTGGGGCATGCAGAAGAGGTGTGTGGTGTGAGACGTGTGGGTGGTGGTGTAAGAAAAGGAAGTGAATGGTGGTGCGAGGAAGTAAGTATGGCTGTCGCTGAGAAGAGACGTGCATATGAAGTGTGGCTGCAGAGGAAGGATGAGATGTCATATGAAAGGTATAAGGAGAAGAGGAATAGAGCGAGAAGGGCTGTGCGTGATGCTAAAGTGGCAGCAGATGAGAGGTGGGGTAGGCGGCTGACAGAGAATTTTCAGCAGAATAAGAAAATGTTTTGGAAGGAGGTGAAAAGGGTGCGAAAGGGAGAGTCTGGGAAGGAAGAACGAGTAAAAGCAGAGGATGGAAGGATGTTAATTGAGATGGATGCAGTAAGGAAGAGATGGGCAGAGTATTTTGAAAGATTGTTAAATGTAGAGGAGGAAAGGGTGGCTGAGATTGTGGCGGATGGAAGGGTGCAAGGAATAAATGTGTTGGGAGAGTTGAATGATTCTTTGATCACGAAGGAGGAAGTGGAGAAGGCAGTAAAGGAGATGAAAGCAGGGAAAGCTGCAGGTATGGATGGGTGTGCTGTGGAATGCCTGAAGGGTGGTGGAGTGACTATTGTTGACTGGTTAGTAAGATTGTTGAATGTGTGCTTTGAGAAAGGTATGGTGCCAATTGACTGGGCAAGTGCTTGTGTGGTCCCGTTGTATAAAGGCAAGGGTGATAAGTATGAATGTACTAGCTTTAGGGGTATAAGTCTGTTGAGTGTTGTAGGTAAGGTGTATGGTAGAGTGTTAATTATGAGAGTTAGAGAGGGTACAGAGGGAGTAATTAGTGATGAGCAGTGTGGCTTTAGGAGAGGGAGGGGATGCGTTGATCAGGTGTTTGCTGTGAGACAAGTGTGTGAAAAGTATTTAGCGAAAGGCAAGGATGTGTTTTGGGCATTTATGGATTTAGAGAAAGCGTATGATAGAATTGATAGGGAGGCTTTGTGGACTGTTTTAAGATTGTATGGACTTGATGGTAGGTTACTAAAAGGGGTGAAAAGTTTTTATGTAAATAGTAGAGCGTGTGTAAGAGTGGGAAATGCTGTGAGTGATTGGTTTCCTGTGAGAGTGGGGCTGCGACAGGGATGTGTGATGTCGCCTTGGTTGTTTAATATTTACATGGATGGTGTTGTAAGGGAGGTGAATGCAAGAGTTTTAGGTGGTCTGAGTCTGGTAAATGTTGATGGAGGAGAGTGGAATCTGAAGCAGCTGCTGTTTGCAGATGATACTGCACTGGTGACTGATTCAGAGGAGAGATTGAGACAGTTGGTAGAGGAGTTTGGAAGGGTGTGTGAAAGGAGGAAATTGAAAGTAAATGAGAATAAGAGTAAAGTGATGAAGTGTACGAGGTTGATAGATGGTAGGGGGATGAATATAGTTTTGAATGGTGAGTTGCTTGAGGAGGTAGATTGTTTTAAATATCTAGGGTCACATGTTGCTGTGGATGGAAGAATAGATGCAGAAGTGAAGTTTAGAATAAATGAAGTAGGAAAGGTGCTGGGAGGAATGAAAAAAGTGTTTAAATGTCGTTCGCTTAGAATGGATGTAAAGAGAAGGCTGTATGAGGGTGTTGTGGTACCGACTGCATTATATGGGTCTGAAACATGGAATATGGGTGTAGCAGAGAGGAAAAGTTTGAATGTAATGGAGATGAGATGTCTGAGGAGTATGTGTGGAGTGACGCGTATGGATCGGGTGCGAAATGATGAAGTGCGAAGGAGAACTGGAGTTGTTCGGGAGATGGCTGGTAGAGTTGAGCAGAGGGTGTTGCAATGGTTTGGGCATATGGAGAGAATGGATAATGAGCGATTGGTGAAAAAGATAACTAGATCTGATGTGAGAGGTGTAAGGCTGAGAGGAAGACCACGAATAGGATGGATGGACAGTGTGAAGAGAGCGCTGGATGCGAGAGGGATGTCTGTTGAGCAAGGAAGAGTGGCTGTGCGTGACAGAAATAAATGGAGAGAAATTGTGAATGAATAAGTGATGACGCAGCCCTGAGGGGATATTCTCCCGCATTTGGTCTGATCAGCTAGTCAGGTCAGGTGCGGGTAAGGGGATGGGTATGTTATGATGTGGCAGGGGTAAACCAGTTCTGCTGTCGGGCCCTGCTGCGGATGTCACTGATTGCATTGCCCAGTTGACTCTTGTGCGGTGTGGTGCGGTGAGGATCTGTCCGTTCTCCCCTTTGGGGCTAAGATGCGAATGAATGTGTTTGAATGGATGAGTAAATGGAGAGTGAGTCGTCCTGTCTCGGCTACCTCCCTTTCCTTGGGGGAAGCAGCCTAGGTATATAGATAGATAGATTTCTAGTTTTGTTGTTTCCCACTGAGCATTGTTCTTATATTTCTTATGGATTACAACAGAAAAAGTTAATATTGTACTTAACAAAAGAAAACGCAATAAAGTGTGTGTTTGGTTTGTACAGTTGTGGACATCAATACCTATGACAAGTCAGTGAGGAATGAATTAAAACCCAGTATTTCGGGACCTTTAGAGCCCAGCAAACTTGTCGGAATATTCTGAAAAAATATCGTACTTGGTTGACTAACAAGTGGTGTGATATTTTTGTATGCAATTGAGCCTCACTTTTGTTTTGCTGTTTCCAGATTCTTTCAGTACGATTATGTCTTTTATTACATTCTTGCTTCCTCCAGGCGATTTAATAAATCTTAGCTTTTGAGGGATTTTTCAAGTTGGAATGAATAGATATAGCCGTCATTACCTTCTGTATTGCGAGGAACTCTCCTAAGCTGCGTAAAATCGTATGGTGGTAGCAAGAATATAATATAAAAGACGTCACCATACGTAAGGCATTAGACACATGTAGCAATTTATTTCATACAGTACCTTCACTCTGCTACTCATGCGTCCTACTAGTTGCCCGGTGGTTTTGTGGATCAAGTCACTTTATCTTAATTTACCACATTAAGGGTTTAAATGCAAGTGGAGATAGGGATATACTGTTTACATTTTTTTTATGCAAGGAAAAAGGAACCATAGGCTATTAGGCCGCAAGATTGTTCCTTTAAGATAAAAAAAAAATCAAGATCTGTTCATTTCGAGAAGCTTGGACACATTGCGTTTGAAAGACTGGAGGGCATAGGCAGTAGGAATTACAGTCAGTGGAAGACAGTTCCAGAGTTGACCTGTTACATATATAAAGGACTAGGAGTATCGGTTAGCTGTTGCATTATGGCACTTAGGTAATGCCACCCGGGTAATAGCGACTGGTCATTCGTGCTTAAAATGTCTGGAGTGAAAAACCTAACCTCGGACCCCTACGTTGCTGATGGTGCAATGGAGGTGTAACATTAACAGCAGCCGCATCTCATTTCCTGTGCTCTTGCAACATCAATGAAATTTACGTCACAGTTCACTCCCTTTACCTTTTTTCTCCCGAGCAATCCTTTCCCATTTCCATCCTTCACACAAAATTATATTCATGTTATACTTCGTTAACAATGCCACATTCATGTCTCTGATCCCTGCATCATTTTCACGCCCAAAATAAAGTTAGTGTGTTCGCAGTTTGCACTTTGTGTGTCAGGGATATTATTCCATGTTTTGTAATCTTTCAGACATGGTGCCTTCGCACGCAGTCATTTATTTCTCTCGTAGCGAGTGCAGTTGTATATTTCTGCCCAGATTTGAGCGAGTTGTGTGCCAAGTTTTAAAAAATCTCGGAAACTAAGATTCTAACCAGAACACTTCCACTTTTCCTGCCCAGGAACGACCACTGTCAGCTTTGGTCAACATTACATTGGAGAAATCCGTGAGAGTTGAAATTCGCATCAGCGTCCCTAGGAACGAACTGGCAGTAATCGGTGGGAATGTATAAGCTCTACGAGGTGGTTAAATAAGTAAGTGCAGTTTGGAACAAGCTATTTCAGTGCTTTACATCAACGAGAATGCTTTGGCCTTGCCTCTTTTAATATAGTCCCTAATTTACTTTTAGTGGGGCAGTTCCTCCCTCCCCCTTCTTTTGTTTTAAGTAATCATGATGTTCGGTATTGGTATTTGCTCTACTCTCATTACACCGCATATACTTAGAAACGTATCATCTCCTCAAAAGGATAGGTGTGTGTGTGTGTGTGTGTGTGTGTGTGTGTGTGTGTGTGTGTGTGTGTGTGAACAAAATAACTGAAACTATTTTCCCTCAGATTTCATTCAAACTAAATGGGATGAGCGACAACCAACAAGTTTACCTACTGTCCTTGAGAATAATATGTCAGACAAAGTGGCAAGGGGCTTGGTCAGATTTTGATTTAGTAAAATAATCTTAGTTTTTTATCTACTTTTGACCAGACTTGGTGGAAGCGTTGAGAATAAGGCAAGAACGAGGTGGTTCATTTTTGAGAACTATCAGTCGAAGGCCAAGGTCACAGGACAAGTTCAGTGTTCGACTCGTATGCCTGTGTGTGAATAAAAGAAATTTGACAGCTTTGATTTTATTTGGATCAACCTTGGTGGATGGATTGAGGATCACCCAAGAGCTAACCTCCCCCACCTTTCTTTTTTTAGAACGATAGGCCACATGGCAAATAAACATAAATAGTTTTTATCATCTTTTAAGAAGAGTTATGGTTAAAACAAGTATAAGGACCTTCGATTTTGAGAACAGTCAGTCAAAAGTCAAGGGTACAGGGAAAGGTCTTAGATTAATGTCATTGGGCAACGTTAACTCAAAATATTTTGAGCTGATATAAGCCATACTTGGTGGAAGGGTCAAGTGTTGGACAAGGATGAAGTAAGTCAATTTTGAGAGTGATCAAGTGAAGCTGAAGGTCACAGCACGAAGTCAAATATTCGGTATTTAGATCAGTTGGTGGGCGCGGGTGTTGCAGTCTGTGAATGCTCCATTTTATTACTTACGGTACCATTTTCCCAGGCTGTGGACACACTGATGTCTGTCGATAAGAGTCTTGCTGGCTGTGGTGAAGTACCCTGTTGTCCTGCATCAATGGCCAGTAGATAGGTATACAAGAGTAATTTTTTATTTATTGATAAGTTAGTGGCTGATATCAACAGTATGTAAATGTTTTTACATCATTAAAATACATCTTTCGGCAAATGTTTATTATTGTAATGGAGAACTTATTGGTTTAATCATTAATTTTTTAAAATGTGTTTTACTATTGCAGAATGGGTTTAATATCGCAGAGATGAAAAGGCAGTAACGATTTTTTCACCTCGATTACTTAAGTTATTTTATTGCCTTCTCAAGACGACTGTATTTGGATATAAGAATCCCCTAATGGTGAAGAGATGAATGACAACTATCTGTGACTCTACAAAAATGAAACCTTCTCTCAAGCTGACTCCTAAGATAGTAAAAACGAAATCAAAAATACGTCATCGGACTGGAGTATTTAGAACGTGATCTGAGTTAGCATATCAGATCATTCGTTAATAAATATGTGGGAACCTCGAAAAGGCGATTAGGGAAACAGTGAGACAAAAGTATAATGGAGTACTTTTTGTTGTTATTGTTGTTGTTGTTGGTGGTGGTGGTGGTAGTGGTGTCATGACTACATTTACAAATCATAATAGATAGATAGATAAATAGATAGATAGAAGCAGGGAGTCAGATGTTGAGAGGTGTTGTGTCTGCAAGAATCGAGCAGTGCTAAACATGCTTACACACTCTGACGCGAGGAATGCTTGAGACAGCGTCTAGTGGCCATATACACACATACACACATGCTCACACACAGGCTACGGGAACTTTCCATCCACGAGGAACACACGTGACACACCCCTGCTACACCAGAATTTAGGAAAGAGAGCTCGGATGGAGATTAGCCACCGAACAGGCAAGACAGAAGTAGACAGGCCTCAGAGGAGACAGGTGACGGGAGAAGGGCTTGGCAATTTGAGAGAGAGAGACAGATAGCGAGACAGGGAGGTAGCTACCCGGGACTTATACTCGTTCCGTGTGAGAGACTTGTTAATATTCCCAAGCCAAATGTCACTACATGACATTTGGTAGCAGCGAACGTATACGAACCTCGTCTACGAATCAACATTAAATTCCTACAAAATATCAAGATTGAAAACAACCAACAACATCAGCTCCTGACGCTTCTCTCCATCCAGCCCCCTCCGTCTCCCAGATCATCATGCTGATGCAGAGGTCAAGAGATCACACGACGCCTTGCAAGTAGTTTAACAAAATATTGATACAATATTGCAATTTCTACGACGAATCAGCGAACTACAACCATCTACAATCAACTACAATTAACAACTCTACGTCGTCTGTATAATCTTCTACACGCACCTACAAGAAGCGGCAGTCTTCATCCTACAACGAGTAAATCACAAGAAAAAAGGACCAAGAATACATCAAGAAAGAAAGAAAACAAACAAACAAACAAACGAAGAGTGAGAGACGACTCACAACTCATAACGCAGCAAAACACCAAGTCCATATTTACAACTCATCTTACTCACTCGTCTTCACTCAAGTTACTCATCGCTACTCATTCACTCACCACAGCTACCAGTGTGGGAAGCCGACGTCACCCTGTGCTGAGACGACAACACGTTAATCAACCCGTGAAGGACAACGCTATCACCACGTGCAACACCACTCACACCATTTCCACCACGGTAAAAATTAGTGAGTTACATAGTTACTTCATTCATACAATACACAGTGATAGACAATAAGCTTCTGCACAAACATATAAAACGTGTTGTATGGTTACTGCTTAAATACACATACTTACTTCAGTTATCAGCATAACTCAAACATTAAATAATCACCAACAATAAATATAACATTTATTTACTACAAACGAGTGTTACCATTTATACCTACATAAAATACGTGTTTCATACATACAGCTATACATTATTACATCAACAAAGTGATAAAGAAAATAAACCATTACAGTTACTCAGTGAGCGATTAAAAGAACTGTATTAAACATTTATTAATTAAAGCTACCTAGTGAAAACAGACAAATTAAGTTACAAGGTAAACTAGAGAAAAGAAAAAAAAAAAATGGCCATCACAAATGCCGTTAGCAAGAGTGAACATCTTCAACACAATCGTGAAGACAATGATTTCCACACAGTGCTGACACACATATTACTCTCGATAGGAACAGGTGAACAAGTCAGTGTGTATAGTTAATACTGTATATAGTGTATATATTTTTTATATAAAATAACAAAATATGGGACTATATAATATCATTTTCAGTAGTATCTGTGTAATATAAACTAAACTTTAACAAAGTATCTCAAGGAAATTAGCCAGTAATTATGCAACCATGAACATGGAAAAAGCGTACACAAGCGAAGAAAAACAAACTATAGAAAATCAATACATACAAAAAAAGAAAGCAAGAAAGAAAAGTAAAACAGAAAAAAGAGAAATAGAGTAAGATCACATAACAAACAAATGAAAATAAGTGTAAGTGTTACTACATATGCCAAAATACCACATAAACTACAAACAAAAAAGCAAATTGTTGTCTCCACATACAAGTGGCACGACACATCATCACTATCATCGACCGCAGCATATGTTAGGACTGCAATTATTACAATTATGTAACTCCATACTACAATTATGCAACTACAAACAATATGTACCATTTATGTAACAGTTACATTAACAAGATGTAACTTTTATGTAACTTTACAATTATGCAACTACAAACAATATGTACCATTTATGTAACAGTTACATTAACAAGATGTAACTTTTATGTAACTTTAAGTACAATTATGTAACTACAAACAATATGTACCATTATGTAACAGTTGCATTAACAAGATGTAACTTTTATGTAACTTTAACTACAATTATAAGGCCAAGACACTTTTGTAACAGTTGCATTAACAAAATGTAACTACAATTATAAGGCCAACACAATTATGCATTAACACAAGATAAGTCATACAATTATAGCACAATTCTGTATTACCAGTATCATCATACAAGTTAGGTGAAATATTAGACATTACTAAAGTGATAACTCAATATGTAATGTATAACCTAGCAATATTACCATTGCACAATTATATGCGTACGTCTGTTGTACATGCACGTCATACAAAGTGTTATACAACAACCATTGCATTTATTCAAATATGTATACAACTTATTTAAAATGTAATATTACTGAATAATCACTATTTACTATGAATAATATATGTATACAATATTCATACAATTATGTTACTTTACAATATTGTATATTTCACTTAATTAGCTTATAAGTTCATTATAATGTGTATGTAGTATGTATTAATATGTTAGGACTATTAAATGTCGATGGTACGCCATTTTCGCGCGACCGAGCAGATGTCAGGACTACATTTACAAATCATAATAGATAGATAGATAAATAGATAGATAGAAGCAGGGAGTCAGATGATGAGAGGTGTTGTGTCTGCGAGAATCGAGCAGTGCTAAACATGCTTACACACTCTGACGCGAGGAATGCTTGAGACAGCGTCTAGTGGCCATATACACACATACACACATGCTCACACACAGGCTACGGGAACTTTCCATCCACTAGGAACACACGTGACACACCCCTGCTACACCAGAATTTAGGAAAGAGAGCTCGGACGGAGATTAGCCACCGAACAGGCAAGACAGAAGTAGACAGGCCTCAGAGGAGACAGGTGACGGGAGAAGGGCTTGGCAATTTGAGAGAGAGAGACAGATAGCGAGACAGGGAGGTAGCTCCCCGGGACTTATACTCGTCCGTGTGAGAGACTTGTTAATATTTCCAGGACAAATAAAAATAGTCCCATACTATTCTTTACCTCTCCTGTCACTACATGACAGTAGTGGTGGTGGTGGTGGTGGTGGTGGTGGCTGTGTCTGTTTCTCTCTTCGTATCAGATGTCTGGTGGTCTTGTGGTTTTAGTGCCCCAGTCTGAGGCCGGTCTTGCTTAGGGTCAGTCTCCGAGAAGGTGACTGGAGGTTTTGCGATTATGCAGTACGATCAGGGAAAAAATATTGGTCGTATACTGCATATATGTTGGACCTCTCCCCCTAAAAAAAATATGGGCTTTACTGTTACCATTTTACCGTCTTTTCCACACTCATTCTAACTTTCCCTCTGACCCCTCATTTTTTCCCCTGGTCGTCGTCTCAGTCTTCATTTTTCCCAGTCTTATTTCTTTCCAGGGTCTTCATTTCCACCCAGAGATTTCATTTCCTTCCAAAGGTTTCATTTCCTCTCCTGCTATTATTTTATTTTCTGTCAGGTTCTTCTCCTTCCTTACCTCCTTTTTTCTCCTTATTGAGTCCTCGTTTTTCCTCAAGTTTATCGATCAGTTTTTTCTTCGTCTTCGTTCCTGCTGTACTCTCTTTCTCTCTCTCTCTCTCTCTCTCTCTCTCTCTCTCTCTCTCTCTCTCTCTCTCTCTCTCTCTCTCTCTCTCTCTCTCTCTCTCTCAGATCCTTAGCAGTACGATTTTCCTCCCCATGCTGAATAAAATCGTCTGAAAATATCTAAATTGAAATAAGTAACAATTTACTAGACTTTTACTAGCTTTTAAGCGCATGACTTTGTTTAATCTAATGCTTACTACCACCGAACGACTTTATTTCAATTTAGAAAATACATCTCAGGCTACAGGAGTCAGATAGAGCCATTATAAAGACCTTCAGCATACGAGGTCCTACGTTGAATTTGTGGAGGCAGCAAGAATATACTTTTAAAAAAATGTAATGAAAAGGTTAACCCTCCTTTAGCCACATTCCCATGAGCTTAGCAGCCTTTTTCATGCCTGTTACTGGTTCTTGTACTCAGGATGCCCACCATATGACAGGGAAAATGTCGTATCTGCTGAGTTTCTTTCCTCTAAACACTCATCAAATTGGGTGTAAGTCTTTCATTTCTTGCCCAGTTTACTTTAGACAGACACAGGTTGCCCGCGTTTCTCATTTTTTATTTAGACTTCTAAAGGGTTTTCTGGGGTCATAGGTCATACAGTACAAACACACATACTTTTCGTGAAATGTTGCAGCGTGAATGTGCAAAGTTTACCATCTTTGGTGAGGAGATATTTGAGTGCTAGAGATATGTGTTGTGGAGGGCATCTTGCATTCCCTTGGCAATGTGCAATTTCATATTGCATCTTATTATTCTCCTGGATGTTACTTATATCTTTCTGTGATATGGATGTACATAAATTACATACAAGAGAAAGTAATACACATTTTTTTTTTCTATAAGCGGACTATATTATTTTGCTTTGGAGAGTCTTTGCTGTGTGAGTAAGGTCGATAACCTCCAGTAACAACCTCATTACTAAAGTTTCTTGCGGTAAAGTGGATTTTTTATTTTTTTCTAGGGAGTATAAAGAACGGCGGGTGCAGAGTCTTCCCTTGTCGCCCGTTCCTCTGGCAAAAAGCTCATCTTAGTTGTCAGAGGAAAATTTTCATCAGTTTTTATACTTCTTCCTGCAGAAGGAAAAGAGCTGAGTGCAAAATCATCCCTTGTCTCTAGTTCATCTTGAAAAAAAAAAAAAAAAAAATCTGAGTTACGACTGGAAGCGATTATAAATATATTTGAAGAATCTCTCTCCACACGATGATATTCTAACGTTAGCAAAAAATTGATCGCAACAACTCCAGTAAAATGTTCTAATTAATGACCGACTCCCATATTTAGCTGATAGAGTCATAGGCGGTAAAAGTGATAATAATGCCACAATTTAACTTCTTATGATCGAGACAACTTTAGTATTTTATTTCAGCCGAAGTCAAATGAACCTTTTTGCCTAAGAATGAGTCATAGGAGACAGAGAGTGTTAATACTGTCACCATTAACCTTCCCATGGTCAGAACTGTGGTATTATATTTCACATAAGACCAGGCGATTTTATTCAGCTGAGAGCGAGTTACAGGAGGCTGGGAGTGGCGTATTGCAGAAAACACTTTAATGTCTGGGTGGAAAAGACTCTGACATTTTTTCCCTTTAATTTCTTTCTCGTGCTAGTATCTTACGAGAGCCATAAATATACTTAGCCAGACGATTTTTGTATTGGTTTTAATATCCAAATACAACTTTTAAAATTTCTATCTGATGAGGGAGACATGGCTGTTATATCGGTAAAATGAACCGCTCTGAAGCCAAGGCGAGAAATGGTTCAGAGTAAAGTGATGATTTTTTTTTTCCAGTTAGCTATGGAGTCGTAAAATTGCCATGCAAATTTTACTGAAGCACAAAGAAAGGAAAACAAAGATATGAAAATGAGAGGGGTGCTTATGGGAGTGTGAAAGATTTCGTAACAAATTTAGCTACATATTTTGCCTAGAACAACATGATTCAGTAATTCGGTCTCATCTTTTATTTATGCAACATACGTCGATGATTAAAAGAGTAATATATACAAGGAAAGAATGTGATTATGTAGCAGGGAAAAATTAATCGTCTGTGGAAAACTGCTACGAAATTTCCAAGAGAATACAAAGCCTGTTGCTACAGGGATTGAAATGGGAGAATATGGACTTAAATACGAGGAAACAAGAAAAGGAAGGAGAGAGAGAGAGAGAGAGAGAGAGAAAGTGAAAAAATGAACGAAGGAGAGGGATAATTAGTTGCAAGGAAAAGAAGGGGATGAGAGGCAGAGGAGATGAGAGTTGAAGTGACGTGGGAGGCGGAAGGGAAGAGGGGAGGGGAGTTGAGGAAGGAAGTGGGGAGAGGGCGAGCAACAAAGACAGTGGGGTGAGTGAAACAGGAAGAGCCGTCCCCCTTCCCTTTGTGTATGAAAAAAAAAAAAAAAGTGTGTGGGAGGAGGAGGAGGTGTTAAGAATGATGAGGGATTATGTCAAGAGCACAAAGATGAATGTTCACTAAATGGAGAATGGTGTGTGTGTGTGTTCCAAGAAACTGTACGGACTCCTTTTATCTGGAATTCATTGCCTTAATCCATTAACTGCATCGTGTTTCGTTTGTCTTGCTTAGAGACACCAGTATTCTCTTTATTTACTAATTCTTTTCTATTTTTCCATGCCCAAGAGTGTTAACACTGATAACATTAACAATCTCATGCATGGGAAAGCTCTCGTATTTTATTTTCGCTAACGCCAAACGATTTTATTTAGGTAGGAGAGATGTACTGCGCTGTGAGAATGTGTTTTATTTATTCTCATTACTTCCACTTGATTCTGTCCAACATAGAGGCGGGAGACTTCGAACTGGTCGGGTTTGATGTCACCAGCATCAACTATTCCATATAAAACGGTGTTCTTCTAAAGTGAATATAATAGTGGCCTGATAGCGTTAAGAATATAGTCAAATGACGTCCTCGGGCTGAATAGGTAAATTATCCCCTTCGACCCAAGGAAAACCTTTAGCGTATTGTACTCTCGTTATCTCAAGATGATTTTATTTACCAAGCGAGCAGCGCCGAAACCCACGTTCCGACCTTCAGGGCGGGCGACTTTATCTTGTGTAAGCCAATTTCTTTCAGAGTTTATTCATATATTGCAATGAATCCATGAGTAATTAAATAATGCGGTCGAATATGATAGAATTTCGGTTGTTTCAGGTAGCCTAAGTAGTTGTGCAGTCCCAGGGGATGTACGTATTGAGTAACAAATTTATGCAGTTCATACTTTGTAACAGAAGCCAACTAATCACTGAATGGAAGAACGAACTATCCGTAACCAGACGCCTTAATACAGCATGGTGTGGTCAGGACATGGAGACTATTTGTTCCCTGCCTCCCCCTCCAGCAGACACCTGGTAATGGTCTGTTGTCTCATATAATGGCTGTTTGGTCGTGTACTTAATGCTTCATATTCATTCTATTATTTAGATCACACAGACCATTCGTTTAAAAAAAAAAAAATTGTTTAATTTCCACATAAAGGGTGGTTCTACGAATATTTCCACTAAGTCCTCTTGAATTTAGTCTGTGGTAAAATTATGCTGTCCGGTGAATATCTGGAACGCTGTTCTCTGTTTTACAGTTTCACCCAACTCACGCACAATAATAGATTTAAAACTTACGCTTATGGTGACTAAGGCATTTCTGGGCAACGTTCTTTTGATTGATGCCCGACTGAATTTACTTGTACTGGAAATTCTTATTATTTTCATAAAGTAAGAAGATTAGGTTAGGCTAGGTCAGCTTAATATTGGTAAGGTTAAGTAAGATCACATAAGTTTATGAATGGAAAGGTTTGGTGTGTTAGGTTTGGTAGGAGTATATACGAGTATAAAGCTTTTCCTTTTCTTGTAGCAGTTAGTGAGATTCATTGTATTTTAAGAACACTTGTTAGAAATCACTCGTTTTTGTGAATTTTCCTCATCGAAAGTTCCCGTCTGGCCACGGATCCATCAGGATTCTCAGAGGGGAAGCGGTCAAGGCTCAGAAACTAATGAAGTCCGACAAAAATAATTACTAGAATAGAAAAAAAATCACTACAACCTTGGGAATGGGAAGATCTTAAGGTTGAAAGGGAGCTGGAACAAGAAACTACTTACGCTTCATCGATATGATGTTCAGCATCTTTAAAAATTCAGCTTCGCAGCGGCAGAACCACCTGGATTTTCATTATGCTGACAGTATGGTGGCAAGTAATTCTGAACCATAACTCCATCAAGATCCTCTCTTCGAAAATGGCTTTATCAAATGAATTATTTTTCATCTCCAAGAATTCATCTTGCATTGTCCCCAGGTACAACGGGAAAAGAATTTCTCAGCAAATTTTGTGTTGGGAAAATGACTATAGAACTCTGTGGCTTCAGACTCTCCAGATTACCTCAATGTGGCCTCAGAAACACACTGCTTCTCCCTATTGGTAATTACCCCCAGGTTGGTAACTACTGGTTGCAAAAGGAAAATAAAACCTGAGTCATCAGGAAGAAGTTACTCCATGACCATTGGCTGACACCCAGCATTTACCTACCGGACATTCTCTCATTTTCACACATTCAGCTACTACACGCTCGTGAACATCACTACATTCACCCATTGAATAATCGCTAACATCGCCATCCTTCAGTTCGTCATTGCACATCAAGTTTTCACTAACCGATTTTCTTTCTACACCATACCAGCCCTCTCGTGGTCAAGTATTATTTCGTATTCTCTTCTAGTTAGCACCACATGCTTTTTTTCAACCCATATTATGTCCTAAGCATCTGTGTTAATTTTGTTAACATTAATTTTCTCAAGGCTCGAACGCCTCCAGTATTTTGTTCCAGCTGACCCCAGACGATTTCATTCAGCAGCGAATGAGTTATGGGTGATTGAGAACATTAACATCATCACCAATAATGAGAGTAATTCTAGAGTTCTCTTGTAGCAAACATCAAATGACTTATTCAGCTGAGAGTTAGTCGCAAGAAGCCTGAGAAAGTTAATCCCAGATCTCTCGGTAACACCTTTGAAATTGCAAACCAGACATTCAGTCGTTTTCGCACATTCAACCACATTCAGCCAATGTGCTGCCACCAAATACTTGCTTATATTCCTATTCATCCTACATTATACATCCGCTATTCATTAACATAGCATATCTTTTCATCCCTCGCACTCTCCTATGACCGATTCTGATCTGAATATTCGTGTGCTGTTACTGAAAGAAGGTAAGAGAGAGGACACGACACAGAGGAAATCTTTAGCCACCTCGCAGTACAGAATTTCAATACCGCTTATCACATCCTCACATTTTCCAATCATGACATTCGCTCACTTACCCATATTCATCCTCCAAACTCTCATCAGCATCCAACCATCATCTCCACCACATGTTTCGTCCACACGCAGTTATGTTCTAATTCTTTCCCGTATTTTTATAACCAACACAGGAACTCCACACATTGCCTCTCATTAAGCCACACTTTTTGCCTCTCAGACCTCCACAACTCACTCCCTTTTAATTTACAACGTTTTTTCCCCTCTCATACTGTGAAGTACTCGTGTTGTTCCATTCTGTGTTTTTCTTCTTTATTATACACTTTTTGTGATTTTCGTCTCTCAGTTCTGTTACTCCTGGCTTATATTCTCTGATACCATCTCCTTTATTTTATGTTTTCTTCTACACTTTTTTATTTAATTCTATCTGTGAGCTTTGCTGCTTCATTCTCAGTCCACCTCTTCTTTATTGTGCATGATCCTTTTCAGAATTTATATTTATTTAGTTTCGTACCCTTGCCATTGCATTCTTCTTGCCCATTTCTTGTTACACCCGCGATTCGCGAAACAATGGGAGGTGTGTATGTTTTGAGAGGCGTTTGTGTGTGTGTGTGTGTGTGTGTGTGTGTGTGTGTGTGTGTGTGTGTGTGTGTGTGTGTGTGTGTGTGTGTGTTTGAACAAAAGAATTCAGAGTTTTTATCAAATTTTAATCGTACATGGTGGGAAAGTTCAGGGACAGCCACTAATGATCTATAGTTATTAAGAACAAGAGGCCGAGAACCAAGGCCACAGGGCAAGTTCAAACGCTGACCTGTGTAAATCAACTTGACCCCATTTTATTTAGTCTTTATGAAACGTCCATTTAATGTTGTGAGTTAGGTATGAACGAAGTGATTCAATTTTTAGAACAGTCAAAGGTCAAGTTCACAGGGCAAGGTCACTTTAATCAGTTTTTATCAGATTTAGACTAAACCGGACCCGTAAATACAGCTGGGGTAAACCTCACACACAGGCCTTTTGATCCCTATCAGCCCTCCTCACCCTTTCTGGCATATCATCTCTGGTCTATCCCTTTCCTCATTTTCTCCCTCTTCCCCCTTTTTCTCAACCTGTTCCCTCCAGCACTCTTAATTCATGCCTCTTTCCATCTTTGATTTTCGCTGTCTCTTTAGTTTCTCTCTCTCTCTCTCTCTCCGACGTACCTCCACGGTGCCATTCCTTTCTTCCCACTTTCCCTCACTCTCTGCCCTCCTCCATCTCATTTCTTTCCGTAGTCTCCCTCCATCTTCCCTGACTTACCACCTTCTCATCTCTCTTCTAAGCCAGTCCTCATTCACTGCTCGCTTTTCCCTAGTCCTCATCTCTCCCTTTGCCCCTCTTCCTCTTCCTATGTTCTTCTTCCCCCTTATTTTTTCTCCCGTCTTCAACTATTTCTCCCTCTGTACATTATCGTTGCTTCACAGCAGTATACCTTCTTACTTCCTTTATATCCTTCACAACCACGTTTCTCTCTCTCTCTCTCTCTCTCTCTCTCTCTCTCTCTCTCTCTGCTCCTCATATTGGTCTGTTGTTTTCTTTATTTTTCCTTCATTATGAATTTTTTTCTGATTTACATATATTTTTCATTTTGTCTGTTGTGTCGTTCATTAATCCTGTCTCCTTGATGCTCCGTTTTTTCCTCTCAAACCACCTCGCATTTTCCTGTTTCTGTGATATACATAATTATGTCTTTCGTTTTGTCATGCTTCTTCATTTTCATCTTTCTTCTATGCTCCATTTTTAAACTCTTCATTCATTTCTCTTCCTTTATTTACACTTATTATAATTTTGGCTGTTTCCTCCTCCCCTTTATTCATTCGCTTATATGTCCTTTTTTTTTTTCTAGTATACCTTCTGATTTGTATATATATTTCTTTGTGTCTGCTGTCATTTCTTTATCTTTTATCTGTCTTTCCTTCTGATGCTCCCGAAAACACCTCTTATTACGTATTTACACATTTCTTTTTTTCTTGTATTTTCCTCTTTACCTTTTTTTTCTCTTCTCTTTCATCCCCTTTAATGCACGGCTAATTATGTTGTTGATTTACAGATAGCTTTCTTTTTGTTTGTTCTATATTCCCCCCTTTGGCCTCCCACCCGTATGTTTCTATTTCCACTTCAATATACCTATTCAGTCTTGGCCTTGTTTATGCATGTTACCTTCCTTATTGCCTGTTGAGGTTTACCTTTATCCCTTTGTTATGTGTCTGATTTTTTATTTTCTGTTCTTTTTTTTAATGTTGGTAATGTAGCCTGCCACTCCGTTTCCCTCACTCGTGTACCAGTAGCTGCCCTTCTTGTAGCATAGATGGTGTAGTAGTCCTGGTTCCCCTAACTCCGTGTATTCCTGGCTGTCCTTCCTGTAGCCTACATAATTTAGCAGTCCCTGTCTGCCTCACTCCTGTACCCTTCCGTTATACCCTTCCACTTCCTGTATGATGCTACATTCTTTTTGTTCTCCTTCCGATGGCACATGTTTAGTACATTCTTCCCCTCTCTTTATTCAGTATTTACTTTTTTCTATATATGATGTCGTTTTCTCTCATTCTTTTACGCTCATAATTCTTTTTTTTTTTTTTTTTACGAACTTTCTTTTTCGCTGACGAGATTTCAAGTCACACACACACACACACACACACACACACACACACACACACACACACACACACACATATATATATATATATATATATATATATATATATATATATATATATATATATATATATATATATGCTGTCTGTTAGTCACTTTCCCTCTTTCACAGTAATCCTTTTCCTCTCCACCACTTTCTACTATTTCTTTTTCATTCTTTGTGCTTTTCTTCTATCTGCCTCAGCCTCTCTGCCTCTCCCCTACCTTGTGTAACTAATGCCTCTGCTTTCATCTCGTATCACTCCCCTTCCTTTTTATCCTCCTCACTTTTCTTCCATTTATTATCTACTTCATTTCCATGTTACCCATTTCGTTCCATTCCTATCCTGTCCTTTCTTCTCTTGTTTTCCATGCTGTCTCTGGCTTTTCTTTGTCTCTCTCCTCACCATTCCACTGTCCTGTCTCATTCTTTCACCTTACTTATCTTCCTTTTCCTTTTACCTCCACCCTGTTTTTTTTTTCCTCTTCTCCTTCCCCTTTTCCTCTTTACCTTTCCACTCGCTTTCGTCTCCTTTTCCTTACCCCTTCGTTCTCTTCCCTACCTTCATTTCCTTCCCTCAAATTAATCTTCCTTCCATCTCTGTTCTTTTATTGTTTCCTTCCACTTTTTTTTTTCTTTTTTTCGTCTTCCCTCCCTCTGCTATTCTTTTTGTCCTGACCATTTCCTCTCTGCGTCTCCCTTCCTTTCTCCTCCCGCTACCATTCTTATTATTCCTTTCCCATAAACTCCACCTTTTCACTTGCCCTTATTTATTCTTTCCCTTTCACTTGTCTTCATCCCTTCTATTTCACTTTTTTCTTTATTCTTTCCTCCCCTTCCCTTCTCCCAGTCATTCCTTTTCCATTTGTCCTTTTCTCTTACGCTCCTCCTTTCTTTTTTCCTTTCTCTTCAACCATTTTCCTCCTCCTCTCCCCTCCTCTCCATTCATCTTTCCCCCATCTCCTTTCCCCCTTTTCGCACTCCCATCATATCTACTTGTTCTTTCATTTCCACTCATTCTTGGTTCCTTCTTTTCCTATTCAAATCACTCCTCGTCTTCCTTCCACCTCCCATCTTTTTCTTTTTTCTCCTTCCACCTCCCATCTTTTTCCTTTTTCTCCTTCCACCTCCCCTGTTGTTCCTTCCACCTCCCCTCCTCCTCCTTCCACCTTCCGTCCTCTTCCTTCCATTTCCCCTCTCCCGCACACTCTCATCATGACCGCTGTCCAGTCCTTCCGGCTCATTCTTTTTTTCATTTGCTTCCTCCCCTCCTCCTCCTTTCTTACCATCACCTCCCCCCACCATCTTCCTAATCATCACTGCCTGTCATTTCCCTCTGTCACTATCCTCATTTCACCCACTTGATCATCATTTGCTATATCTTTCATCCCGAACTCCATAGTCATAATAAGAGTTGGATTGTTTGCCTGTTTATTTTGTCATTTCATCTTTTCTTTTCTCTTTGATCCTTTGTTTCCTTGCTTTATTTCGCTTCCCCATTTCTTCTCTTTGTCGTCTTTAGTTTCGTCTCCTTTGCTTCCCTTGTTTTTTCATTTCCATCTCATACGTTCTTTCATGCCGTCTCCTTTCTGTCTCTCGTTTCTTTGATTTTTCCTCTTCTTTTCCTTCCATCCCACGATTTTTTTTCTTCTGTTTTCCGTCATTTGTTGCTTTCTTTCTTTTGTGTTGTTTCCTTTCCATTACCTCTCTGTCTTCATTCTTTTGTTTCTTCTGCTCGTCTGGTTTCATTCTCTCTTTCTTTCGGCTTGTTTTTCAGTTTCGCATCTTTAGAGTTTTTCTTTTGTTTCTTCTCGTTTTTCCTCGTTTTCTATTCATTCCTTTTATAGTTTCTCTCTCTCTCTCTCTCTCTCTCTCTCTCAATCTTTTGCTGCTTTTGTTTCTTTCTTCCTCTCTTTACTTCTATTATTTACATCTTGTTCGTTTCGTCCTCTAGCTTCATCCCTTTTAGTTTGCCCGTTTCTTCTTCCCATGTCGTGTTCATGTTCTCTTATTTCTTTTCCTCACTCCTCTTCCTTTCTTCTTTTCGTTCCTTTCTCTTCCTTCCCATCTTTCCTTCCTTTCTTCCCTATCGTTTTGGTTATTAATTTTTTCTTCCAGTCCTCTTTTCCAGTTTTACTTCATTACTTCCAAATCCATCTTTGTTATTTTTTTTCTCGTCATTATCTTTATTTCCTCATCCTTCACTGCTGCTTCCTCTTCATCTTTCCTTTCTTTTCCTTCCATTACCTCCTTTCATTGATTTGTTCGTTCTTCTTTCCTTGCATCTCTCTCTCTCTCTCTCTCTCTCTCTCTCTCTGCTTGTTCTTCTTCACCCTTATTCATATTATTTATTATAGTCTTCGTCAAGGGAGTTGCATCATTCCATTCTTCTGTCTCCGTCCATTACCCCTCTCCTTCTTATTAGTCTTTGTTCTCCTTCTTCACTTATTACTCTCTTTCCTTCATTTTTCCACGTCCACCTACACTCCTATTACTCTCCGTCTATACCTTCCTCCCTCCCTCCCTCCCTCCCTCCCTCCCTCCCTCCCTCCCTCCCTCCTCCTCCTCCTCCTCCTCCTCCTCCTCCTCCTCCTCCTCCTCCTCCTCCGCCACAACTAATGCCTTTCAGTGGGCATTTGTGATTCCTTCCTTTCTTCTCTTTTGTCTTTTTCCATTCCTCCCACACCTTCCTCTCCGTCACCTCTCTTTTACTTCTCTCCTTCCTTCCTTTCGTTTCTTCCTACTACTCTGCGTTCCTTCTTTCATCCCAGTCTTTACATGTTTTCCAATTCCCTGCTTTCCTGTTGTAATTCTTTTCCACATCCCTTCTTTCTTACTGCACCTTATTCCTCTTTCATAATCCTCCTTCTGTCCCTCTCCTTCGTTTCCTCTTTTTCCCCCACTCTCCTTCCACTCCTTCCTCTCCTCCACTTCTCCTTCTTCCGTCACCATAACTACACCTTTATCTTACGGCTGTTGTTACTTTTTTCCTCTTTTCATTTTATACCTTCCGCCCCAAATTTACTTCCTTTTCTCTTTTTCACTTTTTTTTTTTTTTTTTTTTTTTATTACTTACCCACCTCTCTCCTCCCCATCTACCTTTTATATGTTCCTGCTCTGTCAACTTAAATTTTCATGTAATTTTTCCCCTCCTATGCACCTCCCTATCCCACTCAGTTTCTCTGTTTCACGTAAGTCTTCTTCTTGGAATTTCCCTTCTGACTCCATGCATCCTTTTTTTTCCTTAATTCTCACACCCTCTACTCCCAACCAACCCATTTTTTTCCTGTCCTCCTCTTCTGCCTTCTGACCCAAAGTTTCCCCTCCTTTTCTCCATTCACCATTTCTTCTTCCACTCTCACTCCCTCACTCCGTCTGCCGCTCGGAGTTTCCCGTTTCCTCATATGCACCCTTTCTTCCTCCACTCTCACACTCCCTTGCTCCTCTTCACCAGTTTCCGTATGATGGCGTCGTGCCCTTCTATGCCTTCCACACCAAATATCTCTTTTTCTTTTTTCTTTTTCTTTTTTTTTTCATACATGCACTATTCACCATCCCCTCTGTTTCTCATATCCCCCTGTGCTTCCAGTCAGATTTTTCCATTTTTCCTCCCATGCACTTTATCTTCTTCCCTTCTCATTTCCCACACCTTCTCATTCCCCTCACCTTCTCATTCCCCTCCCATTCTCATTCCTCCTCCCCTTCTCATTCCCCATCCTCCCTCCGGTGTGATGTCTTGTCCCCCTGGGCGTCCGTCCACCACAAGTTACTAACAACTTGTGGCGTCCCCTCGCACCACCGACCAATCCTATAAAGACATCCGACGTGAGAAAACTTAACGAGATGGCGCAAACAAGATCCACGAGAAGTTCACTGCCAACTTTTCTCTCTCATGTCGTATTTATAATTATCGTAGCCAATTTGCAGGATGTACACGTCTTTGTAGTAGTTTATTGTCACAGCCGTTTTATTTTTCGTACCTAATTTTTGATAATTTTTCCTTGCTCTCTTATTTGATTCTGAATTCTGTGTTGGCTGTAAGAAGGCAGATGTACTTACAAATAATCTTTTACTCAGTGTAACTTAACTGATACAACTGACTGATACTTCGAAACTAAATACTGATGTGAAAAATATGACAAGAACAAATTATTTCTGACATTATTTCACAGTTACCGAGATTTATGTGTCGTAATATTGGTTAAAATTCTCTGTGCCTCCGAGCACTGGTCTGGCTACCTCTTGAGATCTGCCAGCGTCCTTGTTGCCAATCCTCTCTTCTACATTTCATCCTCTTTCCCATTGACTCGCCTTTACCTCTGACTACCCTGCTTGATCTCTGAGTGCCTGGTCCCTTTCACCCTTACTCCTCTTCCCCCAGTGCCTGCACCCTCATCCCTTAGTCCACTTCTGTGCTCTTCCTAACTTGACTTATGCCTTCCTGTCTTGGGCCTCTCATTTCTACCTCCTCCTCCCTTCCACTTCATCATTCGACTTGCTATCGCCGGTCTGTTTTTGCCCTTCCTCCTGTATGTGTATCTATCAAGGTTAATGTCTATCTTTTACACTAACAACTTCCTGGTTCTTATGACACACTCTTAGCTAAATGAAATCGTCTAGGGTTAGCTGGTATCAAAATAGAGAGTTGTCCTGACCATGGGGAAGTTGAAAATGACAGTACTAACACAACAAACGTTTGTAGTTCACCCTCACCTGGATAAAATCATCTGGTGTTTGCAAGAAGAAAAAATTATAATTGTCCTAATCACTAAAATCCGTGGCACATGTTTTAACTAATCATATTTGCCTATACAGTATTCTTGTTGGACTGTATATATGCCTGTACCCGTCTGTGTGTGTGTGTGTGTGTGTGTGTGTGTGTGTGTGTGTGTGTGTTTTGTCAATTTCAGATTTATCCTGCGAGATTTCCCTATTGCCCGTCTGCCATACTTACTCCCAGCATCCTTAGCTTTGGCTGGATGCTTGGTTGTCTGCTTGTCTGGCTGTCTGCTGACCTGCTTTCCTGTCTGTCTGGCTGTTTGCTCTAGGTCTCTCCCCAGAAGTCTAGATAAACTCCAGTTTGGAAGAATTTACTTAGTTTTTTTTTCTTTTTCCCGCCCCCATTTTTTTTTCAAAGTGTCTCCTTTTGGGGCGGACTGTCTGCATGCATCTCATCCTGTCTGCATGCCTTATGTCTGCCTAACTTTCTGTCTGCCTGGCTTCCTGTCTACCTACGTGATTGCCTGTTTTCCGTTTGTCCAGCTTTCCTGTCTAAATATACTCATGTCTGTCTGTTTCCTCTATCTCTCTTCCTGTTTTCCACTATGCCTGTCTTCCTCTACGCCTGTCCTCTTGTCTGCGTGTTTTCTTGTGTCTTCTTGTCTACTTGTCTTCCTACTTGCTTGTTGTTCAAAGTTTATTATGTACCTAATCTCATAATGAAGGAAATACATAAGCTAAAAAATATATATGCAAGATTTAGCTGTTACACAAACAACACAAACCTTTTTTTGGTGAGTTCTTTTTTTTTAGACGTGAAGGAAGTTACTTTAGGGAAAACTTTAGCTCTTCATTCTTCCATCTCTCTCTCTCTCTCTCTCTCTCTCTCTCTCTCTCTCTCTGTCTCATATTCGTTACTATTTTTTTCCCTTTCCTGTTTACTACCAAATTTTTTTCCCTTTCCTGTTTTACTGCCACTGTCTTCACTCATCTCGTTTACTTTTAGCGTCTCTTAACTCCTTCCCACTCTATTTACATGCGTTTAATACCAGACTACTTTCCTACTTAACCCCCAGACTTTAAATTTTCTTATTCTTTACCTCCTTTTCCCCATTCCAGTATTTTTTTCCTTCTAAGTTCGTCTCTTTTCCACTAACCTGTCCCTTTTATTTAACATTCCATCTCTATTTTCTGCGCCATTTCTTCCTCATTTTCACCATTTCTTTTGTCCATCCAGGTTCCTCCCTTATCCTTACTGACCTGTTTCGTTATTCCAGAAATTCCTTATCTCATTTCTCTTTTTTCCCCCATTGGCGTTGTTCTCTTTGCTTCTACTTCCTTCCTGTATTTACACCTTCAGTATGAGTCTCTCCTTTCCTTACTTCCTCGCCCTAATAACAATATCTTTATCGCTTTCCCTCTTTTCCCCATTTCTACTACTTTCATGTCTTTCTCCACACATTTTGCCTCTCCGTTTCTTACTTTCTCTGCCTACTCACATGCACCCCATTCAGCCGTTTTTCCCCTGCCATTCGCCACTCACATCTTCCTTTGTCACTTCCTTCCCACCCATGTTTTTCCTTGTTTCTCCAGCTTCCCTTACATCCTACACTTTTTATTCTCAGCCATTACCTCTTTTCAGTTTTTTTTTTTTTTTTTTTTTTTTTTTACTGTTACGGACTGTGTTGGGATATTTCCGACGCTAAGGGTTCATATCAAAGTCAGTGACAACTTGAATAAATAACCTTAATTCACTCATAAGATCTTTACACATCAATGAATTGGGCGCTTTTATATATTAAACAGGTGCATAAAAGGACCTAACTGGAATCCATTACAAACTTACTCAAGCAGGATCAGTCTGACACTTCTGCTAACAGAGTACACACTAAATGGGAACAGTTACGTTACTAGGCTGCAGTGTATAATATAAGATCTTAACATGCTATACAGCGTCTCGGAGTACTCATTACACTATGACATCAAGTAACTTAAACTAAGTTGAATGACTTGAAGAGGCTGGCCTTAGAGAGAGAGAGTTTGAGTGAGTGAGTGAGTCAGCTTTCCACCTCTGAATACTCTTGATATACTCAGGTAGCCCCGCCTCTTCTCCTCCACTGACTCATCTGAGAGCAGGACTACCGTATATCTTTCCAATCATCTCCTTAAGAGGAAAGTCATGGAAGGTCACTCTGCTGTTATTGGCTACCGCATTCTCTGGGAGCGGTTCTCATCACTTGGGTCGTCTGCACCTCCATTCCCTCCTTTAATTCAACAGCTGAGTAAGTACCGTGGGGTGTGAAGACGAGCCAGTAGTCTGTCAAGATACGCAGTGTATTTGTAAACATCACACGTTTGGCTTCATATAAGTGACGTCTCGCTGTTGGTAAAAGTTCGTCTGAAGTTAGCTGGAATAAAAATAGTGTGTGTCCCGACCATGAGAGGAAAGTGGTACCTATCAGCATTCACAGACTCCCATAATCACTGTTGGATAAATAATGATGTCTGCTGTTATTTGAAATGAAACACTATAATCTTCGTGATAATGAGAACGTAAATATAAGTACCGAGGTATGTAAAACGGCAATTGGCAAACTCATATAGGTGCATAAGAAAAGAGCAAAATTACAATCTGGTGTTGTCAAAAAAATATTTATGTACAGTTGCCGTATGAATCATTACAGCAAATTTATTTTGTTTATGGGTAAAACTTACCGCATAGGGGCGGCAATTCCACCTGTTTTCTTAACTTTCTCACGTTCTTGAGGAGAGTATCTTTGGTAATCATCCAACATGGATAACTGTTTGTTTATTTTATACTACAAAACGTATATAAAACAAGTATTTTTTATTATTTTAGGGTATTTCAGGAAGCTACCTGGACGCCCGTGGCAGCTTGCATATTGATAATCCCGCCAACCTAATCTAACCTAACCAAAATGGGGGTTTCACCACCAGGACCCCTATAATTTAAACCCCCAAGGATTACCACTATACTTAAAACAGGAAGCTCCTAATTCCTATCAGACCAAAACTTCTACCCTAACCTGTCATAATCAACTTGTGAAAGACCCATTAGAATAGGAAATTTGGAAGACCTACGCCCGTGTGGTAAAGTATTAATTTCGAATGTAAATAGGATTCTCCGAACAAAGTTTATAGCCTCTCCTGAACGTCTAGCTGCCTTGGTCAGTATGCTATAAAAGAAAAAAAAAATATTAATTTTCTCTCAGTGGACTTTTGATTCTAATCAATCGACACTGGTGACAGTAATCGATGCCAAAAGAAAGTCATCAGTGTCACATATTGCAGATCCACCAGATTATTTTTTAAGCTTATTGACAGAGAAAATCAGGGAGGCGACCGAATATTTGCTCCCAAAATACGTGACACGAGATTAAATAAAATGGCAAGGAATTTACTACATATACATCCACTCCACACAGCTACAAGTGCTAACAAAGGCTTCTCCTGTATGTTAGTAAATCTTTATGAATGTCCATTTCCCTCAAACTTTGCGTGAATGAACCAGAGCTGAACGCCAAGCTGTTAATAAGTCCTACAGATGGAAAAAGGTCCGTATGTTATATTCAAAGCAAAACTGAGGCTATAACTCTCAGGCTGTAATCCAGACTTAACAGGATGTAATCGTCTGGTGTTAGCAGGAATAGAATACTGGAGTTGTCTCGACCATGACAGGGTTAATGGTACCGCTATTGACACTGAGCCTTCTGTACTCCCTGTCCGCTGAATTAAACCGCATGCCTTTTGCCTGAGTGGAATACTAGAGATGTCCCTACCATGAGAGGGTTACAAAGCATATGAATAGGAAATGAAGGTTGTTTACATTCCGATAAAAACTGACCTACAATACTGACGCTGGATATACTTACAAACTTGAAATCACTTATTTTTTATGTTCTTTACAGTGACAGCAGAAGAAAACTGAGCAGATATTTTACACATCTATGACATATTATTCATTTTGTTCTTGGTAGATAGCTTTTAATTTTTACACTGAGCTTAAGACTTTTCGGAAGGAAAGAGTTAAACTGACGTCATTCCCTACTTAAGGTCTTTTCCAAACTGGATGAGATTTCCTGAACGCGGCAAGAATAAAGTATCAGAATCCACCATCGGGTTGAATCATTTAACAAGGGAATAAACACTGACAGAACACCTTGTTTTTACATCATTTGTCTGGGAAGCGAGGAAATTATAAGATAATGAGACTGTGAGGCAAAACTGGCGCGGAATAATGTGGCAGGGGAGGGGAAGCTAATGACGAGATTATTAATGCCGGGGCTTTATTGAAGTGTCTGAGTTAATATTTTAATGCGTAAGGAAGACTTATCGGGCGGGAACGAGAGCCATCTGTTGAACGGGAAGGGGAAATGTATCACCCCGTCCGCCGCCCGTATAGCCTAAACAAATTAAAGTAAAGTACGGCCACGTGTTTCTTTCTATATCTTAACCCGCGCATGGTCGGGATAATTTTGGTCTTCTGTTTGAAGTAATTCCACTTTTTTTTTTTTTCAGCTGAATATGAGTACGTGCCAAAGAGTGTTATTATTGGAACACGCGTTAACCCTTTTATGGTCAGGGCAATTTTATTATCCATTACAGCTGAAACCAGATTATATTACTCGTCTGAGTTTGGGGCATAGGAGCCTGAGAGTAACAGTACTGGTACAATTAAACATCCCAGAGAAGGGAGTCTCTATGAGTATGGTTCATGTAAAGTTTGTTTTAGCATGGTACTGTTGAGGACAGTGGTGCTTGCGAGGGATGCCTTTACTTGCTGGGACTGACGTAACTGGACGGATCACCCTTTCGGTTATACAAAGATCACTAAACTCACTTCCTATTCGCGAAAGCAGGGTGGTGAACTTCGAGAGAGGAGCATCTTCAATCTACTACGGCCTTCTAGCTTTACGTTTCAAATGAGCCTGGGGCCACAACAACAGCAACACAGTAGCAGACAATATTGTCGTTCTGATTTGCAGCTGAACAATTTTGACACTATAAATTTAATATTCTGTAAAGCTTGTTAGGCTCCGAAGATTGCATCACTGGGTTTCGAAAGTCATTGTTCAGTCTCGTTGTTTTTTGTTATGTAGTGAATTCATATCTTATGTCCGCTTCTGTTATGTGAGATGAGTTTGCATTCCTACCGTACGTATTGGAATTGATAGCCACTTGTGCAGGAATGAAGTAAAGCGGATGTATGCCGAGGTGGCTCAGTGGTTACAGCGCTCACCCCCGTACTGCAGTGCTCTGAAACTGGACTTGGGTCAATCCGTGCCAGACATTTAACGTGTATCATGACAGTATATCCTGTCATTTACGAGCATGTATTGGACTCCGTCAGTTCATACTAATGACACATATTCTTTGACACACACAAATAGAGACTGTTCACTGTAACTTGGCCTAAAACTTTCATCCCTGCATTTTGATGGCATAGTTGTAACAAGTAACACTAGCTCATACTATTCACGAAGAAGTGGTATGGGAAAGGATGTTGAATCAAAGTATTTGCTTATCTGCCATATAGCTCCGTGAGATAGCTGCAAAAAACGACGAACATTTTCTCCAGGTTAAGGTGGACGAACTATAAAGCAACAGGTGGACGTTGCCATGCACTCTTCACTTTGTAAGCAGCTCTTTCTCGTTCATGCTTAGCCAGCATAATGAAGAAAAATATCTGGTTGCTATTAATCCTTGGTGACATGTCCTTTCTTGCTGTTGGATCATTTTATGGACTCATACAGTTACAGATACACATGGTATTGATTTATTTAACATTGAAGTTCCTATGACTCACCTTCAGCTGACGAAAAAAGAAATAACGGAAATAACCCAGTGTTAGGCAAAATAAAATACTAGTAATGAGGCGACCAAGAAAGACTAATGAAACCACCAACACACTCGATCTTCCGTGGCTCACCTCCAACCGAATTATATCGTTAGATTTATTAAGCAGACCACAAGAGACTATATTTCTGTGCATTTCATTCACCTTTTTAAGTACAGTGACGCCTTTTCATTTTGCTCTTGCTACCACTGGGGGAAGTTCTCGTAGTGAAAGGGTTAATGAACACCGTATCTGATCTGTGCAGTTGGACGATTTTGTCCCACGCTGAATTAAATCATTTGGTCGGTGCAAGATAGTGTTAAAAGCCGTCACGATATTAAGGGAATTAGCTGTCTCAGTGCAATGCAGTGCTCTGCGCAGTTGATCCTTGTGCGGTGTGGTGCGGTGAGGATCTGTCCCTTTTCCTCTTTGGAGCCAAGATGCGAATGAATGTGTTTGAGTGGATGAGTAAATTGGGAGTGTGTCATCCTGTCTTGGCTACCTTCCTTTCCTTGGGGGAAGCAGCCTAGGTATATAGATAGATAGATAGCTGTCTCAGGCTCCTGTGGCTCACTCTCAGCTGAATAAAATACTCCTGCGTAGTCTGGAGTAGAATCTTACAGTTGTTCCTACCATGGAAGCCTTAATAAAAATCTATCCTTGACTTCGCGTAAACTAAACGCACAACAGGGCTTAGGTAAGGTATTAAAAAAGGGAGACGGGGAAGGCGAGAGACTCCCTTATCTGCGGTGCTCATCTCAATAACTTAGGACATTGAGCTGATGACGCGTTATTCAACCACTGCTTTGGAATACAAAATCCCATTATAATCCAGGTTAATCCAGTCACCTTCCTTTGGTGTTACTCTAGGTATTCATTTTACCTACCAAACGCACAAAGGGTGGATGGACACCTGAGACAAGTGGAACCAGCTCTCCCCGCACCCCGCACCCTCATTGGAACCCAGGCGCATTCAGCCACGGCGGAGGTTGTAAAGAAACGAATGGAAAGAAATAGTGACTTTTTTTTCTCATCATTCCCGCTCCTGAAAACATATAACTAACGGGCGTATCCTTTCAACGTAATTGCAAAGGAAAATGTAAGGCCAGTATTTTCCTTCGCTAATTTTGGAAGCACGTTACGAAAACACAGGGAACATACTGCAAAATTATGCCATTGCTATCTGCACTCTAATGTGGGATGCAGGCTAATCAAGTGAAATAATGGTAACTGTTCCACAAATACGCATCAAGTGTGTGGTGTGCTTTCCCCAACGTGATGATGTTTGCTTCCTTCTGTTCGGTGTGTGTGTTTTTTTTTTTTTTTTTTTTTTTTTTTTTTTTTTAAATACAATTCTTGCCACCTTCAGACATTTTTAGTCACATCAGTAGAGTTCTATATAGGAGGTGTGAGATAGGAGTTTTATACTGGAGGTGTGAAATATAACGTAGGAGTTTTATATCGGAGGTGTGAGATATAGGAGTTTTATACAGGAGGTGTGAGATATAAGAGTTTTATACAGGAGGTGTGAGATATAGGAGTTTTATACAGGAGGTGTGAGATATAGGAGTTTTATACAGGAGGTGTGAGATAGAGACCTCATTTACCCATTAATTACCAGAGGTTCTGTGAGATGTAGACACCCATTAATTACCAGGGGGAGAGATATAGACCCCCATTTACCCATTAATTACCAGGGGGGGGTTCTTTTAAACTTTATAAATCATCTGAAGAAAGGAACAATAAATAAATAATAACAATACGTCACAGAATTAAATGGTCACGCATACGACCGTAAAAGATATGCATCGTCATGTAAGATATATAAGAATCTTTATCTTAGAAATTGTGCTTACTTCCGTTACAGCGGGATCCGGATTCAAAAACATATTCATGGTGGATTTTTTTCGTAATTTGGATTTGTGTTTGCACGAGGATTTGGAGACACGGGAATATTTTACACTCTTTAGTTCATCCTGTAGAAAAAGATTATTCTGTGTGAATATTTTTCTCCCATATTTAAGATTTGTTGTTGTAGGATGAACATGGGATATAGGTAGATTCTATCCTTTCCTTTCATTGTCCTTCCTGGGTTTTTAAATCCCAGTGGCAACAGAGCAGTGACATTGGACGCTCCGCTACATATTAAATCATTCCGGAAGGCAAATGTATATAGTAATTTATCAGACACAGTGCTTTCAACCTCAGCGTGAACAGGTTAATGATCACTCTTCGGCCACATAAAGTTCATTAATTGTGACGTAGGGGGTCATTAGTCAAGCGTTGGCGGGGTTAGGTCAGGTGAGAGTGGGAATTAGTAGGTAATTATGTGCTACCGAGAACAGAGGGGAAATTGCTATGGAGTCCTTAACCCCTTCAAATAAGAATTGTGTGTGTGTGTGTGTGTGTGTGTGTGTGTGTGTGTGTGTGTGTGTGTGTGTGTGTGTGTGTGTGTGTGTATCAACGAATGATGTCGAAGAATAGGAGATTCATGGTAAAAGTTTCCATCAGAACTCTTCGAGAGAATATTCCCAACTTGCAGACTCTCGCCAAATACAAAGGAGTGATGACAGAAGATAAAATAATGCGTCAAATCACCCACACCTTGCATATTGGCAGAACACAAACCATATCCCGGGAACAGATGTATAGTAGCTTCAGATGTAGCCATAGACACGACCTTCTTGTAGATAAAAATAGGTGTTTCACGTGACCTGCCGAATGTGTGTGTGTGTGTGTGTGTGTGTGTGTGTGTGTGTGTGTGTGTGTGTGTGTGTGTACATGCACTATCGGCACCCTTTCATCCCTTTTTCGTGTAAGTGAATATTTGCTTGCCCGCGTGTTAGATGGAGTCGATTATTTAGTACGGTTGTCAAATGGAAGGCAAGTGTCGGTATATATTTATGTGTGCGTCTGTCTGTGTGTTGGAGTGTGTGTATGGTTTTGTATGTGGATATGGATGTGTGTATTCTTATGCCTTTGCGTGCATGTGTGCATGTTTGTGTATTTGTGTGCGTGTGTGAATGATGTGTACTTGTGTATTTGCATGGTTGCGCGTGTGTGTGTGTCTGTGTGTGTGTATACTTGTCCGTATGTGTCTGTCTGTATGTGGGAGTGTTCCGCTGCAATGTTGTTCGCAATGATGCATGTAATTAACCGAATTGTCTTAGTTAATTTGACAATATGACAGATGGACGCTAGAATGCAGGCTAGGCAGCAAGAATTCATGGTGATATGTTTAATGGTAACGGTGGTAATGGGGTTGACGGCAGTGTTGGTGGTAGATGCAGTAGGGGTTGTATTGGTGAAACGGCGATAATGGCAGAGGAAAACAAGTGTACTCCCTTGCTGGGCTCGTTAAAGCACTTTCCCTACAGGAGACGTGGTGGCTTTACCGTCGCAAGAACACTGAAATATCAAAAAACACCTCGGATGATGTCAGTTTGGTTACACAGACACACACACACACACACACACACACACACACACACACACACACACACACACACACACACACACACACTATAAATGAATGTAAAATTCTATGCACCCGACCACCCATATTTCACTCAACTAATCCGTATCAAGTGACATCCAGAATGACTCATAGGACATCAGGCTGGACCATATTCAGACTTAGTCATTGCAACATTAATAGTGTACAGTCATGCATACATACTACATACAGTCACATACATACAGCCTTTTCTTTACCTTCAAAGTCAGTGGTGTCCTTTGGATCTCTGGGCCTCCTGGCGTTCAGGCATTCTTCCCCATCCATCCGGCGCTCAGGATTTCAATTTCCAGGAAGTGCCGAATCGAACTTTTTTTTGTAATTTTTTAAAGTACTATGACTATGTAATTTAGGAATTTGTGTTTACCAAAGACAGTCATTCTTACCAAAGAACATGCCATTCTTTATGTAATTTCTATAAAGGATATAGAAAAGGCTGTACATGATGGATTTATTTTTGTTACATAATACTCCAGTTTTCGTGATGTGTCACGACTGTTGCATGACTTGCACTGCTCTGTTATTTTATTCCATCTAACGCCATATGGTTTATTTTGGCTGAGTCAAAGCAACTTGAGTTTGTTCACATTGTAACCACTAACCCTTTTATGGTCGGGAGAACTCTTATGTTCTATTCCAGCTAACGCCATGCGATTCTATTTAACAAAGAAAGTGTCACAGGGGCGAGAGTATTAATGCTAATATCATCAACACTCATTACTCGGATAACTCTAGCGTTTTATTCTAGCTAACGGCAGACGATATTGCTGAGCTGTGAGCGAGAGTCCTTGTGGTCGGGACAAAAGCGTTTATTATAGGTAACACCAGGTGATTTTGTTCAGATGAGAACGAGTCATGGGAGACTGAGTGTTAATACCGCCATCATGGTTGGGACAACTCTAGTGTTCTGGTCCAAGTAATTCCAGGCGATTACATTCGACTAAGTGTGAGTCAGAGACGCCTGAGAGTGTTAACTTTAATTACCATGATCAGCATTATCTCCAGATTAAGAAATGTAGAGACCTTTTTCCTTTTGTCGACATTTTCTTATCCTCATTACATAACACAAAGTACAGTGAGAGCGACGCATGCTTGTTTTCTTCTTAATTTGAGGGGAAATACCAGCTTCACCGCACCACCGTCAGTTAACCTTTAACACCCATCTGCACAGGGTGTACTCCCCCCACCCCCCGAATCATCACAGTCCTCTTTTTTTTCACCCACTTTTTTTTCTTTTTCTTTTTTTTGCACGTGATAAGCCTCCTCACTCCACCCTCGGATGGGGCAAAAAGTTAGAATGATGATGATGATGACCACCACATTATCTGTATTGGCCTGAATGTATCTAATTGGCGTTAAAGGACCTGAAGCGTGTCCGGATCCCGACGGTATATCACAAATATGACAAATGGACTTCACCTGAATATTGCTTATTACGTAATGGACCTGTATGGGCCTAATAAAGCCTGCTGAGACAAATATTGACTAAAACTGGTGTAATTGGACCGAACATAGTTGAAATGACAAGATGACTGAGTTGTACTGAACGTGGCTTGGGGTCGACTGGATGGACCTCACCTGATGGAAGAAGACCCGCAATGACTATAAGCCAGAAAAGGCCGCAGTGGATGCAAAGGAATCTGAATACACATAAACCGTTGTACAGACCGGGATAATAAAATCTGTATTAAATTCCTACGGGCCTGCGAGTCTCCAATAAGCTGGATAAAATCATCTGGGACGAGCAAGAACTTTTAAAAAGTCGTCGAGGTGAAGGAGTCTTCTCCCTCGCCTCACTCCCCTTTCCCTCTCTCACCTATGTATCACTCCCTCCCATACCTCTCAGTCATTCCTCCCTCCCTCACCTGTTTATTACTTCCCTTCCAGTCCCTCTTACGATCCTCCATCTTCACTTCTCCACTAACCCTTCCTTACCATCCTTTTTCCTTTCCTCCTATTTTTCCTCCTCCTCCCTCTCCTACTGTATCTTTCCCCTCCCTCTAATATCTTTCCTTTCCCTTTCCCATCTTTCCTCTCCCTCTCTCCTTCCTCTCCTTGTCTTCCTCCTCCTTCCCTCCCTCCCTCTGCTCCTCTCAGGTCTGTATCTAGTTGGGGTTGCTGCATCTAATCGGAAAAATGTTCGGCCACAGAAGTCTTGTTCCATTCACAGGGGGACCATAAGACCTCTGGGCAACATCTTCTCCATCCAAGTCTGTTCTTATTTAAAACCGAAACAGGGACTTGGACTGCAAATGTGACGGTGGCGTGTCGTAATCTGAGAGAATAGCGAGACTCTGCAAAGGCTGAATAACTGACGTAAAAACCCTCGTGTAGTCAATATCTAAGTTTGATCCTTCTTCTTACCCGTTCTCTCCTCCTATGTCACACCCACTGCCCTTCCTTCCCCACGTCCTTCCCTCTCTATCCGCCCCCTGCTATTGTCACTTAGGCAGGCAGGAATGTTCATGTTGTCAACACCTTCTGGCAGGGTGGGATGACAGGTGGCGGCCTTATCAGTGGCTTTCTCGACCCACTGCTGTTTGGACTTGCCGCCCCCTCGTCTCATGGCCAACTTTCCTCCTCAGGCCTAAGTTGGGAATACATTAGCTGTCTGTCTTTATCACTCACACTGCATCCTTGTCATTGCCACGTTTTATATTGCGTCCTAGAACTTGGTGATTTATAACTCATTTTATTTTTCTTTTCTAACAACGAAGATCACTACACCAGTCACCTCAGTTGATGGCCAAGTGTGATCAGATTCGGGGGGTTGGTTTGACTACTAACCAAGGAGACTCATACCTGCCTCATAAATAAGTCTCTTCGATATTCATGCATCCACGACTCTGTATTCAAGTTTTGGGAATGGCCTAGTTCCACCAGACGAAGCAAACCATATAAAATGATTAGGGCGTTGCAATCAGGTTCACAGCCACACTTGGGAGTATTGCCTTGATGCCCGGTTGTTTATGAGAGGTATGCTGTCTATTTCATGCCGTCGAGGGGAGAGGGATGATCATTTCCACTTTACTATACTTGACTAAGGTAGCCTATTCAGGAGTCTATACTGCACGAAGAGGATAATTTGGAATCGTCTAATAATGTTCGTACTAAAATCATGTGAAGTTAGTTATCATGGGTTATCATTTTCTTGGTCATGTAGGGGAGTTAAAGCAACATACGGTATGATATCGGTGAACACATTTTCCACCACCCACCTCATTTTTTTAACACACACACACACACACACACACACACACACACACACACACACACACACACACACACACACACACACACACACACACACACACACACACTCTCTCTCTCTCTCTCTCTCTCTCTCTCCATCCATCCATCAATAATCCATCCTTCACTTTTCCAACCTCACACACTCCCCCATCTCTCACAAGCATACAGCCATAGCCATCAGCCTCCCTGTCCATCACCATAACCACCACCACCACCACTACCACTACGTACCCCTATACCATGCAACCACCATTTTCCCAGCCCTACCATCACCATCACAACCTCTCCAAACACCATCTTGCTTAGTACCATTAAATTTGCTGCCTCCCTCGCTCCCTACAGGTTATTTATGGTAGGGAAATATCTAGGGCGTGTGTTTCTAGAGCTTTTATATTGGAAGTTTGGTGTAGGTTCAGGTTTTATGGCCATTGCAAGGGTTTACAAATATTTGGAAGGTTGAGAGGGCTGGCGGGAGGATAGTGAATGAGAGCGAGAGGCGAGGGAGGGGAAGGAGAGGGGAAAGGGGGTAGAAGAGATGGAGAGAGGAGTGGACGGTAGTAGGAGAGAGAGCCGGTGGAGGGTAAGGGAGGGAGTACAAAGGAGTACAAAGGAAAGCAAACAGCAACAGACCTTATGGTCCTTTCGAGGCTGTTTGGTACAGAGTAGACTATGACTACAAGATCTAACTCTACATGCTGAAGGATAAGGATAGTAAAGCAAGAAGGCTCCCCCCGCCTCCAAACCCTCCAGCCAAAACTGGCAAGAAAAAGTGAGAAAAACCACCACGCAGCATGGAAAAACTGACATGGAAATTTCATAGGAAAGACTGAAAAGGAAAAGCTACATTCTATAATACATTATCTATAAGCTACCAGTATGAATAACCTGAAAGAGAAAGTAGTAAAGTACAATGAGTAATCGAATAAATAAATAACTAATGCATGTCGCTGTACGGGTATGTTGAGTTGACGGGGCATCTGCGGACACAGTGTGGAAATTGCACAGTGCGGATATTCAGGGGTGGTGCGGCAGCCTTGCCTGGCGCTATTAAGGTAGGCAGCAGTCAATCAGGCCCCAGCTCCATTCATTCCACTGAGACTAGAATCTTTTCCATGCGGGACAATCAAACAAGTCACCTCCTGAAGCAGTGACCCCTGGTACATTGAAAGAATCCTGATGGTGGCCACGTAACTAACAGGGACCCTCAGTGATCCACAGCCCATCACAGGTCGAAAGTATGAGTAGTGACCGTTAACTCAGGGCTATCTGTCCATATCCTAGTCTGTGCATATACTATATTTGCATTTAATAAATTGATCCAGGCTCTAAAAAACTAAGATAAAATAAAACAGAAAATCATACATACACAAGTGTTTTATTGAGGAGTAAACATATTAAGCTGGGGTTGGATGCCAAATACTTATCCAGGCGACCCATTAAAGGTTTGTACTGTATTACAATCTATTACGTTGGAGGGCAATTTATTCCATATATTTACAACTCTATTGAAGAAGAAATGCTTAGCTTCATGCGACTGGAATCGTTTGCCAATTATTTTATGCCCATTGCCTCTAGTGTAGTTCGAGTGATCAACTGTGAAGTATTTATCGACAGCCATGTTATCATGTCCTTTGAATATCTTGAATACTTGAGTTAAATCTCATCGTATCCTCCGTTTTGTTAGGGTAAAGAGATTCAGGGCTTCTAAACGTTCCTCGTACAGTTTATTTCTCAATCTAGGTATCATCTTTGTCATCCTTCGCTGCACTCTTTCAAGCTTTTCCATATCCTTTTTATAATACGGTGACCAAAACTGAACGCAATACTCCAAGTGCGGGCGTACTAAGGAATTATACAAAGTGAGGACGATATTATCGGATTTATATTCTAATGCTCTGCCTATGAACCCAATCAATTTGTTGGCTTTTTTAACAGCTTCTGTACATTATTTGGTGGTGTCAAATCATTTATTACAACTCCTCATTCTTTTTCGTGGTTTACCTTACCAAGCTGGACATTATTCATGTTAGGACTGGCCCTTACATTTTTACTCTCAACGTTTAACACTTTACATTTATTAATATTGAAATCTATTTGCCAGACTTGGGCCCAGTTAAACAGTCGATCAAGATCTCTCTGAATTGCCTGTTTTTGCAGTGCTGTATCTGCTCTGTTACTTATTTTAGTATCATCAGCAAATTTTGAAATCTTACAACACAATCCTTCGTCAATATCATTCACATATATTAAGAAAAGAATAGGACCTAACACTGAACCCTGCGGCACTCCACTTGTAACGTTTATCCAGTCTGACTCTTTTCCATTTATTACAACTCTTTGCTTTCGTCCGGTGAGCCAATCTTCTACCCACCCGAGAACACTGCCACTGAAACCATGTGCCTTTAGCTTCTGAAGGAGTCTTTTGTGTGGAACTTTGTCAAAAGCCTTTTGAAAATCGAGGTAGACCACATCAACAGATTTAGTCTCGTCGTACATGTTCAGTATATCATTGAAAAAGTCCAGCAGATTCGTGAGGCAAGAGCGATTATTACGAAAACCATGTTGCGAATCTTTTATGAGATTGTTTGTTTCTAAGTGTTTTACAAACTTGTCTCTGATAATAGTTTCAAGCAATTTGCAAACCACCGATGTTAAACTAATTGGGCGGTAGTTTTCTGGTTGGGCTCTGTTGCCCTTTTTGAATATTGGGGTTATGTTAGCAAGCTTCCATTCATGTGGCACCTTACTGCTCTTAAGTGATAAGTTAAAAAGTTCAGCTAAAGGCTTTGATATTTCATTCTGTAGTTCCTTCAATACACGTGGTGATATTTTGTCCGGTCCTGGTGCTTTATTCTCTTTTAATCTGTTTATTGCAAGCAGTACGTCGCGATCGCTGACTGTAATGTCAGTGATTATGTTGCCCTCTTCTATAGGAATGGGGGAAACAGTAGGAATTGTATGTATATTTTCTGTTGTAAATACTGGCGCAAAGAAAGTATTAAGAATTTTCGGCATCATAGTTTCATCATCAGTGTGTTCTCCGTTACCTGTGACTAAGGGACTGATTAATGGAGTTATTACCTTTTTGCTTCTTATGTAACTGAAAAATTCTTTGGGATATGATTTACTGATACTTGCAATATGTGCCTCAAAGTTTTTCTTACTACATTTAATTAATTTTTTGGCTTTTCATCGAAGAGTATCGTATTAATTTTTATCACTTTGACTCTTTGTGGTATTATAATTCTTATATGCAAGATTTTTTGCTTCTAGACAATGTTTAATGTCGGAGTTCCACCATTTGGGTTTAGAATTTTTGATGGGCCTTCTGTTGTGCATAGGAATACATAATTTGATGGCACTGTTGAGAGTTTCTGTAAGTAACTCCAAACGTCATTGATTTCTAAAGTTTCGACAATGGGATGCCAGTCACCTGCACCTGCAATTGCCTTTAATTTCTTAAAATTTGCTCTCTTAAAGTCGGGCACTTTCTCGCAACTGGCCTTGACACTGTCTTCACTGAATTTAATGTTAAATGTAACTATGCGATGACCACTTGTACTAAATTCTTCTCCTACAATAACATTACTCACAACATTTTCTGATGTAGCTAAGACAAGATCTAGGATGTTAGCTCCACGTGTCGGATAATTTACAAATTGATACAAAGAACTTTCTTGCAAATTTGTATATAGGTCTGACCCTGTGTGTGAGGATAGGGCTTCTCCCCATTTTGGAACTGGTAAGAATTTAAAAAAAGTCACCAAATATTACAGTGCTTTGCATACAAGATAGTTCGGCAATTTGATTGTAGATTCTCATTATCGATGTTGAGTGGCTAACCAGGTGACGATGATAAATTAACCCGGAAGACGTGATTTTATGACAATATTCATTATTAAGCTGAATATGAATAAATAGTGTCGATGTTTTCGATTACATGGCTTGGTAATTTCGACTGGATGAAATCCTGATTTAACATATAACAACACGCCGCCCCCCTGCTTGATTCTTCCCTTTCATACTACTGAAAATGTTATAACCTGGTAAATTAAACTCTGCTAGAAAATCTCTCTGCCCAGTATTTAGCAACGATACTGTTACTCCAACTACATCATAATCTTCGGTAAAGGCAAGGGCCTCTAAATCAGAAAATTTATTACTGGTGAGACTATGAGCATTTGCAAGGATTGCTTTTATGTGCTTTCCTTTCCTGATGTGGAGCTTCCATTATTTATCGATCAAAAGGACATCTGTCGATTGTCTCTCAGATGCTTGTTTTTTCTCCTGAAAAAACTTTCCACGGCATCGCCATCCCAAGCAAACCAATTGGAGACGGGCAGAACCAACGGCATTCAAGTGCAGTCCATCAGTTCGTAAACAGTGTACGCATGCCTTCGTAAAAATTGGTTCCACGTGTCGATGTTGACTGAACTTCTTCCCCTAGTAAGCGCAAAGTTGACTTGACCCTGTTATTAATACTAAATGGCTCTGCTGAAGAAGGCATTCCCTGAATTAATCCTTGGTAGCATGCTGAAGTTAAAATATGATTAGTTTTCTCCTTGTAGCGTCGGACCATCTTCCTGTACTTCTCCATCGGCTCCTCTGATCGGGTTCTGCATGACGTCGTTGGTACCTGTATGAATGATAACAAGATCTGTCATTTTCCGCATTCTCAAAAACGTCATCCACAGCCTCTGTTACGTCAGTCACCACCTGGAATACAAAAACGCTTTCGTTTAGAGGGTGGCCGGCCGCAAAATTCCACCAACTGACCCCGGATGATGGGAGTCCCCCACAACCCGTGCCTCATGGGGCTCTTCCTCTACTTCTGTGAAAATCTTGGTGAAAACTTATTGTATGTTGTTACTGGAATGATGCTTCTTTTTCCCTTACAAGCCTTGCACGCATTCCACACTGGCTGGAACTCATTCTGTACGGTGGGGGAGAAGTGAACTACAGCAGGAGGAGGGTGGTCAACCTGGACTGCAGTTGGCCTAGCAGTGACATCGTCCTCTGCAATTGTGTCCGACATTACTCTTAACAATTCCTCCAGCAACATCTACTTTTCGGGTCAGGACTGCTGATTTTGTCTCGTAGCCTCGGTCAGCTTGTCTTCCAGGCTCTGACGTAGTTTGCACATCCTGCAAACAAAGCAGTGCGGTCTGTATAAAAAAGGATCCGGTGAAACTACCGGAGCAGGTTACGCAAATGATGTTCCGCGGCATTCTGAAATGCAAGGTAACTGCGAGGATTAATCAGAGAAAAAGAATCTGGTGAATACTGATTGAGTACCTGGAAGAGATATTGGAACAAGAATAAAGTTATATAAGCAAAACCTGCTAGAACAGTGACAATTTATGCAATGGCTTACAGGTTTTACTGGCGGAAAGTCTTGTTGCTGTTTAGAACTGTATGGGAATAGCTACTCTTACTGGTTAGTAATACACCTGTTACGAAGAATGGAAAGCTAACCGTTACCTGGAATGAAGAACTAAAATTATACTACCTGAAATACAACAACAATGAAGTCACAACAGAGTCTTACAATACACAAATAAGTTGTTGATCACCTGAAAAGTTACAACATATGAAAATACAATTATATCTTACCTATAAGGGTAAAATCTGTAAACCTATAAGGGACATAAACTGTTTTCGCTGGCGAAAACAAACAAACAAACAAAAACTAAGGAAATAGTACTCACTCACACAACTGCATGCACAGGGGAATGCTTAACACTCAACATACACCAAGTATACTGTACCAGACTGCAGTTGTTTACATCTACCAACACAACGGCGCCAACCACAGTCACAACTGATTGCCACAAACTGCCTAAATCGTCACAAAATCTTTTCCCACACTACTGTTAATACACAATTACACTGAACTGCTGTATCACCAGAAAATAAGGCCTCAGTTCATACAAAAAGACAAGAGAGTCAAAACATTACAAAATTCCACTCAGCCTACATCAGCTCGAACAAAGAAATCAAAAACAAAACAAAAGTTCCACTCAGTTCCGAATGGTTATAAACTGTTCTTTACTGATGAAACAACATACAGTTAACACTCACCCAATTGTAGCC
>NC_136976.1:9986243-10104004 GCF_032717465.1 Coenobita brevimanus | reverse complement strand
ATCCTCATTTCACCCACTGTGATCATCCATTTTGCTATATATCTTTCATCCCGAACTCCATAGTCATAATAAGAAGTTGGATTGTTTGCCTGTTTATTGCGATCATTTCATCTTTCTTTTCTCTTTGATCGCTTTGTTTCCTTGCTTTATTTCGCTTCCCCATTTCTTCTCTCTTTGCTCGTCTTTTAAGTTTCGTCTCCTTTGCTTCCCTTGTTTTTTCATTTCCATCTCCATGGACGATTCTTTCATACCGTCTCTAACTTTCTGTCTCTCGTTTCTTTGATTTTTCCTCTTCTTTTCCTTCCATCCCACGATTTTTTTTCTTCTGTTTTTCCGTCATTTGTTGTCTTTCTTTCTTTTGTGTTGTTTCCTTTCCATTTACCCTCTCTGGTCTATCATTCTTTTGTGTTCTTCTGCTCGTCTGGTTTTCATTCTCTCTTTTCTTTCGGCTTGTTTTTTCAGTTTCTCTAATCTTTAGAGTTTTCTTCTTTTTTGTTTCTTAACTTTCTCAGTTTTTCCCTCGTTTTCTATTCATTTCCTTTTTATAGTTTCTCTCTATCTCTCTCTCTCTCTCTCTCTCTCTCAAACTTTTGCTGCTTTTTGTTTCTACTATTTATCTTCCTCTCTTTAACTTCTATTATTTACATCTTAGTTCGTTTCGTCCTCTAGCTTCATCCCTTTTAGTTTGCCCGTTTCTTCTTCCCATGTCGTGTTCATGTATTCTCTTATTTCTTTCCTCACTCCTCTTCCGCTTTCTTCTTTCTCGTTCCTTTTCTCTTCTACTATCCCATCTTTTCCTTCGCTTTCTTCCCCTATCGTTTTGGTTATTAATTTTTTCTTCCAGTCCTCTTTTCCAGTTTTACTTCATTACTTCCAAATCCATCTTTGTTATTTTTTTTCTCGTCATTATCTTTATTTCCTCATCCTTCACTGCTGCTTCCTCTTCATCTTTCCTTTCTTTTCCTTCCATTACCTCCTTTCATTGATTTGTTCGTTCTTCTTTCCTTGCATCTCTCTCTCTCTCTCTCTCTCTCTCTCTCTCTCTGCTTGTTCTTCTTCACCCTTATTCATATTATTTATTATAGTCTTCGTCAAGGGAGTTGCATCATTCCATTCTTCTGTCTCCTTCCATTACCCCTCTCCTTCTTATTAGTCTTTGTTCTCCTTCTTCACTTATTACTCTCTTTCCTTCATTTTTCCACGTCCACCTACACTCCTATTACTCTCCGTCTATACCTTCCTCCCTCCCTCCCTCCCTCCCTCCCTCCCTCCCTCCCTCCCTCCCTCCTCCTCCTCCTCCTCCTCCTCCTCCTCCTCCTCCTCCTCCGCCACAACTAATGCCTTTCAGTGGGCATTTGTGATTCCTTCCTTTCTTCTCTTTTGTCTTTTTCCATTCCTCCCACACCTTCCTCTCCGTCACCTCTCTTTTACTTCTCTCCTTCCTTCCTTTCGTTTCTTCCTACTACTCTGCGTTCCTTCTTTCATCCTAGTCCTTACATCTTTTCAGTTCCCTACTTTCCTACTTTAATTTTACTTCCATATCTCTTCTTTCTTACTGCTTCTTACTTCTCTTTCATAATCCTCCTTCCTTCCTTTCCTCTTTTTCCCTCTCCCTTTCCACTGCTTCCTCTCCTCCACTTCTCCGTCTTCCACCACCTTAACTACAGCTTTATCTTACTGCAGTTGTTACTTTTTTCCTCTTTTCATTTTATACCTTCACTTTAAATTTCCTTCCTTTTCTCTTTTTCACTTTTTTTTTTTATTACATACCCACCTCTCTCCTCCCCATCTACCTTTTATATGTTCCTGCTCTGTCAACTTAAATTTTCATGTAATTTTTCCCCTCCTATGCACCTCCCTATGCCACTCAGTTTCCCTGTTTCACATACGTCTTCTTCTTTGAATTTCCCTTCTGACTCCATGCATCCTCTTTTCATTAATTCTCACACCCTCTATTCCCAACCAACCCATTTTTTTCCTGTCCTCCTCTTCTGCCTTCCTACCCAAAGTTCCTCCTCTTTTCTCCATTCACCGTTTCATTTTTCACTCTCACTCCCTCAGTCTTCTACCACTCAGTTTCCCGTTTCCTCCTATGCACCCATTCTTCCTCCACTCTCACACTCCCTTGCTCCTCTTCACCAGTTCCCGTATGATGGCGTCTTGTCCTTCTATGCCTTCCACACCAAATATCTCTCCCTTTTTTTTTCTTACATGCACCGTTCACCACTCCCTCTTTTTCTCATATCCCCCTGTGCTTTCCAGTAGGACTTTTCCCTTTTGCCTCCCATGCACTTTATCCTCTCCTTTTGTCATTCCCCTCACCTTCTCATTCCCCTCACCTTCTCATTCCCCTCCCCTTCTCATTCCCCGCACCTTCTCATTCCCCACTCCCCTCCGTTTTGATGTCTTGTCCCCTTGGGCGTCCGTCCACCACAAGTTACTAACAACTTGTGGCGTCCCCTCGCACCACCGACCAATCCTATAAAGACATCCGACGTGAGAAAACTTAACGAGATGGCGCAAACAAGATCCACGAGAAGTTCACTGCCAACTTTTCTCTCTCATGTCGTATTTATAATTATCGTAGCCAATTTGCAGGATGTACACGTCTTTGTAGTAGTTTATTGTCACAGCCGTTTTATTTTTCGTACCTAATTTTTGATAATTTTTCCTTGCTCTCTTATTTGATTCTGAATTCTGTGTTGGCTGTAAGAAGGCAGATGTACTTACAAATAATCTTTTACTCAGTGTAACTTAACTGATACAACTGACTGATACTTCGAAACTAAATACTGATGTGAAAAATATGACAAGAACACATTACTTCTGACATTATTCCACAGTAATTTAGATTTGTGTGTCGTAATAATTGGTTAAAAATCTCTATGACTTCGAGCACTGGTCTGCCTACCTCTCGAGATTTACCAGCGTCCTTGTTGTCGATCCTCTCCTCTCCATTTCATCCTCTCTCCCATTGACTTGCCCTCACCTCTGACTGCTTAGCTCGATCTCTGAGTTCCTGGGCCCCTCCCCCCTGTGCCTGCCCCCTCACCCCTCAGTCCACTCCTATGCTCTTCCTAACTTGACTTATGCCTTCCTATTGTGGTCCCCTCATTTCTGCCTCCTCCTTCCTTCCACTTCACCAGTCGACTTGCCACCACCGGTCTTTTGCACTTCCTCCTTCTGCATGTGTATCTATTAAAGTTTATGTCTATCCTCAACACTAACACTTTCTGGTTCTTTTGACACACTCTTAGCTAAATGAAATCGTCTAAGGTTATCTGATATCAAAATATAGAGTTGTCCTGACCATGGAGAAGTTGATGATGTCAATACTAACACTACAGACGTTTGTGGTTCACCCTCTGCTGGATAAAATCATTTGATGTTTGGTAGAAGAAAAATTATAATTGTCCTAATCACTAAAATCCGTGGCACATGTTTTAACTAATCATATTTGCCTATACAGTATTCTTGTTGGACTGTATATATGCCTGTACCCGTCTGTGTGTGTGTGTGTGTGTGTGTGTGTGTGTGTGTGTGTGTGTGTTTTGTCAATTTCAGATTTATCCTGCGAGATTTCCCTATTGCCCGTCTGCCATACTTACTCCCAGCATCCTTAGCTTTGGCTGGATGCTTGGTTGTCTGCTTGTCTGGCTGTCTGCTGACCTGCTTTCCTGTCTGTCTGGCTGTTTGCTCTAGGTCTCTCCCCAGAAGTCTAGATAAACTCCAGTTTGGAAGAATTTACTTAGTTTTTTTTTCTTTTTCCCGCCCCCATTTTTTTTTTCAAAGTGTCTCCTTTTGGGGCGGGACTGTCTGCATGCATCTCATCCTGTCTGCATGCCTTATGTCTGCCTAACTTTCTGTCTGCCTGGCTTCCTGTCTACCTACGTGATTGCCTGTTTTCCGTTTGTCCAGCTTTCCTGTCTAAATATACTCATGTCTGTCTGTTTCCTCTATCTCTCTTCCTGTTTTCCACTATGCCTGTCTTCCTCTACGCCTGTCCTCTTGTCTGCGTGTTTTCTTGTGTCTTCTTGTCTACTTGTCTTCCTACTTGCTTGTTGTTCAAAGTTTATTATGTACCTAATCTCATAATGAAGGAAATACATAAGCTAAAAAATATATATGCAAGATTTAGCTGTTACACAAACAACACAAACCTTTTTTTGGTGAGTTCTTTTTTTTTAGACGTGAAGGAAGTTACTTTAGGGAAAACTTTAGCTCTTCATTCTTCCATCTCTCTCTCTCTCTCTCTCTCTCTCTCTCTGTCTCATATTCGTTACTATTTTTTTCCCTTTCCTGTTTACTACCAAATTTTTTTCCCTTTCCTGTTTTACTGCCACTGTCTTCACTCATCTCGTTTACTTTTAGCGTCTCTTAACTCCTTCCCACTCTATTTACATGCGTTTAATACCAGACTACTTTCTTACTCATTCCCTAAACTTTTTATTTTTTCTTCCTCCTCTCTTCCTCATTCCAATATTTTTTTCCTTTTAAGTTCGTCTCTTTTCCACTAACCTGTTCCTTTTATTCAACATTCCTTCTCTATTTTCTGCGCCATTTCTTCCTCATTTTCACCATTTCTTTTGTCCATCCAGGTTCCTCCCTTATCCTTACTGACCTGTTTCGTTATTCCAGAAATTCCTTATCTCATTTCTCTTTTTTCCCCCATTGGCGTTGTTCTCTTTGCTTCTACTTCCTTCCTGTATTTACACCTTCAGTATGAGTCTCTCCTTTCCTTACTTCCTCGCCCTAATAACAATATCTTTATCGCTTTCCCTCTTTTCCCCATTTCTACTACTTTCATGTCTTTCTCCACACATTTTGCCTCTCCGTTTTTTACTTTCTCTGCCTACTCACATGCACCCCATTCAGCCGTTTTTCCCCTGCCATTCGCCACTCACATCTTCCTTTGTCACTTCCTTCCCACCCATGTTTTTCCTTGTTTCTCCAGCTTCCCTTACATCCTACACTTTTTATTCTCAGCCATTACCTCTTTTCAGTTTTTTTTTTTACGGACTGTGTTGGGATATTTCCGACGCTAAGGGTTCATATCAAAGTCAGTGACAACTTGAATAAATAACCTTAATTCACTCGCAAGATCTTTACACATCAATGAATTGGGCGCTTTTATATATTAAACAGGTGCATAAAAGGACCTAACTGGAATCCATTACAAACTTACTCAAGCAGGATCAGTCTGACACTTCTGCTAACAGAGTACACACTAAATGGGAACAGTTACGTTACTAGGCTGCAGTGTATAATATAAGATCTTAACATGCTATACAGCGTCTCGAATTACTCATTACACTATGACATCAAGTAACTTAAACTAAGTTGAATGACTTGAAGAGGCTGGCCTTAGAGAGAGAGAGTTTGAGTGAGTGAGTGAGTCAGCTTTCCACCTCTGAATACTCTTGATATACTCAGGTAGCCCCGCCTCTTCTCCTCCACTGACTCATCTGAGAGCAGGACTACCGTATATCTTTCCAATCATCTCCTTAAGAGGAAAGTCATGGAAGGTCACTCTGCTGTTATTGGCTACCGCATTCTCTGGGAGCGGTTCTCATCACTTGGGTCGTCTGCACCTCCATTCCCTCCTTTAATTCAACAGCTGAGTAAGTACCGTGGGGTGTGAAGACGAGCCAGTAGTCTGTCAAGATACGCAGTGTATTTGTAAAACATCACACGTTTGGCTTCATATAAGTGACGTCTCGCTGTTGGTAAAAGTTCGTCTGAAGTTAGCTGGAATAAAAATAGTGTGTGTCCCGACCATGAGAGGAAAGTGGTACCTATCAGCATTCACAGACTCCCATAATCACTGTTGGATAAATAATGATGTCTGCTGTTATTTGAAATGAAACACTATAATCTTCGTGATAATGAGAACGTAAATATAAGTACCGAGGTATGTAAAACGGTAATTGGCAAACTCATATAGGTGCATAAGAAAAGAGCAAAATTACAATCTGGTGTTGTCAAAATATTTATGTACAGTTGCCGTATGAATCATTACAGCAAATTTATTTTTGTTTATGGGTAAAACTTACCGCATAGGGGCGGCAATTCCACCTGTTTTCTTAACTTTCTCACGTTCTTGAGGAAAGTAACTTTAGTAATCATCAAACATGGATAACTGTTTGTTTAATTTATACTACAAAACGTATATAAAACAAGTATTTTTTATTATTTTAGGGTATTTTCAGGAAGCTACCTGGACGCCCGTGGCAGCTTGCATATTGATAATCCCGCCAACCTAATCTAACCTAACCAAAATGGGGGTTTCACCACCAGGACCCCTATAATTTAAACCCCCAAGGATTACCACTATACTTAAAACAGGAAGCTCCTAATTCCTATCAGACCAAAACTTCTACCCTAACCTGTCATAATCAACTTGTGAAAGACCCATTAGAATAGGAAATTTGGAAGACCTACGCCCGTGTGGTAAAGTATTAATTTCGAATGTAAATAGGATTCTCCGAACAAAGTTTATAGCCTCTCCTGAACGTCTAGCTGCCTTGGTCAGTATGCTATAAAAGAAAAAAAAAATATTAATTTTCTCTCAGTGGACTTTTGATTCTAATCAATTGACACTGGTGACAGTAATCGATGCCAAATGAAAGTCATCAGTGTCACATATTGCAGATCCACCAGATTATTTTTTAAGCTTATTGACAGAGAAAATCAGGGAGGCGACCGAATATTTGCTCCCAAAATACGTGACACGAGATTAAATAAAATGGCAAGGAATTTACTACATATACATCCACTCCACACAGCTACAAGTGCTAACAAAGGCTTCTCCTGTATGTTAGTAAATCTTTATGAATGTCCATTTCCCTCAAACTTTGCGTGAATGAACCAGAGCTGAACGCCAAGCTGTTAATAAGTCCTACAGATGGAAAAAGGTCCGTATGTTATATTCAAAGCAAAACTGAGGCTATAACTCTCAGGCTGTAATCCAGACTTAACAGGATGTAATCGTCTGGTGTTAGCAGGAATAGAATACTGGAGTTGTCTCGACCATGACAGGGTTAATGGTACCGCTATTGACACTGAGCCTTCTGTACTCCCTGTCCGCTGAATTAAACCGCATGCCTTTTGCCTGAGTGGAATACTAGAGATGTCCCTACCATGAGAGGGTTACAAAGCATATGAATAGGAAATGAAGGTTGTTTACATTCCGATAAAAACTGACCTACAATACTGACGCTGGATATACTTACAAACTTGAAATCACTTATTTTTTATGTTCTTTACAGTGACAGCAGAAGAAAACTGAGCAGATATTTTACACATCTATGACATATTATTCATTTTGTTCTTGGTAGATAGCTTTTAATTTTTACACTGAGCTTAAGACTTTTCGGAAGGAAAGAGTTAAACTGACGTCATTCCCTACTTAAGGTCTTTTCCAAACTGGATGAGATTTCCTGAACGCGGCAAGAATAAAGTATCAGAATCCACCATCGGGTTGAATCATTTAACAAGGGAATAAACACTGACAGAACACCTTGTTTTTACATCATTTGTCTGGGAAGCGAGGAAATTATAAGATAATGAGACTGTGAGGCAAAACTGGCGCGGAATAATGTGGCAGGGGAGGGGAAGCTAATGACGAGATTATTAATGCCGGGGCTTTATTGAAGTGTTTGAGTTAATATTTTAATGCGTAAGGAAGACTTATCGGGCGGGAACGAGAGCCATCTGTTGAACGGGAAGGGGAAATGTATCACCCCGTCCGCCGCCCGTGTAGCCTAAACAAATTAAAGTAACGTACGGCCACGTGTTTCTTTCTATATCTTAACCCGCGCATGGTCGGGATAATTTTGGTCTTCTGTTTGAACTAATTCCACTCATTTTTTTTTCTTTTTCAGCTGAATATGAGTACGTGCCAAAGAGTGTTATTATTGGAACACGCGTTAACCCTTTTATGGTCAGGGCAATTTTATTATCCATTACAGCTGAAACCAGATTATATTACTCGTCTGAGTTTGGGGCATAGGAGCCTGAGAGTAACAGTACTGGTACAATTAAACATCCCAGAGAAGGGAGTCTCTATGAGTATGGTTCATGTAAAGTTTGTTTTAGCATGGTACTGTTGAGGACAGTGGTGCTTGCGAGGGATGCCTTTCCTTGCTGGGACTGACGTAACTGGACGGATCACCCTTTCGGTTATACAAAGATCACTAAACTCACTTCCTATTCGCGAAAGCAGGGTGGTGAACTTCGAGAGAGGAGCATCTTCAATCTACTACGGCCTTCTAGCTTTACGTTTCAAATGAGCCTGGGGCCACAACAACAGCAACACAGTAGCAGACAATATTGTCGTTCTGATTTGCAGCTGAACAATTTTGACACTATAAATTTAATATTCTGTAAAGCTTGTTAGGCTCCGAAGATTGCATCACTGGGTTTCGAAAGTCATTGTTCAGTCTCGTTGTTTTTTGTTATGTAGTGAATTCATATCTTATGTCCGCTTCTGTTATGTGAGATGAGTTTGCATTCCTACCGTACGTATTGGAATTGATAGCCACTTGTGCAGGAATGAAGTAAAGCGGATGTATGCCGAGGTGGCTCAGTGGTTACAGCGCTCACCCGTACTGCAGTGCTCTGAAACTGGACTTGGGTCAATCCGTGCCAGACATTTAACGTGTATCATGACAGTATATCCTGTCATTTACGAGCATGTATTGGACTCCGTCAGTTCATACTAATGACACATATTCTTTGACACACACAAATAGAGACTGTTCACTGTAACTTGGCCTAAAACTTTCATCCCTGCATTTTGATGGCATAGTTGTAACAAGTAACACTAGCTCATACTATTCACGAAGAAGTGGTATGGGAAAGGATGTTGAATCAAAGTATTTGCTTATCTGCCATATAGCTCCGTGAGATAGCTGCAAAAAACGACGAACATTTTCTCCAGGTTAAGGTGGACGAACTATAAAGCAACAGGTGGACGTTGCCATGCACTCTTCACTTTGTAAGCAGCTCTTTCTCGTTCATGCTTAGCCAGCATAATGAAGAAAAATATCTGGTTGCTATTAATCCTTGGTGACATGTCCTTTCTTGCTGTTGGATCATTTTATGGACTCATACAGTTACAGATACACATGGTATTGATTTATTTAACATTGAAGTTCCTATGACTCACCTTCAGCTGACGAAAAAAGAAATAACGGAAATAACCCAGTGTTAGGCAAAATAAAATACTAGTAATGAGGCGACCAAGAAAGACTAATGAAACCACCAACACACTCGATCTTCCGTGGCTCACCTCCAACCGAATTATATCGTTAGATTTATTAAGCAGACCACAAGAGACTATATTTCTGTGCATTTCATTCACCTTTTAAGTACAGTGACGCCTTTTCATTTTGCTCTTGCTACCACTGGGGGAAGTTCTCGTAGTGAAAGGGTTAATGAACACCGTATCTGATCTGTGCAGTTGGACGATTTTGTCCCACGCTGAATTAAATCATTTGGTCGGTGCAAGATAGTGTTAAAAGCCGTCACGATATTAAGGGAATTAGCTGTCTCAGTGCAATGCAGTGCTCTGCGCAGTTGATCCTCGTGCGGTGTGGTGCGGTGAGGATCTGTCCCTTCTCCTCTCTGGGACTAAACTGCAAATGAATGTGTTTAAGTGGATGAGTATATTGGGAGTGTGTCATCCTGTCTCGGCTACCTTCCTTTCCTTGGGGGAAGCAGCCTAGGTATATAGATAGACAGATAGCTGTCTCAGGCTCCTGTGGCTCACTCTCAGCTGAACAGAATACTCCTGCGTAGTCTGGTGTAGAATCTTACAGTTGTTCCTACTATGGAAGCCGTAATAAAAGTCTATCCTTGACTTCGCGTAAACTAAACACACAACAGGGCTTAGGTAAGGTATTAATAATGGGAGACGGGGAAGGCGAGAGACGCCGTTATCTGCGGTGCTCATCTCAATAACTTAGGACATTGGGCTGATGACGCGTAATTCAACCACTGCTTTGGAATACAAAATCCCATTATAATCCAGGTTACTCCAGTCACGTTCCTTTGGTGTTACTCTAGGTATTCATTTTACCTACCAAACGCACAAAGGGTGGATGGACACCTGAGACGAGTGGAACCAGCACTCCCCGCACCCCGCACCCTCATTGGAACCCAGGCGCATTCAGCCATGGCGGAGGTTGTAAAGAAACGAGTGGAAAGAAATAGTGACTTTTTTTTCTCATCTTTCCCGCTCCTGAAAACATATAACTAACGGGCGTATCCTTTCAACGTAATTGCAAAGGAAAATGTAAGGCCAGTATTTTCCTTCGCTAATTTTGGAAGCACGTTACGAAAACACAGGGAACATACTGCAAAATTATGCCATTGCTATCTGCACTCTAATGTGGGATGCAGGCTAATCAAGTGAAATAATGGTAACTGTTCCACAAATACGCATCAAGTGTGTGGTGTGCTTTCCCCAACGTGATGATGTTTGCTTCCTTCTGTTCGGTGTTTTTAATAAATACAATTCTTGCCACCTTCAGACATTTTTAGTCACATCACTAGAGTTCTATATAGGAGGTGTGAGATAGGAGTTTTATACTGGAGGTGTGAAATATAACGTAGGAGTTTTATATCGGAGGTGTGAGATATAGGAGTTTTATACAGGAGGTGTGAGATATAAGAGTTGTATACAAGAGGTGTGAGATATAAGAGTTGTATACAGGAGATGTGAGATATAGGAGTTTTATACAGGAGGTGTGAGATATAGACCTCATTTACCCATTATTTACCAGAGGTTCTGTGAGATGTAGACACCCATTAATTACCAGGGGGAGAGATATAGACCCCCATTTACCCATTAATTACCAGGGGGGGGGTTCTCTTAAACTTTATAAATCATCTGAAGAAAGGAACAATAAATAAATAATAACAATACGTCACAGAATTAAATGGTCACGCATACGACCGTAAAAGATATGCATCGTCATGTAAGATATATAAGAATCTTTACCTTAGAAATTGTGCTTACGTCCGTTACAGCGGGATCCGGATTCAAAAACATATTTATGGTGGATTTTTTTCGTAATTTGGATTTGTGTTTGCACGAGGATTTGGAGTCACGGGAATATTATACACTTTTTAGTTCATCCTGTAGAAAAAGATTATTCTGTGTGATTATTTTTCTCCCATATTTAAGATTTGTTGTTGTAGGATGAACATGGGATATAGGTAGATTCTGTCCTTTCCTTTCATTGTCCTTCCTGGGTATTTAAATCCTAGTGGCAACAGAGCAGTGACATTGGACGCTCCGCTACATATTAAATCATTCCGGAAGGCAAATGTATATAGTAATTTATCAGACACAGTGCTTTCAACCTCAGCGTGGACAGGTTAATGATCATTCTCCGGCCACATAAAGTTCATTAATTGTGACGTAGGGGGTCATTAGTCAAGCGTTGGCGGGGTTAGGTCAGGTGAGAGTGGGAATTAGTAGGTAATTATGTGCTAGCGAGAACAGAGGGGAAATTGCTATGGAGTCCTTAACTCCTTCAAATAAGAATTGTGTGTGTGTGTGTGTGTGTGTGTGTGTGTGTGTGAATCAACGAATGATGTCGAAGAATAGGAGATTCATGGTAAAAGTTTCCATCAGAATTCTTCGAGAGAATATTCCCAACTTGAAGACTCTTGCCAAATACAAAGAAGTGATGACAGAAGATAAAATAATGCGTCAAATCACCCACACCTTGCGTATTGGCAGAACACAAACCATATCCCGGGAACAGATGTACAGTAGCTTCAGATGTAGCCATAGACACGACCTTCTTGTAGATAAAGCCAGGTGTTTCACGTGACCTGCCGAATGTGTGTGTGTGTGTGTGTGTGTGTGTGTGTGTGTGTGTGTGCAAGCACTGTCGTCTCTGGTCCTTCCCTTTTCGTGTACGTGAATGTTTGCTTGCCTGCGTGTTAGATGGAGTCGATTATTTAGTACGGTTGTCAGATGGAAGGTAAGTGTCGGTATATATTTATGTGTGCATCTGTGTGTGTGCTGGACTGTGTGTATGGTAGTATATGTGGATATGGATGTGTGTATTCTTATGCCTTTGCGTGCATGTGTGCATGTTTGTGTATTTGTGTAAGTGTGTGTGTATGCATGTGTGCTTGTGTATTTGTATGGTTGCGCGTGTGTGTCTACCAGTATGTGCTTGTCCGTGTGTGTCTGCCTGTATGTGGGAGTGTTCCGCTGCAATGTTGTTCGCAATGATGCATGTAATTAACCGAATTGTCTTAGTTAATTTGACAATATGACAGATTGACGCTAGAATGCGGGCTAGGGAGCAGGAATTCATGGTGATATGTTTAATGGTAACGGTGGTAATGGGGTTGACGGCAGTGATGGTGGTAGATGCAGTAGGGGTTGTACTGGTGAAACGGCGATAATGGCAGAGGAATTACAAGTGTACTCCCTTGCTGGGCTCGTTAAAGCACTGGCCCTGCAAGAGACGTGGTGGCTTTACCGTCGCAAGAACACTAAAATGGCAAAACACACCTCGGATTATGTCAGTTTGGTTACACACACACACACACACACACACACACACCGACTATAAATGTAAAATTCTATGCACCCGACCACCCATATTTCACTCAACTAATCCGTATCAAGTGACATCCAGAATGACTCATAGGACATCAGGCTGGACCATATTCAGACTTAGTCATTGGAACATTAATAGTGTACAGTCATGCATACATACTACATACAGTCACATACATACAGCCTTTTCTTTACCTTCAAAGTCAGTGGTGTCCTTTGGATCTCTGGGCCTCGTGGCGTTCAGGCATTCTTCCCCATCCATCCTGCGCTCAGGATTTCAGTTTCCAGGAAGTGCCGAGACGAACTTTTTTGTGATTTTTTAAACTACTATGACTATGTAATTTAGGAATTTGTTTTTACCAAAGACAGTCATTCTTACCAAAGAACATGCCATTCTTTATGTAATTTCTATAAAGGATATAGAAAAGGCTGTACATGATGGATTTATTTTTGTTACATCATACTCCAGTTTTCGTGATATGTCACGACTGTTGCATGACTTGCACTGCTCTGTTATTTTATTCCATCTAACGCCATATGGTTTATTTTGGCTGGGTCAAAGCAAGTTGAGTATGTTCATATTGTAACCACTAACCCTTTTATGGTCGGGAGAACTCTTATGTTCTATTCCAGCTAACGCCATGCGATTCTGTTTAACAAAGAAAGTGTCATAGGGGCGAGAGTATTAATGCTGATATCATCAACACTCATTACTCGGATAACTCTAGCGTTTTATTCTAGCCAACGGCAGACGATACTGCTGAGCTGTGAGCGAGAGTCCTTGTGGTCGGGACAAAAGCGTTTATTATAAGTAACACCAGGTGATTTGTTCAGATGAGAACGAGTCATGGGAGACTGAGTGTTAATACCGCCATCGTGGTTGGGACAACTCTAGTGTTCTGGTCCAAGTAATTCCAGGCGATTACATTCGACTAAGTGTTGAGAGTGTTAACTTTAATTATCATGATCAGCATTATCTCCAGATTAAAAAATGTGGAGACTTTTTTCCTTTTGTCGACATTTTCTTATCCTCATTACATAACACAAAGTACAGTGAGAGCGACGCATGCTTGTTTTCTTTTTAATTTGAGGGGAAAAACCAGCTTCACCGCACCACCGTCATTTAACCTTTAACACCCATCTGCACAGGGTGTACTCCCCCCACCCCCCGAATCATCACACTCCTCTTTTTTTCACCCACCTTTTTTTTTTCTTACTTTTTTTTTTTTTTTTTTTTTTCACGTGATAAGCCTCCTCACTCCACCCTCGGATGGGGCAAAAAGTTAGAATGATGATGATGATGATGATGACCACCACATTATCTGTATTGGCCTGAATGGATCTAATTAGCGTTAAAGGACCTGAAGCGTGTCCGGATCCCGACGGTATATCACAAATATGACAAATGGACTTCACCTGAATATTGCTCATTACGTAATGGACCTGTATGGGCCTAATAAAGCCTGCTGAGACAAATGTTGACTAAAACTGGTGTAATTGGACCGAACATAGTTGAAATGACAAGATGACTGAGTTGTACTGAACGTGGCTTGGGGTCGACTGGATGGACCTCACCTGATGGAAGAAGACTCGCAATGACTATGAGCCAGAAAAGGCCGCAGTGAATGCAAAGGAGTCTGAATACACATAAACCGTTGTACAGACCGAGATAATAAAATCTGTATTAAATTCCTACGGGCCTGCGAGTCTCCAATAAGCTGGATAAAATCATCTGGGACGAGCAAGAACTTTTAAAAAGTCATCGAGGTGAAGGAGTCTTCTCCCTCTCCTCACTCCCCTTTCCCTCTCTCACCTATGTATCACTCCCTCCCATACCTCTCAGTCATTCCTCCTCCCTCACCTGTTTCTTACTTCCCTTCCAGTCCCTCTTACGATCCTCCCTCTTCACTTTTCCACTAACCCCTTCCTTACCATCCTTTTTCCTTTCCTTCTTCTATTTTTCCTCCTCCTCCCTCTCCTACTGTATCTTTCCCGTCCCTCTAATATCTTTCCTTTCCCTTTCCCATCTTTCCTCTCCCTCTCTCCTTCCTCTCCTTCTCTTCCTCCTCCTTCCCTCCCTCCCTCTGCTCCTCTCAGGTCTGTATCTAGTTGGGGTTGCTGCTTCTAATCGGAAAAATGTTCGGCCACAAAGGTCTTGTTCCATTCACAGGGGGACCATAAGACCTCTGGGCAACATCTTCTCCATCCAAGTCTGTTCTTATTTAAAACCGAAACAGGGACTTGGACTGCAAATGTGACGGTGGCGTGTCGTAACCTGAGAGAATAGCGAGACTTTGCAAAGGCTGAATATCTGACGTAAAAACCCTCGTGTAGTCAATATCTAAGTTTGATCCTTCTTTTTACCCGTTCTCTCCTCCTATGTCACACCCACTGCCCTTCCTTCCCCACGTCCTTCCCTCTCTATCCGCCCCCTGCTAATGTCACTTAGGCAGGCACGAATGTTCATGTTGTCAACACCTCCTGGCAGGGTGGGATGACAGGTGGCGGCCTTATCAGTGGCTTTCTCGACCCACTGCTGTTTGGACTTGCCGCCCCCTCGTCTCATGGCCAACTTTCCTCCTCAGGCCTAAGTTGGGAATACATTAGCTGTCTGTCTTTATCACTCACACTGCATCCTTGTCATTGCCACGTTTTGTATTGCGTCCTAGAACTTGGTGATTTATAACTCATTTTATTTTTCTTTTCTAACAACGAAGATCACTACACCAGTCACCTCAGTTGATGGCCAAGTGTGATCAGATTCGGGGGGTTGGTTTGACTACTAACCAAGGAGACTCATACCTGCCTCATAAATAAGTCTCATCGATATTCATGCATCCACGACTGTGCATTCAAGTTTAAGGAATGGCCTAGTTCCATCAGACGAAGCAAACCATCTAGAATGATTAGGGCGTTGCAGTCAGGTTCACAGCCACACCTGGGAATATTGCCTTCATCCCCAGTGTTTAATGAGAGGTATGCTATTTTATGCCACCGAGGGGAAAAGGATGATCATTTACACTTTATTATACTTGACTAAGGTAGCCTATTCAGAAGTCTATACTGCACGAAGAGGATAATTTGGAATCGTCTAATAATGATCATGCTAAAATCATGTGAAGTTAGTTATCATGGGTTATCATTTTCTTGCTTAGGTAGGGGAGTTAAAGCACTGTACTGTATAATATTGGTGAACGCATTTTCTTCCACCCATCTCATTTTTTTTTCACCACACACACACACACACACACACACACACACACACACACACACACACACACACACACACACACACACACACACACACACACACACACACACACACACACACACACACACACACACACACACACACACACACACACACACACACACACACACACACACACACACACACTCTCTCTCTCTCTCTCTCTCTCTCTCTCATCCCATCCATCAGTAATCCATCCTTCACTTTCCCGACATCACACACTCCCCCATCTCTCACAAGCACACAGCCATAGCCATCAGCCTCCCTGTCCATTACCACCATCCATCTTTCGCACCACCACCACCACCTTCCCAGCCCTGCCATCACCATCACAACCTCTCCAAACACCGTCTTGCTTATGACCATTAAATTTGCTGCCTCCCTTGCTCCCTACAGGTTATTTATGGTAGGGAAATATATAGGGCGTGTGTTCCTAGAGCTTTTATATTGGAAGTTTGGTGTAGGTTCAGGTTTTATGGCCATTGCAAGGCTTTACAAATATTTGGAAGGTTGAGAGGGCTGGCGGGAGGATAGTGAGTGAGAGCGGGAGGCGAGGGAGGGGAAGGAGAGGGGAAAGGGGGGTAGAAGAGAGAGGGGAGTGGACGGTAGTAGGAGAGAGAAAGCCGGTGGAGGGTAAGGGAGGGAGTACAAAGGAGTACAAAGGAAAGCAAACAGCAACAGACCTTATGGTCCTTTCGAGGCTGTTTGGTACAGAGTAGACTATGACTACAAGATCTAACTCTACATGCTGAAGGATAAGGATAGTAAAGCAAGAAGGCTCCCCCCGCCTCCAAACCCTCCAGCCAAAATTGGCAAGAAAAAGTGAGAAAAACCACCACGCAGCATGGAAAAACTGACATGGAAATTTCATAGGAAAGACTGAAAAGGAAAAGCTACATTCTATAATACATTATCTATAAGCTACCAGTATGAATAACCTGAAAGAGAAAGTAGTAAAGTACAATGAGTAATCGAATAAATAAATAACTAATGCATGTCGCTGTACGGGTATGTTGAGTTGACGGGGAATCTGCGGACACAGTGTGGAAATTGCACAGTGCGGATATTCAGGGGTGGTGCGGCAGCCTTGCCTGGCGCTATTAAGGTAGGCAGCAGTCAATCAGGCCCCAGCTCCATTCATTCCACTGAGACTAGGATCTTTCCCATGCGGGACAAGCAAACAAGTCACCTCCTGAAGCAGTGACCCCTGGTACATTAAAAAAAAATCCCGATGGTGGCCACGTAACTAACAGGGACCCTCAGTGATCCACAGCCCATCACAGGTCGAAAGTATGAGTAGTGACCGTTAACTCAGGGCTATCTGTGCATATCGTAGTCTGTGCATATACTATATTTGCATTTAATAAATTGATCAAGGCTCTAAAAAACTAAAATAAAATAAAACAGAAAATTATACATACACAAGTGTTTTATTGAGGAGTAAACATATTAAGCTGGGGGTTGGATGCCAAATACTTATCCAGGCGACCTTTAAAGGTTTGTACTGTATTACAATCTATTACGTTGGAGGGCAATTTATTCCGTATATTTACAACTCTATTGAAGAAGAAATGCTTAGCTTCATGCGACTAGAATCGTTTGCCAATTATTTTATGCCCATTGCCTCTAGTGTAGTTCGAGTGATCAACTGTGAAGTATTATCGACAGCCATGCTATCATGTTCTTTGAATATCTTGAATACTTGAATTAAATCTCCTCATATCCTCCTTTTTTTTAGGGTAAAGAGATTCAGGACTTCTAAACGTTCCTCGTACGGTTTATTTCTCAATCTAGGTATCATCTTTGTCATCCTTCGCTGCACTCTTTCAAGCTTTTCCATATCCTTTTTATAATACGGTGACCAAAACTGAACGCAATACTCCAAGTGCGGGCGCACTAAGGAATTATACAAAGTGAGGATGATACTATCGGATTTATATTCAAATGCTCTGCCTATGAACCCAATCAATTTGTTGGCTTTTTCAACAGCTTCTGTACATTGTTTGCTTGGTTTCAAATCATTTGTTATTATAACTCCTAAGTCTTTTTCATGGTTTACCCTATTAAGCTGGACATTATTCATGCTATAACTTGCACTTACATTTTTACTGCCAATGTTTAACACTTTACATTTATTAATATTGAAATCCATTTGCCAAACTTGGGCCCAGTTAAACAGTTGATCAAGATCTCTCTGAATTGCCTGCCTTTGCAGTGCTGTATCTGCTCTGTTACCTATTTTAGTATCATCAGCAAATTTTGAAATCTTACAACACAATCCTTCGTCAATATCATTCACATATACTAAGAAAAGAACAGGACCCAACACTGAACCCTGCGGCACCCCACTTGTAACGTTTATCCAGTCTGACTCTTTTCCATTTATTACAACTCTTTGCTTTCGTCCGGTGAGCCAATCTTCTACCCACCCGAGAACACTGCCACTGAAACCATGTGCCTTTAGCTTCTGAAGGAGTCTTTTGTGTGGAACTTTGTCAAAAGCCTTCTGAAAATCGAGGTAGACCACATCAACAGATTTAGTCTCGTCGTACATGTCCAGTATATAATTGAAAAAGTCCAGCAGATTCGTGAGGCAAGAGCGATTATTACGAAAACCATGTTGCGAATCTTTTATGAGATTGTTTGTTTCTAAGTGTTTTACAAACTTGTCTCTGATAATAGTTTCAAGCAATTTGCAAACCACCGATGTTAAACTAATTGGGCGGTAGTTTTCTGGTTGGGCTCTGTTCCCCTTTTTGAATATTGGGGTTATGTTAGCAAGCTTCCATTCATGTGGCACCTTACTGCTCTTAAGTGATAAGCTAAAAAGTTCAGCTAAAGGCTTTGATATTTCATTCTGTAGTTCTTTCAATACACGTGGTGATATTTTGTCCGGTCCTGGTGCTTTATTCTCTTTTAATCTGTTTATTGCAAGCAATACGTCGCGATCGGTGACTAATGTCAGTGATTATGTTGCCCTCTTCTGTAGGAATGGGGAAACAGTACGAACTGTATGTATATTTTCTGTTGTAAATACTGACATGAAGAAAGTATTAAGAATTTTCGCCATCATAGTTTCATCATCAGTGTGCTCTCCGTTATCTGTGACTAAGGGACCGATTGATGGAGTTATTACCTTTTTGCTTCTTATGTAACTGAAAAATTCCTTGGGATTTGATTTACTGATACTTGCAGTATGTGTCTCAAGGTTTTTATTACTGCATTTAATTAATTTTTTGGCTTTTCGTCGAAGGGCATCGTATTAATTTTTATCACTTTGACTCTTTGTGGTATTATAATTCTTATATGCAAGATTTTTTGCTTCTAGACAATGTTTAATGTTGGAGTTCCACCATTTGGGTTTAGAATTTTTGATGGGCCTTCTGTTGCGCATAGGAATACATAATTTGATGGCACTGTTGAGAGTTTCTGTAAAGTAACTCCACGCGTCATTGATATCTAAAGTTTCGACAATGGGATGCCAGTCAGCTGCACCTGCAATTGCCTTTAATTTCTTAAAATTTGCTCTCTTAAAGTCGGGCACTTTCTCACAACTGGCCTTGACACTGTCTTCACTAAATTTAATGTTAAATGTAACTATGCGATGACCACTTGTACTAAATTCTTCTCCTACAATAACATTACTCACAACATTTTCTGATGTAGCTAAGACAAGATCTAGGATGTTAGCTCCACGTGTCGGATAATTTACAAATTGATACAAAGAACTTTCTTGCAAATTTGTATATAGGTCTGACCCTGTGTGTGAGGATAGGGCTTCTCCCCATTTTGGAACTGGTAAATTAAAGTCACCAAATATTACAGTGCTTTGCATACAAGATAGTTCGGCAATTTGATTGTAGATTTCATTATCGATGTTGAGTGGCTGACCAGGTGGATGATAAATTAACCCAAGAGTGATTTTATGACAATATTCATTATTAAGCTGAATATGAATAGTGTCGATGTTTTCGATACATGGCTTGGTAATTTCGACTGGATGAAATCCTGATTTAACATATAAGAACACGCCGCCCCCTGCTTGATTCTTCCTTTCACTACTGAAAATGTGATAGCCTGGTAAATTAAACTCTGCTAGAAAATCTCTCTGCCCAGTATTTAGCCACGATTCTGTTACTCCAACTACATCATAATCTTCGGTAAAGGCAAGGGCCTCTAAATCAGAAAATTTATTACGTAGACTATGAGCATTTGCAAGGATTGCTTTTATGTGCTTTCCTTTCTGATGTGGGGAGCTTCCATTATTTATTGATCGTATGACATCTACGTTTGTCTCCCGTGATGCTTGTTTTTTCTCCTGAAGAAACTTACGGCATCATTAAACAAACGACCGAGACGGGCAGAACCAATGGCATTCAAGTGTAGTCCATCGTTCGTAAACAGTGTACGCTGCTCGTAAAATTGGTTCCACGTGTCGATGAACCGAACTTCTTCCTGTAAGCAAAGTGACCTGACCCTGTTATTAATACTAAATGCTCTGCTGAAGAAGGCATTCCCTGCATTAATCCTTGGTAGTATGCCTGAAGTTAAAATATGATTAGTTTTCTCCTTGTAGCGTCGGATCATCTTCCTGTACTTCTCCATCGGCTCCTCTGATCGGGTTCGCATGACGTCGTTGGTACCTGTATGAATGATAACAAGACTGTCATTTTCCGCATTCTCAAAAACGTCATCCACAGCATCTGTTACGTCATCTGCACCTGGAATACAAAAACGCTTTCGTTTAGAGGGTGCCCGGCCGCAAAATTCCACCAACTGACCCCGGATGATGGAGTCCCCCACAACCCGTGCCTCATGGGGCTCATCCTCTACTTCTGTGAGAATCTGAAACTTATTGTATGTTGTTACTGGAATGATGCTTCTTTTCCTTACAAGCCTTGCACCATTCCACACTGGCTGGAACTCATTCTGTATGGTGGGGGGAGAAGTAACTACAGCAGGAGGAGGGTGGTCAACCTGGACTGCAGTTGGCCTAGCAGTGACATCGTCCTCTGCAGTGTGTCCGACATTACTCGCAATGAATTCCTCCGGCACATCTACTTTTCGGGTCAGACTGCTACTTTTGTTCGTAGCCTCGGTCAGCTTGTCTTCCAGGCTCTGACGTAGTTTGCACATCCTGCAAACAAAGGTGCGGTCTGTATAAAAGGATCCGGTGAAACTACCGGAGCAGGTTACGCAAATGATGTTCCGCGGCATTCTGAAATGCAAGGTAACTGCGAGGATTAATCAGAGAAAAAGAATCTGGTAATACTGATTAGTACCTGGAAGAGATATTGGAACAAGAATAAGTTATATACAAAACCTGCTAGAACAGTGACAATTTATGCAATGGTTACAGGTTTTACTGGTGGGGGTCTTGTTGCTGTTTAGAACTGTACAGGAATAGCTACCTTACTGGTTAGTAATACACCTGTTACAAAGAATGGAAAGCTAACCGTTACCTGGAATGAAGAACTAAAATTATACTACCTGAAATACAACAACAATGAAGTCACAACAGAGTCTTACAATACACAAATAAGTTGTTTATCACCTGAAAAGTTACAACATATGAAAATACAATTATATCTTACCTATAAGGGTAACTGTAAACCTGGGACATTAACTGTTTTCGCTGGCGAAAACAAACAAACAAACAAAAACTAAGGAAATAGTACTCACCCACACACTGTGCACAGGGGAATGCTTAACACTAAATACACCAAGTATACTGTACCAGACTGCAGTTGTTTACATCTACCAACACAGCGGCGCCAACCACAGTCACAACTGATTGCCACAAACTGCTTAAATCGTCACAAAATCGTTCCCACACTACTGTTAATACACAATTACACTGAACTGCTGTATCACCAGAAAATAAGGCTCAGTTCATGCAAAGACAAGTCAAAACATTACAAAATTCCACTCAGCCTACATCAGCTCGAACAAAGAAATCAAAACAAAACAAAAGTTCCACTCAGTTCCGAATGGTTATAAACTGTTCTTACTGTTGAAACAACATACAGTTAACACTCACCCAATTGTAGCTCTAATTTACACGGTAATACTAATCACTTCCACGAGAACAATAACCACCCACCGCGAGCACCCTATTTGACGCCAGTCGTAGATAAACAAACACGACCAGACAGAGCTTTTCACACTTAAAACACAGCAAAAAAACTCTAGCATACACTGGACTTTCACACCTTTCACTGGAAGAATACTTCCAAGACACTTGTAAACACAGATGCACTATTTGCACACGGAATAATCACTCAAATTCACTCAAATCATGTAAAAACAGGTGAGTGAGAGCGGGTACGTCTTTCCACACGAGAGGGAGAGCCGGTGGAGGGTAAGACGGGGGGGAGGGAGGAAGACGGTAGTAGGAGAGGGAGAGCCGGTGGAGGGTAGAGGGAGGGAAGGCGGAAGTTGATGGAAGATGAGAGGGAAGGAAGGGATGGAAGGTAAGTAAGAAGGAGAGAGGGTGTGGAAGCTATGTGGTAGAGCGGGGAGAGGTGTGTAAGTGGGGGAGGGATAGGGTGATTGGTAAGAGGTGACTGAAGGAAGGAGAAAGATTGAGGGAGAAGATGAAGGTAGAGGAGGCGAAGAAGGTGAAGGAAATAAAGGAGGTAAAAGGGAGAGAGAGAAGTGGGAGAGGACGGTAGGAGGAGAGGAAGAGCGGGTGAAAGGTAAGAGGATGGGAAGGAGGAAGTTAGTGAAAGGTAGGAGAGAGGGTGTTTAAGTTAGATGGTAGAGAGGGGAGGAGGTGTGGAAGAGAGGGAGAGATGGGGTGATTGGTAGAGGGTGACTGAAGGGAGGAGAAAGATTGAGGGAGAAGAAGAGGAAGGAAAGGAGGTAGTGGAGGTGGGCGGCCAAACAAAAAGGAAGAGAGAACCACTGAGAAAATTGCAGGGAAGAGGAAAGGATAGAGAAATGGACTGAAAAGGAGTTGGACGAGGTTAAAGGAGAGGAAAGGCTTAGGCAAAAGAGGTAATGAGAGCGAAACTGAACTAAAGACAAAAGAGAAACACATAGCTCCATTCATTTGCCTTTTTTTATTTCATGCATTGCAAATAATGAACATGACCATAATTTCGTGAGGCTAAGAGGTCTTTTACCACCTCTTCCTAACCATCAGTTTAGCACATAACGATTATATTCTTTGGCATATTACATTCTTTGACATAATACTGTCTCCTTTTTATATCGAAACTATCTGCCTAAATAACATGAAAGTCGATGCTGTCTTGCCAAATTCAGATTTTAAATGCTGATTGCCCTAACTTCTCAGTTCGAGTGATATTTCTTTTTCCTACTAGTTCAATATAATTTCATTTAATTTTGGGAAGGTATCTCGTACTGAAGGGGTGAATAAAGGCCGTATTTAACTAAAGCTGAACAAAATCACCTGAAGTTAGTATGAAAACTGCATCATCGGAGTGAAGTGATTGTCAGCTGCTAATGCATATTATCACAGCACTACGTCATACGTCCTTTGTTAAAAATGGAATAATAGCATAAGCTTTGTCTTCCTAAATTTTACTCTTCATCACTACCAGCATAATGTAGTTTATGTTATGCAGTACTTTACCAGCGTTCCTTATTGGGAATGTTATAGCCTAGACTTACAGTTTTCATCATTACCGACATCATGATAACGTAGTAGCCTATTGTGCGCTTCATGTGGAGTACTTTGCATGCTGTTTGAAAATCTAAGTACAGGCTTTTCTCTAGAGCCGTAATTTACCTGTATTCCTCTAATTTATTTATTTCCGTATAATTCTTGTAACTTGCTGAACGAAAATAAAGTAAGCATTTTCACGTAGGCCACAGTAATACTAGTGTAATATTGAAAGCTATCACCCAACCAAGCCTCGGCAAAGAGAATATCCACCCAAATGATGACAGCTGACTAGATATCAGTTACATAACGTATTTATAAAGCATCTTTTAGTCAGTTGGTCTTAATTGCCAAAGTTGATAATCAGAAGTCGGCGCTGTAATTGGCTTTAAAAAAAAAAAAAAAAAAAAAAAAAAAAAAAAAAAACGAAGGTTTGCCCCAGTTTCGCGATTTGAGGCCGACTTACTGAAGTCAGATTTGAGCCTCGATTCAGCATATGGCCGAGTCAAGCTGGCTGAGCCCGACGTTGTAAACTGTGAACCTGGACTTGGGACCATCCCAAACCACACTTCCAAGTCGGGATCAGGTCTCGTTCTAGTATTTGGGCCTAAGTCACGAAGCTCATGGGTCAGCATTTTAGGAACCTCCCTTGATTAACACCATCATGCCCTAAGACCCACCCTCACATGAGGATTTAAAAAAAAATAAAATCACCTGGTGTTAGCTGGAATGGAATATTAGAATTTTTTGGCAATAGGAGGGATAAGAGGGTTCGACCTGACACTTACGCCGCGTCCACGTCAACTGCTTTTTTTGGCGCCGTCGGGTGCGGGAAGTGTTGCATCAGTGTAACCCATTCAGGTCGCCCTTTTGAATGCAGGTGGGTACAGACAAGAATTTCCTTGAGTTACACTGATGCAGACCTTCCGCAAGCAAGCTTCTGGTGTGGACGCACGTGAGACTCCCCAAATTTGCACATATCCCAAATAAAATCGCCTTTGAAGTCATTTTGCAGTGGTTGGTAATATGTGCAAATTATCGCACCAGAGGCTATGTTGCAACTCTCCCTCTTGCAGTCCACGGGATAAAAGAAAAGTCAGTTCTATACGAATTTCACTGCTAGAATAAACTATATTTTCCGATGGTTCCAAGAACAGAGAAATAATCGCACTGAAATGGAAAAGTTCAGAGCATTGCAAAGAGAATACCAGCTTCAGGACAGAAAAGTTTTTATGTCCATTCCGCGGCTTTGTACTAGAAAAAGTGCATTTTTGTGTGTTTGATCTTTACAAAATTAACGTGAGATTTTGACACAAGAAAGGATTGAAATTTATTCAGGAAATTATGTTGCAGTGATTCATGAATTTCGGAAGCATTTGTTTGTTCCATTATTACCTTACCTTACCGTAGTGCCAGTCAAGTGACGCTGGCGACCATGGAGCGCCATTCTTCCCTCCCATGTGCCACTCTCACGATATCCGCCACACTCCATCTTCCGTCAGTATCATCCTGGAGACTGTACATGCACTAAGTCTTTGTCTGCCTCTTGCCCTTGTACCATCCACTCTTCCCAGCAGACAGTCACTCTCAAAGCCTTTGTCCCGTATGACATGGCCTAAGAACTTCAGCTGTCTTCTTCTGATACACTTCAGTAAACTTTTCTCAGTACCCGCTCTTCTTAATACATCCTCATTTGTGACCCGATCTGTCCAAGGAATTCTTAACATTCTTCTTATAAACCACATATCCACAGCTTCTAGACTTTTTTTCATCTTTTGGGTTATCGTCCATGTTTCGCATCCATAAAGCAATGTTGACCACACGAAACATTTTAACATCCTCATTCTTATCTCCAAACTCTTACTCATGCTAGTTAAAAGCCTTTTTAATTTCCTAAAGGCAGCTTTTGCACTTGCTGTTCTCCTTATCTCTTTCGCATTTCGAATCCTCTGAGATCAAAGTTCCTAGATATTTAAAAGTGTCTCTGCTTTGCTTGTCTTCCCTGTACATTTATGCCCACTCTCAACCGCTGTCTTTTCTTGGTTACTCCCATTGTCTCTGTCTTCTTTTGATTAACCTTCAGGCCTCTCCTCAGACATGCTTCATGCAATGCATCTACCAACATCTGCAACTTTTCTTTCGAATCAGCCACCAGAACTGTGTCATCTGCATATCTAACATTATTCATATTCCGTCCCCCAATACTTATTCCAGCCAGTTCTTCCAAATCTGTCATACACTTTTGTCCATACAGGGAAAATAAATCTGGAGACAGGACACATCCATGCCTCACTCCTCACCGTATGTCAACCCAATCTGCCTTCTGGTCTTCTATTCTCATTGCTGCCTTTGATCCCAATAAAGATTAGTAATTAATCTGATATCTTTTCCATCCACACCATTTTCTTGTAACATATTTATCATTTCCTCATGCCGCACTGTATCAAAAGCTTTTTCAAAATCGGTGGAACACATATAAACATCCTTTTGCATTTCTGTCGCTTTCTAAAATCATTCTCAATGAGAAAATGGCATTTATTGTTCCTTTTCCTTTTCTAAACCCATATTGTTCTTCAGACACATAACTGTCAACCTTTCATTGTATTCTGTTTCTTATCACTTAATATGATCTTACCTATCTGGCTCATTATACTTATTGTCCTATGTTGTTCACACTCTATTGTTCCTTCTTTCTTAGGTATAGCTATAAACACTGATTCCCTCATCATTTCTGGAATGTAACCCGTATCATAGATGCGGTTGGCCATATCGGTTATCTTTTTCTTGATGTAATCCCCACCTGCCTCCACCATTTCGACTGAAACTTGATCTTCTCCTACAGATTTTCCTTGTCTCATACCTTTGATTGCTTCTTCTCTTTCCTCTTGTAGGATGGATGGTCCTTCCAATTCTCCCACGATCTCAGGTCTCTCACCTCTTCCATCGCCATACAATTCCTTCACATATTCTTCCCATCTTTCCAAAATCTCTGATATTTCCATCAATACATTTCCTTGTTGATCTCTTATTGTTGAGCTTCTTGTTGAGTTCCTCTTACCTGTGATCTCTTTCAATTTCCCATACATCCTACGTTGCAGGTGCATCCGGTCAAGTTGTTCCATTTCTTGACACGGTTGATTCCACCATTCCTCCTTTCTCTCACGACATTTCCTCTTCACTTCTCTATCCAGTTCTTCATATCTCCGTCGATTCCCTTTACAGCACCTTCTCTCTTCCATCAGCGTCAGAAGTTCCTCTGTCATCCACCTCTGCTTTGCTCTCCTCCTCTCCATTGGCACTACTTTCTCCACTGTTCCCAGCAATACAGTCCGTGTATTATTCCAGTCTCTCTCCCAACTTCCATTATTAATTGTTTCAGTTGTTTGTGTTTTGTGAATATGATTTGATATCCGAATGATAAGCTAGACGTTCAGGCAAACAGGTAGATAGATAAAACGAGATAGACCGATAAAGAGACAGTGAGGTGATAACCCTCCCCTATAAGAATTTGGAATAATTATGTTTCTATGTGTAGATACTGAGATACACAGAAACATGGATGGAAGGATGGATAGATAGATAAATAGATGGATGGACAGATAAATAATTAGATAGAATAAATAGGTAGATAGATTGATAAGCAGAGAGACACATGTATAGCTAAAGAAAGGTTATATCAGCGCCCGTATTATACAAGCAGATAAGAGATAGCCAGCGAAAGACAGAATTTACCTCCATAAACGAGTGTCTCTATGCAAGTTCTGACTTTTATTTATGTATCATCCGTTTTTGTGTTATTTTCGCCTTGCTGGTCTCTGTTTCATGTTTGCTTCACTAGGGGGTGGTCCAATTTTTTTTTTACTCTCTCTCTCTCTCTCTCTCTCTTCCATCATTAACCCATCCATCACTCTCCCAACCTCACTCACTCCCCCAACTTTCAACAGGCTCATCAGCGCTCTCGCCTTCACCCCTTTCCACATCACCGCCCTCCCCATCACCCCATTCCCCATCACCCATCCCCCCACTACCCCCTCTTCGCATCACCCCTCTCAGCATCGCCTCTTTCCCCATCACCGTTCTCCACATCATCCCTTTCCACATCACCCCTCTCCCCATAACCCCTCTCCCCCATACCTATCTCTTCCTGTCTGGCTTATTTCCTCCCCCTCACCCACCTTCCCTTTTATAACCTCTCATCACACCCTCTCACACCTCATTTGTTCATTTTTAATTCTTTTGCTCTCTTCTTTTCCATCCTCTTCCTCACCTTTCATTACCCTCGCTGATACACTTTTTCTCCTCCTCCTCCTCTTCCTCCTTTAATTTTTTTGTTTGTTTCCTTCCCCTCGCACCTTCCTCCCCCTTCAACCTCCCATATCCCAGATCCTTTCAATTTCTGTCACCTCAATATCTCTTCGAAACCCTCCCTCTTTTCTCTTCCTCTCCATTCTTTCCTTTCATGTCTCTTTCTTTTTCCCCTCTTCGTACCTCCTCCTCCTTTCCTCACCTCTTCCACCCTCCAACACCGCCTCTCTTTCTTTATGCCTCATTTTTTATTCTCCCCAGTCTCGTCCTAATATCCCTCCCTCTCGTTGTCTTTCTCATCTCCTCCTTCCCGTTACTCTTAGACTCCCTCCAATTTTCTCTCCCCTCTGCCTCTTCCTTTTTTCCCAGTCTACTTGAACCTGTCCATCTTTTGTCATTATTATTATTATTATTTGTACATCGTTGTCCCTTGCTTTCCTTTACTTTGGCCACCCCCCTCCCTTCCCATTTCCTGCCTGTCATAACCCTTCTCTTCCTCTGCCACTGTTTATTCGCCCCCTGTCTCTGGTGTGGCGCGGCGCCCCCTTGGACGTGGCTGTGTCTGTAAATACATCAGGGCTGGTTAGTGTCGTGAGGATCAGGTTAGCACGGAGGGTAAGGACGAAGGAAGTGTAGGATCATTATTGTGTCCTCACTTCCTTCTGCCTCTCACCATAGCTATCGTCTCTACCCCCCTTGTGTGTGTGTGTGTGTGTGTGTGTGTGTGTGTGTGTGTGTGGTGCCGATTGGCTATGATTACGGGACCATTTTTGAACGGCAGGGAATGGATTTGCGTGTATGAATTACCGGTATGTACGGAGAAGCACATAAGGGTTTGGATTCCCGATGTTACCTTGGCAGCGGATGAGACTGATTAACTGGCAGGTGTATGTGGCTCGCAGGTGTAAAGAAAAAAAGGGCTATGTCTGCAGATGATTAAGCGTAGGAGATGGAGCCGGGGGGCTGTGTTAATTGATTGGCTGGTCCATTTCACTAGGCTTGCTGTTGATAATTTCGCTCTTTTATGCTTTCTCCTTCCTTATCGTCTGGATCCTGCCTCATTGTATCTTCAGAGGGGGAAAGAAGTGGTGGTGATGATGATGATGATGATAATGGTCGTGATGATGATGATGATGATGATGATGATGATTTCTCCTTTGGGCGTGGTCATTCCCCTCCACGCAACTCGCAAACTGATACAACGTCAACTTCTCCCGGACATTCACCCTCTCTGGTGTGAATGGCTTGGTATAATCTTTGTAGTGCCTTGGGAGATGGATGGGAGGTGAAGGTGGAAGAGATAATGATAGCAGAGATAAGACACAGATAAGACAAGAACGGAGAAAATAAGGGAGGAAAGATTGAACGAATAAAGGACAGAAAGGGTTTAGAACGACGAAATGAACAGACGGTAATAATCATGAGGCAGCATAGCAAAGAAAAATATAGGATGGGTGAGAGAAAATGATACGCTGGCGTTGCGGCAGATAGGACAGACACGAAAGAGAAAAGTTGAAGGAGGAAGAATGCCGAAAGACTGAGCAGAATTAAGGCAAAAGAAGGAATTGATTAGTGATGTATATAACAGACTGACAAGGAAAAGAAGACAAATGAAAGAAAATGACGGATAGGAGTGAAGACAGAGAAGGACAGGATGGGGAGTAGGAAAGCCCGAGAGAGGAAAAAAATATAACGACGAACAGTGTGAGAGACAGATTAAGGAGGAGGATGGAGTGGATTACATGAGATAGAGACACAGGATTAGAGAGGCTTTAAAGGTATGTAGCAAGCTTAACCCTCTCTTCGTCTCGTTTTCTCTAGCATTGCATTCATGTTAATTCCAGACGATTTTATTTAGCTGGGAATTAGCCACAGAAACTTTAGAGTATTAAGACAGTATGAGGAAAACGAATGAGGGAAAGAAATGTGAAATGTGCAGATCGTCAGGGTAGGAAAAGGGTGGCGGATGGAAACACTGAGAGAGGAAAACAAGGAGTGGGAAAAGGTGAGGCAAGGAGACATAAAGCAAAAAATGGGTAAAGGAAAGATTAAATGGGAAAGAAAATGCGTGGAAAAAGCAACAAGAGGAGAATTGAGACATGGCGATAAGAGACAAGAGGCGTATAGAGTGACGTAAAATAGGAGGCAAGGAGAGAGAGAGAGAGAGAGAGAGAGAGAGAGAGAGAGAGAGGGCCCCATTCACCATCGGCTCCCCTCCCCATCTAGGCCGCCACTGATGACCGCCATTATGGTATCGAATAAATTTACTGTTGTCGAGCCGCTGTGTGTGTGCGCTGTTAGCCTCATGATGTTTCTCGGTCACCATCTGTAGCTGTTTCACGGCCATTGCATCTCCTCCTCACCATCTGGATCACCATGATCTTCCTAATGGCCCAGCTCCTAGATCACCATCTTTTTCTTGGTCGCCGTCTTTCCTTCTAGTTATCATTTCCGCTTGCACCATCATTTGCATGGATTACCCGTGTTTTCCTGGCTACCGTCTCACCTTCTGGACTTCATCTGCCGTTTTGCTCGCCGTCTCCTCGATCACCAGCATTTTCTTAGACGCCATCTCTCCTTTTGCTCACTCTTTAATCAGTATCTGTCCGTGTCGCCATCTCCATCACCAAACATTGGCCTGCTTGTCTTTTCATAGATTACCATCGTTTATTTGATCGCTGTTTCTGCTTCTGGTCACCATTTCCTAGATCATCATCATTTTCTTAGTTATTATTTTTCCTACTCACCATTCTGTCTATCACCAGCATTTTCTGCAGACAATTTACTGCATCACCATCTTTTTATGGCTACAATTCCTCTGGTCACCACCACCTGATCACTATTGTTATCAGTTAGCTATCTTCCTTTCTATGTTACATAACTATTTGGTTACTGTCCTTGTCGTTATTTTTGTGTCTGTGTTGTTATTATACCCTGTTCATATACACCACCATAACTCACTTTCGCCGGTCACCATATGTATGGCGGTATCACCTCGCCATCACATCACTTTCATACTAATCCGTTTTAGAGAGAGAGAGAGAGAGAGAGAGAGAGAGAGAGAGAAATAGCCTATATATATATATATATATATATATATATATATATATATATATATATATATATATATATATATATATATATATATATATATATATATGTGGTAGGTGGGGGCGCTCACCATCCACTCACTCGATGTAGTGCTGCTGTCGGATGTCTGCCCTTTCCTCTCCTCCATCCTTCTTTCCTTCCATCCTCTTCTGTCTTTTTTCCTTCATTCTTTCCTCTTCTTTCTGCCTGTGGGTGACCCTACACTGAGTGACAAGCCAAATGGTTTCCTGTACACCAGGAAACCATTTACAACGCTGGGTGGTAACCTTATAACCAAATTTTGGCACCTGGTGGTTTAATGGGAAATTATTGCGCTCCAATCGGATTGAGCCGGTGAAGATTTATATCCAAGGGGTGGTTGGGGTTTATTGCTCATGTCAGGCCATTCAGGGATGGGTGAGGCCGGTCACTTTCATCTTAAATGTCGGTACCAACTGCCTAGCCCGGGCTCCTACGCTGCTCATGGGGCAATGTAGGATTGGATGATGGATGGATGTATATATATATATATATATATATATATATATATATCAGCATCATATCAGTGTCATCATATTGGTAGATCGCTGTCATACTGTAAACTGGTATATATCACCACCATCAGTTCAGCAGCATATACAGTAATCATATTAATCGATATCATACACACCAACCGTAAGACATTATTCTTAAAATGAGTTCGGTTGAAACTAGTGATTCTTTTCAAAATATTGCTTCTGCATTCAAAACGAACAGGCAACAGTGGTTGGTGGATGATGGTAATCTTAGTCCCTCTGATACAGCTAAGTCTGCTGTACCACAGAGTAGTGTTGCTGAACCTCTGCTTATTATCAGTTTTACCAATAATATGAGATTTGGATATTCCCAGGGAAAGATTGCGCATGTTGTTGATACGTGTCTATGTTTATATTTCTGCTCCTGCAGTAATGTATGAGTTCTGACTCTTCAAAAACTCACAGTTCTTTTGTCTGTAGATCTACAATAGGACACTCCTTCGTTTGCATCCTGAATTGTAATTTATAAAGCGTAAGCAGTTAATGCATTTCAGTGTAGTTTCTTGGTGTTGCCACTGATGAAAAGCTCACTTTTGAGCCACACTTAATCTCAAATGTTCTGTCAGAGTCTCAGAAGTTGGCCTTTGCCTTAAAAAAAAAAAATCAATATATTTCCTGCTTTCAGTAGGACTTCTCGTCTGGATTCAAGTTTACCATTTCCTTTTTTTTCCTCTGCCCTTTAAATCTGCACTTCCCGTCAGGCTGTTTCATTCTTACTAGTCAATAACCATGCAACACAGATTAGTAAATCCTCCTCGTATGCATTAAATTTCCCAGATCCATTTACTCTAACTTATCCACTTTATTAAGTTCATATTAATTTGTCTTTACTTCATATCTCAGCATCTGGTATTTTATTTTTTTTCTTTCATTGAATTCCTGTCTAGTCTTTTTCTTAATTTCCTCTCATTTCACCATGCATGCCACCATCATATGACCAAATAAACCCTCACACCGTTCATTTTCAGCTTTCGTGTCTACAGCACTCCCAAGCATATCCTACAGGCACGTAAGCAGTTAGGTTCCTGTCAGTAATCTCTCCAGTCTCACCATATCACGTACAATAATAAGGCTTCCGTTTGTTTGAAATAAGAAATACTGATTCACTATCTTTCCTGTCCCAAATTTTTCAGTCATTGCCCATTATCGTTCTCCGATAGCACTCCATAACGACCCAATACATTGTTCATAAGGACGATGTCAGGTCTTGAGGTCTACCTTCACAAACCTTCCTTAATTCCCAGACAGGTGTACGATTCATTTACATAACTAATCCCGGATCCAGACCTTCAGTTCTTCACGTCTGTCAACACAGAGTGGATACTCAGTATGCAGTGTTATATTCACCATGTTAAGTTCATACGTCAGATGCATACACCTCGACCTTATGCATCTATAATCTTTCCTTCTTCTCTGTCATGCATTATTCATCACCATATCAATTCAGTCAATACTCCGTGCACGTGTTCACATACCTGATCATAACACATTTCACACCTCTCCATTCATCCCCTTCACCCCCATTCACTCTCTTTATAGATCTACCTCGCTTCCTTCAACACATTACCTACTTTTATTTTCATACCAACTTTACTCACACCTCTCACTTACCTAGTTTTGCTGAACCCACTTTACATCATCCTCAGACCACTATTGTATATCCTTTATCACCATCAATCACTATCATCATTTTATAACCCACCACCATCGGATTACCAACATCATTATCATCAGCACAATTTATCACCTTCATCATTATCTTACTGGTTTTCTGCCCCTTATTTTTTTTCATTATTTTTAGGTACCAGGGGCGTATCCAGGGAGGGGTGGATTTGTTGCCAGAAAAGTCTCTTCTCCCCTCCCTTTCCTCCTCTAGGGCAGTGATTCCAAGCTAAAGGTAAATTGAGCTGCGCTGGACCATGAAACAGTCAAAATGGGTGAGGGGGTGAGGGGGGGAGAGGAGATATTTTCATCAGTTTAATGCAAATGAGGATCCGAGTAATTTCAGTCGGGTGAGGGTGAGATAAACATGGGAACCAGTTTTCTAAGGATGGGCCATTCAGCTGTTCCTCTGTGTGTGTGTGTGTGTGTGTGTGTGTGTGTGTGTGTGTGTGTTTGTGTGTGTGTGTGTGTGTTTATTTCGTAGATCACCTGAAATATTTATACACACTTTTCATGTAGACTTCCAGAATCCCACCAAAGTTTATGTTACTGGTTGGACTACTCTGTGTTCCTCCTCCTACTCCCACGCCGTCAAAGCCATAGCAGCTGTGGGTCTTTACATTGTGGAAAGCCCCTACCCTATAATCCATTGGTTGTCCTTTAGCTGACCATCGAATCTTCATCCAACGCTTTTAATAGTCACTTTATCTTGTCCCCTTTTCCTGAGCGTGATTAGTGTATACGATTATCACAATGTACTGAAGAGACCTTTAATATGCCCTTTGTCGAAACAACTCTATTTTAGCTAAAACCAGACTTTTTTTTTTTTTTTTTTTTTTTTTTTCTCCCCCCAACAGAGTGAGCACAGGCACCAGGGAGTGTTAATTCTGTCATTACCTTGTCATGGCATGGACACCTGTAGCATTGTTTTCTGGTATTTTTTCAGCTGAGAATGAGGTAATTATCTTGACAGTCTGGATACTGCATTAGCTTTTCGGTATGGTGGCAGCTCTATTAGGCTGATTTTCTTCTTTGTCCCCTTTTATAATGGATGGAGACGCCCGCCATCCACTCGATGTAGACCTACTCACAGGTGATTGAACTCTGACTGACAAGTCAAATGATATACTGCACTGCAAGAAATTACAAATTACTCTGAGGGGTAACCATACAACCGACATATGGACGCCTAGTGTCTAAGGGGTTAAGGCTGTCCATTTGATTGTAGACCGAAGAGGTTTAAGTCCTAGGTGTGGCTGAAGTCTGTTTTTACATACTGGCACGCAAGGTAGAGTGACTGATCCATTCGCCTGTAATGTCTGGACCCGGCAGCCTCGCCCAGGGTCCTTACGCTTCTCATGTGGCAACGGTGGATTCAGAGATGGTTGGGTGGATACCAACCGGCATTTGTTTTTGGCTAAGAAGAGACTGTTCAAATTGAAAAGTTTTATTGATGATCTTCAAGACTGTCAGCGCGTTAAATTTTTCTTAAGTTATGTAAGCCGTATAGAGACAAAAGAATGAAGTAAAAAAACAAGCAGTCATCGTAGTGAAATGATTGGCCGAGATTGTTTGCGCTGATGAACTAACAGCCCAGTGACTACGACCTACGAATTTTCATTTTATGTCAACACTCCTCGCACGATTTTATCCAGCAGCCGTAATGCCATTGCAGCAGAACAGTTAAAGAATAAGTGGTGATCAGGAAATTCGTATTCCATTTGTGCTTGCTCTTGACAATTTTACATACCCCCTATAAACCCCTCCCAACCTAAGGGCTAACGAAAATTAACAGCTTGAAGTATTATTAGAGGATCTTAACCAGTTCTTACTATGAAAAAGTCTTCATATTCTTCATTATTTCGAAATGTTATTTGCCCATGTGACACTCAAGTAGTTGCAAGGCATTTAATGTAAAAATATTTCTCATTCCATTTAATGTTCACCTCAGCTTAGTTATGATGTGCGTAGTAGGTCTGTGATGAAAACTATAATATTAACATGCAGTTTGACGTGCAAATTAAGGTCACTTGACCTTTATATATATACTAAACCACTGCCGTATACATGCAATAGTCTAGGCAATTTAAGCTGAACAGCCTTTATTAACACAGCCTCATTATATAAACAATTTCATGTTCACCTTAATCCACGCATGGTCTAGTCTTCCTGGGCATCAAATTGTAGCTAACACCAGATGTTTTTGTTGGGCTGCGGGTGTGTTGGTGAATCTTGACCGATGAATTACTACAGTCGTGAGTCCTTTCATAGTAGGGACAACTCGAGTATATTAATCCAGTAAGCTTCGGGCATTTGTCACCACTACCACAATTACAACCTCCCACTTCGATCATCCCTACCACAGACTTTCATCGCAACTACGTGTATTTATCATTTTCCTCCCATATATACATCACAAATGCACAAGCTTCTCGCCACCCCAGCAAGTTCGTCACGACCATAGAGGTATCCTACCTCTATGGTCACGACCATACATACGTAATCAACACCGCCACATGTACAAGATTATAACACGCTCATCACAAACACAAATTGTTTTCACTGCTAGCAAGCTCATAATAATCACACTCACCACTAACTATATTCATCCTCACTACCACATATTTTTTCGCCGACTCATATTCACTTTTTCACATTTCTGCACCTCGCTCTCTCCCTTGCACTGTTTTTTCCACATTTTTCAGGATTATAGGTAATGTTATTATTCTGATGATTACACACACACACACACATTACATACTTCTCTTGGTTTGGTATATGGTGTGGGGGATTTGTGTGTGTTCTCAGTCGATTCATGTCTATTGTCGGGAGATTGGCTCCATGTAGATCCCGGTATATATTTATTTTTGACGTGTGATATCGCCTGTCGGGCAGCGTAAAGACATTAATAAAGCTTTCACCCTGCATTACCTCACCTACATCAAAGGGGAACTCTTGCGGGATGAATGCAAATGAAAATCTGTTTTGTCAGTGCGGTGAGGTTGTGTGTGTGTGTGTGTGTGTGTGTGTGTGTGTGTATGTTAAAAGCTGTGGCCTCTCCAGCCTGGTTTCGCCATAACAGAACCGTCCCAGTGGGATCGTCCCACTTTAAGCCCCCAGTGACCCAGGCTTTCACGAAAGGAAAAAATTGCCCTGCTTTGACATTTTTTCGATTCAGATGGTAACATAAGACTTTCTCCACTAAGCTTCATTTTTTATATATATATTTCATTTCCTATTTTATCCTGACTTCCAAAACCTTCACGGGTAGGCCTTTTGTCATGCAACTACCAATGTTTTTATTTTTTCTTTCTTTCTTTCAAATATTGTCCCGTAATGAATTACCAGCTTACACTTATAAAATCGTATACCTGAGTGCCCAAAATGGAATACCTTGGTCCCCCATCTAGTATACCTTAATGATCCCCTTACCGGTATAGCTTAGTCTTTACCTAGTATACCTTATTCTCTCCACCTGGTACGCCCCAGTCCCCACCTAGTATACCGTCGTCCCCTACCTAATGTCTCTGAGTCCATGTTTGTTAAACCTTAGTTGCTTCCTGGTAAACTAGTACCTTAGTCGTAGTCTTAACTGGTGTTCTTTAGTCTCCATTTTGGTATACTGGTCCTTCATCTGGTATACCTGAGTCCGTTATTTAGTACACCTTAGTGCACCACCTGATATATGAGCTTCCTCAGTACTAGTCCTTCTGAATGGTACGGTATATCTCAGTCTCCACCTGGTATACCTTAATATCACATCAGGTATATATTCTCGTTCCTCATTCAGTGTACCTTCGTCCCCACCTGGAATACATTAATCCCTCACTTGGTGTATTGCCCTTCTATCATTCGTCCATCATAACTTGGTGGATAGGTTCTCTTTCACAGCATCTTTCCCATAGATCAGCGACAGAACAGGACAATACTACGGTTCTACATCCACCCCATAGTACTCTTTCGTTTTTAGGTGTACATCTCTTCTTACAAAATAAGGTAGTACTATAGCTCCACACAATTTCCAAAGCACTTTTCTGAGACCAGCATTGCATTATAGTGTCAACCCTTTCCCTGTTACCCACGTAATTATTTTGCGAGAGAAATTTACACATGTGTTTATACTGCCTGGTGAATATATTAGTTGGCCGATTATGCCAGCTTGTGTCAGGGTTCAACATTGACACTGCCCTATGACCTTGACCTGCGACTCATTGCTCTCAAAATCGAAACACTTCATTCTTGCCTAACCCTTAATACATCTCCATCAAATTTGTTCTTGTTCTGTGACCTTGACTTTTGACACTCCCTGCGACCTTGACCTTTGGCTGATTGTTTTCGAAATCAAGTAGCTTTATTCTTGGCATACCCTGAACTCTTCCATGAAATTTGATGAAATCGGAAAAAAAATAACCTTGCCATGTGACCTTAGCCATTGATGTAAGTTCTCTAATACAGTAAGTCAGGCACATGACTGATCGTCAACCCGCATGTCAAGTTAGGTTCAAATCAAATCAAAACTTTTAGTAATATTCTTCGCACACAGACACACGGAGATTGAACTTTGACAGTGGCCTGTAACCTTGTGAATAAAATGAATAAAGTGAATGCGCATTTTCTCCCTGTACATTCAAAGAAAACCTGGAAAATGCATACCCAGTCCTGCGATATGTATGCGAATTTTGCTGGATTCCATGTGCTCACTTTCTCCTGTTTGTGATCGTTTTTATACCTGGGAGGGAGTCTGACCTCAGCCAAGAATCACTGAGGGAGTCACGCTCCCCAAATATCGCGTTCTGGTTGATAGTCCATTGCATTGCTTTTACTGATATATTAAAGCTATATCTGCCCTCCATTCACAATTTCTGAGAATTTCTAATTTGGTGAGAGGGCTAACCCCCTAAATATCATGGTTGAAGAATTGTATATAGTAGAAGACCTTTGGAGTAACCAGGCGAACTCACATGGGAAGTTTCATTTAAATCTTTCTCCTATTTATGATTGTTTTCATTTTTGGTAGGGGGCTGACCCTCCAAGAATCGTGGGGGGAAGGGGGTACTACACACCCCAAACATTGCATTAAGAACGAGAGTCCATTGCACAGTTTGCACTAAGATATCAAAGCCGTATCTGGCTTCCTTTCACTATTTCTTATAATTTTCTATTTAGTGAGAGGAGCTGGCCCGTCAAAAAATCACAGTTGGACAGTTGCATGTAGTGAAAGACCCTCTCACATTTAAACCCCCAATAGTTCAAGCCATTTTCCAAGACTGGTCTAAATTGGATAAAAGAAATGTTAATGCCAGACTTTAACCAAACCCTGTGGCCTTGACCTTTGACCTATTTTTCTCAATAAACAGTAGGTCAGCTTCTTGGTTTTCCCTCTATCCTCCACCGGATATCGTAAAAACAGGGTAAAAACTGTATATATTGTTTGGATAGACAAACAGACAAACACGTTGAGCAAAGCCTAAGACTCGCTCTTGTCTCGCGAGCGCGGATGTAAGTGTACAGTACTCTCAGGTTTGCAGGCCAAAATTGTCCAGATGACAAACTAATCTGGAAGCAAAATTTCTTCAGCTTTCCTGTGGTGGTTTCGTTTTTTTCGTTAAATACGAAAAACAGCTGGTAAGTGGGTAAAGAGACAATGACGTAAAACTAAAAAAAAAAAAGACGACAAGCAATTCCTAACGTGTGTCTTCTGTGACTGCAAGAATGAGTAGAGAGTTGCCGACTGTTTAATTTTGTGCCACCTGTGTCCCACGACGATGCTTTGTAATACAATGTGAATTACCTGAAAACTCTTCACTCAAAACAGTTTGCGTGGATTTGCCGTGACGACCCAGTCATTGAAGTATGGATCCCCAATGGAGTTTATCGCAAGACCAGCGTCATTTTTTTCAGCATTATGGCATCTGCTACTAGATAAAGAAATCTTTGATACTATTAATGCCTTAATAGCATTGAAAATGGAGAGATTTCAATTTTGTCAGGTTAAAATGTGACAAATATACTCCCTTTACTCCGTATACTAGCACCCCGAAATACCTCCCCCTCCCCCCGCCACCCGGCCAGGACAGAGCAAGCGAAAGTCATTCCCCAGAATCCCGGATAAAAGTGCAGCCTCTTAACTTTGTTCCCAACCTATCATCTGCTACTCCCCAGCTCTCACTCCCACCTTCTCTCAAGACAGCCCCAAACCACGTCATAGTCACTCACTTCCTCACTAATAAGAAAGTGCGATAATTACCGGCCACGGCGAATGAAAAACTCTTTAGGTCCGGCTCCATGCCCTGCGTACATCAGTTCTCTTGGAAATTGTTGAGGGTTCGAGATAACGTGTTTTTCATGTTTCCCTGCCCCCTTACGAGAAAAGAATCCTTTGCTCAAGTCTGAGATATTAAAAACGAATTTAGAAGGAGGAGGAGGAGGTTCGTAGGAAATTGCATCTACCTAACTTACGGGATCCAGTAGGAGAGAGAAAGGGAAAGAAATTTATATACATGCCTATGTTTCCATCCCAGGAGGAAGTATAATCGTAAATGACAACAGTAATATGTTTCGAAATTAGATTCTTTTGTTCCTGCCTTTTAATGTAAAATACTTGCGACTGGGAAGAATATGTTACGATTTTTTCTTACTGCTTCCATAAGGCGTCTGGTGGTCTAGTGATTAAAAAACGTCCCCCTAAATATATGAGACAAAGGTAGCATATTCATTGAGTCCTGCACCTCAGCTGGTTGTATGGGATTGACTGATATCGTTTTTATTTTATTCAGCAAATGAGAGACAAACTGAAGAATTTTTTTGTTTACCACGACCCACAGTTCAAAGTGTCTCTTCTTCCAGGCTGAATAAAATTGTCTAAAGGTATCATGAATAAAATGGAAATATAAGAGAGTTGACATTTGGTTTGTGTGTGTGTGTGTGTGTGTGTGTGTGTGTGTGTGTGTGTTGTTACGGAACAGAGAAAACTGTCCCGCAAAGTTCCAGGTTCAAAACAAAAGAGTTAGGTAAAATTACAAGTTAAAGTTTAATGCTCAAACTAACAACAAAACATTCAGGACTCATAAGGATAATGTAATGGCAAAAGACAGGTTAAATATATGGTTAACTGCAATAGCCTCTATTAACACGAAATTAGCAAGTGTAAATTTATCTAAGTCAGCCCTGATAAAATAAGAAAACCAGATAATACTCAGTGAATGCAAGATATATTATTACAGATACAAAATATTATTACCACTGGCTGACAATATGAATTACAAAAACTTTACTAGGCCTACGAATCAACACCTTATGCTATACAGTACAAGAACAAAATGTAATAACACTTATACTCAAATTACACAGCTGCTAGATGGTTGGAGACTTCCTGAGCACTCACAATAATAACAACTGTACAGGGGAGGACAGAGATGTGAGCAAAATGAGGAGTAGATCTAAGTGGCAATTAATGCAGAGACTGAGCTCATTATATAGGGGCCGGCAGAGCTTGATACAACTTGTAAGAAGGACGCGCAAATGAAGCCATAGGGGACAAAGAGTTGACAATCCTGCTCTGAACAACAGAAAGAACGACTTACTCTACTATAAGGGTAGAAGGGGGGAGTGAGGTAGAACACGCTCGTGATCAAACATGCAGCATACTGTACGTTAGAATTACACAAAGGATGATGAAACCATAGGCTATGTAACACCTCCCCACAAAGAAAAAGAAATTTACAAAGGAAATTTCTTATTACTCTAAAACAATCTGTCTAAAGTCTAGATAAGCAATCTGCAATAACATTTTCTTTCCTCTTGATATGTTGTATGTCTAATGAATACTCCTGAAGAAGTAGACTCCATCTTGTCAATCTCTGATTTTTATCTTTAAACTTACTAAGGAATTCCAGTGGGTTATGATCGGTATAAATGACTATGGGGTCAAAACCAGAACACAAATAAAATGAAAAATGCTGTAAACCCAAAATCAAGGCCAAAAGCTCTTTCTCAATAGTTGAGTAGTTCTTTTGAGGTGGAGTGAACTTCTTACTGTAATAAGATACAGGATGTTGTTCAATACCCTGATCATCCTCTTGCAGCAAAACAGCCCCAGCTCCTGTATCACTTGCATCAACAGCCATCTTAAAAGGCTTAGCAAAATTTGGAGTAGCGAGCACTGGCTGACTTAATAGGATAGCTTTAAGTTTGCTGAAAGAGGATTCACAGTTATCGGTTCAGACAAATTTAACTCCCTTTTTCAGTAGGTCTGTTAGTGGTGATACAAGAATTGAAAAGTTAAGAACAAATCTCCTGTAATAACCTACCATTCCCAAAAATCTTTGTAGCTCTTTCCTACTTTTAGGTCCGGGAAGATCACTTATAACCTGAACCTTAGCTCCTTGTGGTACAACGTGTCCATCACCAATTACGTACCCAAGGTACTGAACTTTAGCTTGACCAAACTCACACTTTGATAAATTAGCTACAAGATTAGCCTGAACCAAACGCTCAAGAAATTTACTGACATGGCATAGGTGATCTTTCCAGTTGTCACTGAAGATTAATACATCATCAATATAAACAACACACCCTGCCAAACCCTCTGTTACAACATTCATGAGCTTCTGAAATGTGGCTGGTGCATTCTTCATACCATATGGCATTACAGAACATGCAAAAGTCTTTCCTAGTGTTACAAAACATGAGATCTCCCTAGCACGTTCAGTCATAGGTACTTGCCAGTATCCCTTTAACAAATCAAACTTACTTATGTACCGGTACCTAGCCTTTCCGATCTTGTCTATGCAATCTTCCACGTGAGGGAGAGGGTAAGTGTCTGTTTTGGTTATCTGATTAACACGTCTGTAGTCGATGCAAAGCAGCTGTGACCCACCTGGCTTAGGGACTAGAGTGACAGGAGAACTCCACTAGCTCTGACAGGGCTCAATCATCTTGTGGTCCAACAGGTAGCCAAGCTCCTTCTGGATGAGAGGAACTTTCACTGGGTTCACACGGTAAGGAGGCAGTTTAATTGGCTTTGCGTCTCCAACATCGACATCATGCATCAACACAGTGGTTCTTCCTGGAGTGGCACGGAACACTTGTGGGTACTCCTGCAGTAATGCCGAAAACTCCTGCCTTTCCTCGGGAGCTAGATGAGAAAACTTAGTCTGGAGATCATTCATGATATCAGGATTCTTCCCCAAACTATCACTCAGGCTCATGCTGCATGGGAGAACTTCACTTGCAGACTCGGGTGGAACAGCTACAGTGCAGACTGGGTTATTTTCATCCCGCCTGTGATATAACTTTAGCATGTTGATGTGACAAAGTTGCTTGTTCTTTCTACGATCTGGTGTGGCGATGACATAGTTGACATCACTGAGTTTCTTCTCCACGAAATAAGGACCACTAAACTTGGCTTGAAGAGGTTGCCTATGCACCGGTAGCAGAATCAAAACCTGATCTCCTGGCTGAAAGTGGCGTAACATGGACTATTTATCATACCAAGTCTTCATCTTCTCCTGAGCAGCTCCTAAATTCTCTCTTGCCAGCTGTAAAGCAGTGGACAGCCGTTCTTTGAACTTCATCACATACTCCAGCAGGTTGACGTCATCTTCCTCCGACAGCCAGCATTCCTTGAGTAGCTTAAGGGGTCCTCTTACTTCATGGCCAAACAGTAGTTCAAAGGGTGAGAAGCCCAGTGATTCATTTGGAGATTCTCTTGCGGCAAATACAACGAATGGAAGACCTTTATCCCAGTCTTTCTGATGTTCCAAACAGTATTTCTTGAGCATCGATTTGAGTGTTTGATGATATCTCTCCAACGCTCCTTGGGTCTGGGGATGGTAAGCTGAAGACGTGATCTGGGTGATGCCCAACTCTTTCAGAGACTGCTTGAAAACATTTGACGTGAAAATACTTCCCCGGTCTGACTGTACCTCCTTGGGCAGACCAAACTTTGTGAAGAACCCTAGCATTTCCTTAACCACGTTCTTTGCTGAGATATTTCTAAGTGGAATGGCTTCAGGATAACGAGTAGCCATATCAATCAGGGTCAACACATAAGAAAATCCTGAAGAAGTCTTAGGAAGAGGGCCCACAATATCCACCAACACACGGGTGAATGGCGCCTTAAAAGGAGGAATGGGAACTAGAGGTGCAACCTTTTCGGTCTGATTACACTTCCCCACAACTTGACAGGTGTGACAAGACTTAAAATACCAGGAAACATCGCTGAAGATACCTGGCCAGTAGAAGTGTTTCAAAATGCGTGCCACAGTCTTCCTTCCTCCAAGGTGTCCTGCCAAACTGGAATCATGAGCCACTCTAATGATATCCTGCCTACAAACACGAGGGATGACAACTTGATGTACACCCTCCCATTCACAGTCGGCTGATGCTGTTGGGGGTCTCAACTTTCTCATAAGTACTCCTGACTTTATATAATAACAAGTAGAAGCACCAGCTGACTCTTCCTCACTGCAAGCAGAGTTAGCTAGACCTTTCAACTCAGGGTCAGCAACCTGCAACTCAACCAACTCTTGACGAGACAAATTATCAACACTACGGGGTACTGCCTCATCTGGTGAGTGGTCCAAATTAGCAAGAAAAGTGTCAGCTAGGATAACATCATCATCATCATTATCCTCTAAGTCACCAGTAACTTTAGACTTAGCCCTAGTGACAGCACATGCAGAGAACACATCAGGGACATCACAATCCTGGGTCGCAGCCACTGGCCCACTAGACAACTGAGGAGCTGGACACACTTGACTTCCACCAATATCATTTCCAAGTAAGAAAGTTACACCTGACATTGGGAATGTCTCAACCAACCCAACCATAACGGAACCATTAACAAAACCAGACTCTAAATTCACTCTGCACAGAGGGACAGAGAAGTAATTATTCCCTACACCTTGTAAGATTACAGTTTCATCAGAGGAATTAACATTATAGCCTAGAACACTGGTCAGCATAAGGGATTGGCAAGCACCTGTATCACGATATATTTTAACTGATTTCCTGTCACTACTGTCCAGAGGACTGACAAAACCATCAGACAGGAAATTAGCACATGAACTCTTGAGAGTGTCACCCACGTTACTGCTCAAAAGAGGAGCTGCATCATAAGGATTTAATTTACCCCTCAAAACAGGTTCAGTTAACTCAGTTAAAGAATTCTGGGAACTCTCAAGGGTGGACACTAGACCAATTGACTGAATATTTAAAGACTCCTTTTTGTTCACATCACGCTGTCTCCTGAAACATTTCTCCGTAGTATGACCAAGCTTACTACAATAAGTACATTTACTTTTCTGAATTCTAGAGGTGGAGCTGATATTTACTTCCTGAGAAACATCATCTTTATTCTCTTTCCTGTTACCTGTACTCTGAGTAGAGGCAACGTACTTACTCTCAGCTTTCCTTTTTTCTTTAGAATATCTCTTGTGAGTGAGAACATATTCATCAGCTAAAACTGCAGCATCAGACAAATTATCTATTCTTTTCTTATCAAGATATAGGCTTACATCATTATTAATACACCTTTTGAAGTCCTCCAGCAAAATCATCTGCTTAAATTTGTCAAAATCAGAATCCACATTCTTAGAATTTAACCACTGCTCTAACACATCTTCTTTGATTTTTGCATACTCAACATGGGATTGCTTATCTTGCTTATAAGTTGTCCTAAATTTTACTCTATAGGCTTCAGGAACAAGCTCATAGGCCTTAAGAATCAAGCTCTTAACTACATCATAATTATCAGATTGATCTTGAGGCATAGATGCATAAGTTACTTGAGCTTTACCGGTGAGAACAGTTTGAAGGAGTACTGGCCAATACTTTTTGGGCCAATTAAAACCTGTAGCTACCCTCTCAAACAACTGAAAATACTTTGTTAAATCAGATTCATTAAAAGGAGGGACAAGTTTAACATTTTTAGCCACATCAAAATCATCAGAGCTAGATGATCCAGTTCCACCTTGTTTCATGCGATACTCATGGTCTGCCTGAATCCTAGCAAGTTCAATTTGTGCCTGAGCCTGTATCTGTGCCTCCTGAATACGAGCCCGAGATTCAGCCTCCTTAGCATTTGCCTGAAACTCAGCCTCCTGAATACGAGCCTGAGACTCCGCCTCCTTAGCCTGAGACTCAGCCTCCTTAGCACGTGCCTGAAACTCAGCCTCCTTAACACGAGCCTCCTGCAGAGCTAGCTGTAACTTAGCTATTTCAATCTGCGTTTGCTCATTTGGAGGAGTTACATTAAACAAGCTTTTATTAATCATGCCAACAATTTGATCTTTAGAATGATGAGAGTGAACTGCAATTCCCAATTGTTGAGCAACAAGCTTAAGTTCATTCTTTGTTCTGTTTTCTACATCACACACTGTTTGCACATTTGACAAAGAATCTTTGGCTTCATCAAGCGTAGTAATAATAGACATCATGAATAAATCACAGTCACAAAATATCAAGCAATATCCATATGATAATATCCTGAATATCCTGATAAGAGGTCGCCAAATTTATGTTACGGAACAGAGAAAACTGTCCCGCAAAGTTCTAGGTTCAAAACAAAAGAGTTAGGTAAAATTACAAGTTAAAGTTTAATGCTCAAACTAACAACAAAACATTCAGGACTCATAAGGATAATGTAATGGCAAAAAACAGGTTAAATATATGGTTAACTGCAATAGCCTCTATTAACACGAAATTAGCAAGTGTAAGTCAGCCCTGATAAAATGAGAAAACCAGATAATACTCAGTGAATGCAAGATATATTATTACAGATACAAAATATTATTACCACTGGCTGACAATATAAATTACAAAAACTTTACTAGGCCTATGAATCAACACCTTATGCTATACAGTACAAGAACAAAATGTAATAACACTTATACTCAAATTACACAGCTGCTAGATGGTTGGAGACTTCCTGAGCACTCAATAATAACAACTGTACAGGGGAGGACAGAGATGTGAGCAAAATGAGGAGTAGATCTAAGTGGCAATTAATGCAGAGACTGAGCTCATTATATAGGGGCCGGCAGAGCTTGATACAACTTGTAAGAAGGACGCGCAAATGAAGGCATAGGGGACAAAGAGTTGACAATCCTGCTCTGAACAACAGAAAGAACGACTTACTCTACTATAAGGGTAGAAGGGGGGAGTGAGGTAGAACACGCTCGTGATCAAACATGCAGCATACTGTACGTTAGAATTACACAAAGGATGATGAAATCATAGGCTATGTAACAGTGTGTGGAGGGTATCAGAGTGCTTAATCCTTTCTGTACGAGAGGCCTTTCCTAAAGTAAACGATTGACTGTCAGTATTACTCTCGAATGACCAAAATATTTTCTCTAGATATAATTCTCGGGTGTGCAAATAGCAGAGGAGTAATTCGATAAGTTTTTAATGCTTTTCATTGCTTCGACTTCTCAAAGTTCAACATAATCCTCTGGAATTATCTCACAAAGTACAATACTGCACAGACAACAGCCAGAGGGTTAAATAAAATCATCTGATGTGGCGTAAATATACAGAAAAAAAATCATACCCCAGGAATTTATAATAAGTGCAGCGAGGCCTATTTCATGTGTTAAATGAAGCCGTCGAAGAGTAAGAAGATTAAATTTGAAAACTGAAGTCATTATTCTAAACAGGCTAACACTGTACGAGGAATCATTCAGAATAAGTAGCAAGAATTTTAAAAATCCGTAATGATACTAAAGAAATTAATGGAGATTTCTTAACCCGTGTAGTGCGGAAATTAGCCGGAAAAAGCCAGTACCTCACTAGGAAGGTTAATGGTGAGTGTTTTACATCCTCAGTACGGTATGCATTTAGTTAAAGTTCTCTAGATATAGAAATGAACTTTACAAAATGACGATATGTAAAGGGCTTTTTGAAGCATGGGGGGGGGGAGGATTAGTCATTGGATGGATGGGTGACCACTTGCTACTGCCCCCGCCTCCACCTTCCTCTCCCCTTACATATTCGCTTTAAACCACCTTCCCATTCACCTCCTCCACATCCTTTTCTCGACCTCCTTTTGTTTCTCCACATCCTCTTCTTCCTTCCTCGCTTCCTTTTCTCCGTGCTGCCTTCTCCTCTTCCTACTCCCTTTCACCATCCTCTTGCTGTCCACTCCCCTTCTTCCACCTCTTCCCCTCCTCCTCCTTCCACTTCCCCATCTTACCTGCTTTCGTTCTCCATGCTGTCTCTCTTCCTCCTTCTCCTCCCTGTCCCTTCCCTTTCCTCTATCTCCTATCTTCATCCTCCTCTTCGTTATTTCGTCTCTTTCTTGGCCCTCCTCTTCCTCGTCCTTGCAGCCCCTTCAGCTCCGTCTCCTTCATCCTAATTCCTCCCTCTTCCTCCTCCTCATACCTCCTGTCCCTTCCTCTCCCGCCTCAGGCCTCTTTATACCACCGTAACCTTTGATTTGGAAATGCCACTTTTTCTTTTTCCACCTTCCATGAAAGTATGTAACAGACGATACGTGTCTCTGCGCTCCATGTATGACGTGTGCCGTGTCAGAGGTGGAGCAGACTAAAGTCATGGACATTATAGAAGTTATGAAAGGACAGAAATGGGGTAGAGCAGGTCATGTAGCAAGAATAAGGGATAACCAGTGAAGCAAAAGGCTGACTGACTGGACTCAAACAGATTGCAGGCGTGGCAGAAAAAGGGCAGACAGGAAGTGGAGCGATGAGATGGAAAAGTTTGCAGGCAAAACATGGCAGAAGTTAACTTAGTCAAGAAATCCGTGGAAAAGGTTGGGGGAGGGCTTTGTTCTGCAGTGGACTTGCAATGGCTGCTGCTGCTGCTGCTGCTGCTGCTGCTGATGATGATGATGATGATGATATTTGCATCAGTGTGTGTGCACACGTAGGTATATGTGCATAATGATGTGTATTCCAAAGGATATTATTCAGAAGTTCATTAAGTCATGCCAGACTCAACTAAAACATGCTGTAAACACCCTTCAGAGATGCTCGGTAGTGCATCTATGTGACGAGCTTTTTGATGGCGGGATGTATTCTGTTAATCTATCAGGCATTTCTTTACTGCTTCACAATCTGTGTAGGCATTCGGGGCTGCAGTTGGTCTATCGTAACATTTAAAGTGCAATGGTGACGTGGCAGGCCTTGAGTGGAATTATATGAGAAAAACCTGATCAGCTAGTCAGGTCAGGTGCGGGTAAGGGGATGGGTGTATTATGATGTGGCAGGGGTAAACCAGTTCTGCTGTCGGGCCCTGCTGCGGATGTCACTGATTGCATTGTGCAGTTGACCCTTGTGCGGTGTGGTGCGGTGAGGATCTGTCCGTTCTCCCCTTTGGGGCTAAGATGCGAATAAATGTGTTTGAATGGATGAGTAAATGGAGAGTGAGTCGTCCTGCCTCGGCTACCACCCTTTCCTTGGGGGAAGCAGCCTAGGTATATAGATAGATAGATAGAAACCTTAACTACTAATGGATGTAAGCCGATGTGAGCCACATCCTTTGGAAGCGCCTTTACCCACTAGACCATCAGACTTATATATGGTGATGAGATTTTCCGCAGCATAGTATATCGTTTCCCTAGTTGTAAGAGACCATTTGGCTTTGCATTCACTACATACCTACGTAAAGGTAGCTTCGTAACTTGAGTGCATAGTGGGCACTTTCATCTACCAGAGAAATAAATGCCAAGAAAGAGAGGGAAACAGAAAAATGTATTAGTGAGGAATTGCGTGTCTACCTTCAGATTATTTATGTATCAGTGTTGTATTTTAGTAGTGGTAGCATGAAAGTAACAAAAACAAACGATGGGAAGAGTACTACATTGGCGAGAAACTGTAGTAAGCAGCTTGTTCATGCATCAAAGTGTTTATTGTTGGAAAGAAATACAATAAAAAAGAGAAAAACAGCAATATATTAGCCCGTCATTTTGTTTCCCTTCGCCTTCCTCTGTTGTCCTCCAGGGGAAAGTAACACGACGTCTGATTTTCCTGTTTTTCCTCAAATATTTCGTCCAACTCGCGACCCTCCCTCATCATGTCTCCCTCCGTCATCAGTTTTTCCCAGGGAGTTTTGTAATAATATATATATATATATATATATATATATATATATATATATATATATATATATATATATATATTTTTTTTTGGGGGGAATGTTGCCTTTTTTCCAGTCCCCTTCACCCTTACTCCTATCATGCTGTCCATCACCCTCACTGTCACACTCTCCCTCACTGATAAGCCTGTCCCCTCTCTCTCTCTCTCTCTCTCTCTCTCTCTCTCTCTCTCTCTCTCTCTCACACACACACACACACACACACACACACACACACACACACACACACACACACACACACACACACACACACACACACACACACACACACACACACACACACACACACACACACACACACACACACACACACACACACACATTCTTTTAGCTGTCTGAAACCTCTAGCACTCTGTTCCAGTCAACACCAGAATATTTATTATCAGTACTTCAGCTATACAAGCTTGAATGTCAGTACTCTCACCATTGAACACCCTTATGATCGGAACAACTCTAGTACTCAGTTCCAGCTAACTGCAGATGAATTTAATCAGCTGAGAAGGTCGAAGGAGGCTGGGTATACTTTTTTTTTTATGTATTCCTGTACCCATTATCCTTCCTTCTGTATTTTTTACCCTAACATCGTATCTCATTATTATCCAAGTTTCTCTATTTTCTCACTGTCTTTTTTACGTTCCACTCCACCGATATATTTTGCCCAATCGGTATCAGTCTCCTCCACCTCCTTCACCTGCTTTCTTTGCATATCTCTGTCTCCGACCCCCAACGCCCCACTCCTCACTCTTTCACCACTCAACGCTCACTCTCGCCCATTCCATGATTCCAGCCTAACTAATCTTTCTCTCATCTCTCCAGCAAGACTCCCATTCTTCCCTTCCTGCTTTTCTATCCTTGCATTTAACTGACAAAGTAGATACCATAGTTGTAGTCTTCCCTATAGGAAACAACCTTGAAGTGATCATTATGTCTGTTGCTATTTGTTTTCCTCTATATTTATTTATACTCCGTACTTTTTTTTTTTTCCATAATAATAACTTTAACGTTGCCCATGTTTCCCATCAAACGTTTACTCGCTTACCCCTCTCATACCCCTGTCAACACTTGCACTCAGCTGCCTGTTTTCTCCCTATTACTCCACTTTTGTCTCCCTGCTCAACCCCAACTCGTCCATCCTCAACCACTTTGCATGTTTTCATGTTTTATTATTGGTACAGCCAGTTTTATTGAGCTTTAGAGATACTTCTGGAATTTGAGGATTTTAGTGTAGGCGTAATCTAAACCATCACTACGAACGATCTGACATTAGCTGAATAAAATAATCTGATTGTAGTAATAGTAGGATATACATTACGTCACCTGATTCAAGAAATTGACCATATTGCTATAATAATGACATTTCCACAAGCGTCTGCCCACCAACAAACGATTTTTTTTTTTTCCAACTTAGGAGGATCTTTCCAAGCAAAACATCTAGAAAGTCTCCATCAGCTTCACTGTGCGGATGAGCTGCGTTCTTTCTTTCTTTTTTTTTTCCTGGCCACTTTTCTTCCTTTCTTTTTTTCCTTCTCAAGGACCTTCCGGATTGAAGGGGTTAATTCGTACTCTTCTGTCCCTCTCCTCCTCCTAGGTTTCTGTCTCATTCCGCCCCGCCTTTCCCATTCGCTCCTGCCCTTCCCCTAAACCTCTCCCATTCCTCACTTCTGTCTTCATCCTTCTGTCATTCTCACGCCCTAGTCCTTCCCCGCTTCCTCAGTCCTTTCTCCATCCCCTCCCCTTCTTTCTCCTACTCTTTCTCTATCCCTCTCCCCTCTCTTCTTTCTCCATCCCCTCCCCTTCTTTCTCCTACTCTTTCTCTATCTTTCTCCCCTCTCTTCTTTTATCTTCAGTCTTTCTCTTATTCATACGCATTCTCTGTCCCTTTCCCTTCTTCCCTACATCCACTCCCACTCCTGCTTCTCCTCTCTCTCTCTCTCTCTCTCTCTCTCTCTTTCCCTATACTATCTCCATCATTCCTTCAACTTCCTCTCACTCCCACAACTTCTGTCCCTAGCCCTCTTCTTTTCTCTTCCATCCATCCCATTCCCTCTTACATGCCCTCTCCTACTTTCCCCTCCCTCCATCTCTCATCAGTCCTCTTCCTCCTCCTCCTCCTTTTTCCTTATCCTTTCATCTCCTTTCTTTTTTCGCTTCCCTCTCCCACCTCTCATGCACCACCTCTGTCTTTCTCCTCTCCTTCCCGTCAGTCTTCCATCTTCCTCCTCCTCTGGCTTCACATATACCTTTCCCTATTCCGCCCTCTCCCTGTTCCTTCCTTTTCTACCATCCAGTCTATCCCATCTCTGCCTGTCTACCTCCACCAGGGTCCCTTTTCTCGCTCCTCCCCGCAACCACTGCCCCTTTCACTGCCTCCCTTCCCGCATCACTCTCGTTACTTCCACTCCTCATTCTCTCTCTTTTCTCTTTCCTCTTCCGTTCCTTCCCTCCCTCTCTCATCCTTTGTTCCCCTTCCCTTCCCCTTTCATCATCTCTTCCTCCCCTTCTTCTTTTATTCCCCATCACTCCATCTCCTTTCTGCACCCCCTGATTCAACCTCTCTCTCTCTCTCTCTCTCTCTCTCTCTCTCTCTCTCTCTCTCTCTCTCTCTCTCTCTCTCTCTCTCTCTCTCTCTCTCTCTCTCTCTCTCTCTCTCTCTCTCTCTCTCGCGGGTGCCACTACCCTTTCCTATTTCCTACCTCCTCCATTTCCTCCACCTGCTCCGATTGGTCTGCTTCTCCCTGAGCTCTTCCCTCCTCTACCCCTCTCTCCCTTACTGCATCCCCCTACATCTTCCTTCCCACTCTACTCTCATCTCTTCCTTCTTCCCACGTTTCATCCATGTTCTTCCACCGCACATTCGTCTTTCCCTCCCCTCCCTCTTTCGTCCTCTGTCCCTTCCTCCCTAATCCTTTCCCCCTTCCTTCCCTCCTTCCATCCCCCCTTCCTCTCTTTTTCTCAGCCCCATCCCTCCAACTTCCACACGTCCCCCTCCCTCCCTCACGCCCCTGTCCCCTCCCCCCCCTCTCATTCACTGGCGCCTGCCGAGAACAACCTGAATGTCTTGTATTACGTTCTCCAGGGACTCGCAGCAGCCACAGCTACCACCACACAACCTGACTCCGGCTAACACTATGCTCCTTGCAATACGTTCTTTTTCCCGTTACGATTTGACGTCTTTTATTTCAGGAGTATTTCACAAGGAACGCTCTCTCTCTCTCTCTCTCTCTCTCTCTGACTACAACGAACCGCTTTTTGTTGGTGTTACTGACTCCTACTGACTCACTGACTAACCGGCTGCCCCAAAATTAACTGGTGTCTCGGTGGTTGCCTGATTTTACGGTTTGTGTGTGTGAAAGGATCGAAACGCAAGTCGTGGCGGATATTTAGCACTTTTAATCCAGAGACGTATTTTAGAGAGGACCTGTAGGAGCGGCCCTGTCCTCCTGTTGCTTCCAAACAATTTGCGAACGCGAGATCCTTCATTTCCTTAGATTTTCGCAATTTTGGCAACCACAGTACATCACATTACAATAAAGGCATTAACAGAAGGATCCTGAAATTCCGGCATTCTGTGATTTTGTTGTTATTCATTTTATTTTTTTATTCGCCTCAGTAAATGCATTTCAAATTTAGGAGAGAGAGAGAGAGAGAGAGAGAGACTTTCGTTAAGCTCATCACTACATGAGGTCTACCATTAATTCACCACCTCACTCACATACACTCGCCTAACAAGTCTCTCATTCTCCATCCTTTCCGCATGCCCAAACCATCTCAGAGCTTTTCTCTTAACACGATCACATCTTCCTCAACACCACAACTCTCCTTTGCTTCCTCGTTTGTCTTTCGCTCCACGTAATTCCACATCCACATCAACATCACAACGCGACTTAACTTCCTTATTTGCCTGTCTGTCTCTCCACGGAACTCCACATCCACATGAACACCACAACTCTCCTTTACTTCCCCTTTTGTTTGTCTGTCTCTTCAGTTTATCCTCTCGTTCCCTTACGTTCTTTCTAAGGCTTACATTCTCTTACGTTCTTTGAAGCTTACTTTGTAGGCCTCTCTTAACTTCATGTTCTTTTTTAATCCCCTGTTATCTTTCATGTCTTGTTGAGTTGCCGGTTAGACGTTAGGTTTAAATTTTCGAATAGAGAGGCACCCGAGAAGCAAGGCTAGTTTTTTCTAAGTCAACCAAGTCGGATCACTTTCCTTCAGGGCGCAGGGAGGCGTGGCTTGTGTGTGACGTCAGTTGGCTTAAATAACAGAAAATGTATAAAAGGGCAGACTCAAAAATTTATAATAAGGGAAAAGGAAGAAGGGGAAGAAGTGCAGACTCGTTTAACCCCATAATATAACAGTATGTTCCCTCACACCGTTACACTTTCCATCACGCCCGAACACCTTCCCTCACACATTTCAGTCGCTTCCCTCACTTCTGACTGAAAATGTCATGATCTGGTGAGTGGAGCAAGCATCCACTCACCACCATCGTCAGGAATCACCAGAACTGGGCTTTCATGGAATCGTGACTTTCGTGCCGGTCGACTTCTCTCCGATGCTCCGTCCCCTGCGCCAGCTTGGAGCCGTTTTAGAAACAAGTGATCCGACTTCGTATTGGTAGACTTAGTTTTTTTTATGACGGCATATCAATTTTGCCAACTGTAAGGCGATTAAGCATCATATCATGGATTGTAGGGCCCGTAGGGTGATTTTACTGAAACAGAGCAAAACGTAGGGCGATTTTGAATTATTGGTTTGAGTTATAATTACTTTGCAGCAAAAGATAAATTATATAAGTGGAAAGGAAATATGTTCAAAAAAGGACTTAGTTTTTAATATTCACTATTACCCTTTAGAAAAAATAAATGGTTAAATGATAACTAATAAGTGAATCTGGCATCTGACAGCGCCAGCTGCTGGGCCGCTGGTGTGACTAAAGTGAACAGGAATAGGACAGGATATGATCACATACATATACATATACCTTCGTGACTTCCCCAAGACGGGGGTAGCCATGACACAGGCGCTTACACAATGCACACACTCATTACATATTAAAATTATTTTTACAGGAAGATAAGGTGTAGGTCTAGTTCTGCACTAAACAACAGAAACCCATAATAGCTCTATGCCATTATATATATAGATAAAGATAGATAGATAGATAAACTACCAACTTGTACAGTAATATTTTCATCCTGAGCCGTAGGGCGACGAGGGGAAATGTAGGACGTTTTCAGTGTCTGTGTAGGGCGAAGAAATTGTAGAGGTTGGCAGCACTGCGGCATATTTGACATGTTCGATGTAGGCCGTGCTGTAGATGGGGAAAGTTGTACACAGCTTCTAAGGGACATTTTTCTTCATTAAGGATAAATAATTTGTACAGAACCTCATAGTACCTTTAATTAGCCTAGGTTCATACGCGTGAGAACCAGTATGGGTTAATTTAAGCCAGGAAGTTAGGTGAAATGCGAGTTAATTTGAACTGGAGCCGTGCTGTGAAGGAGGGAGTGGCGATTGTCTTTTGGGGACGTTTTGAATTTAGGCATGTGTTAAAGAAAATCAGTCTGATGTGCAAGTAAGTAAACATGGATGGACTTAGGTCAGGAGGAAAGGTGTTTTGCAGGGTTGGTGTGTTTTCCGAAACATAAATTGCCAGAGATACTTTTTTTTTTTCTTTTTTTCCCGACTCTGGGCATAGTCTTCACAGCCTGTTCCCAAGGCCCAGTAGTTCTCCTGCATACCATACTGTACACCTCTACATGTCACCACTTAAGCGCTAACACCCACCGTCCATATTGAATACGTGCTAGGGGTGTCTCATACAGGACTGGTGTATTGGTATTAGCGGGGGTATTTTTATGACATGTCGGCGGGTCTCCTGGTAGATTAGTAAAGCCTGCTCTTATGAAATTCAAATCCTTAAACTGTTCCCTGCCCCAGCGGGTATTTGAACCTGGGTCCGGTAGGACTGCAGGCCACCTCTCTACCGACTGAGGTTGGGAATGGTTGTTTGATAGTTTCATAGTGGTTATTCTAGGTGGCATTGGAGGCTTCGTAGCACCTATTACTAAGCGACCTATTCCGAAAACTATCACGATATCTGTCTTAATCTGTCAGAGGCCAAGGACACAGGGCAGAGGCAAAGATTCATCCCTTACTCTAGTTGGCTATAGCGCGAGTGTTCCGTGTGCTCATTGTAGAATGTGGTATTGTCGCTATTATTGCTGTTATTACTGTTGATATTGTGAATTACTGTAGCAAGCACCGGTATTATTATTGCTATTGCTGCTGGTAATATTACTGCTGTTCTGTTTTTGGTACTGCAGTGATTACGATTCTCCCGTAAACGTACGTTTTACTTAAACTAGTGGAAGCACCTTACCAAATCAGTTCTTCTTCCTAATAGTCTTTTAGATTTTTCTGGTTGTTTTGGGGGGTTGTAAATGAACACTTCACATTAAATTTCGTTCCCTATTTTTAGCCATGTTCCTTCCCCTGTTATCAACCGTTTCTCGAGTGTAATGGCGGACACTTACTCCAACATAACGTCCTGGTCGCTGTTAGTACCTCTTCCTAACCTTACATTTTAACGTAATCAAACTTAAACTAACCTAGCATTTAACCAAACCTAATCTTACTTAACCAAGATTTGAGTAAGGTTTCTTAAGTCCGCCATTACAAACGTCGGTGAGGCATAAAGAAAATGATAACATGGGGAAAAAAGTCAACAGAAAATTATTGCTTACCACCATGAAAAGTTAGAAAAAGTACAGAAAACAAAATGGAGTAATGGGAATTGAATTGGCAAGGTACTTCTGCTTAAAGTAAAACGTACATATACCCAGTTCTATTGTTATTAGTGCTGTTAATAGTATTACCCATTTTACTAATACTATTATCACCGTTATTACTATTACTTCTATTTTTTACTATTATTCATTAGTATTGTAATTGCTATCATTGCTATTCCTGTCATTTTGTTATATTATTACTGCTGCTAGTATTATTATTCCGTTACTGATATCATATTCTTTTTCAGATAAGCTGTGACCAGGATAGCTAAAGAAGTGGGGAAAGGACGAGACAGCAGGACAGAAGACAAAGACAGGAGATGGGACAGAAGAAATCAGTAGCAGCATTACCACCGCTGTCACCACCACCACCACCACCACCATCACCACCACTACTACAACTACTACTACTACTGCTACTACTGCTGCTACTACTACTACTATTACTACTGCTACTGCTACTGCTGCTACTACTACTGCTACTGCTACTATTCGCCATGACCACCCCATTATCACCACTACCAGTAATCGTCATTACCACAACCACCCCATTACCTTCACCACCACCTCCACCACCACTAATCGCCATCACCACTACAGCATTATCAACCACCACCACCACTAATCACCATCTTCATCATCAGTGTTATTGTCGGTATTTTTATTTCTTTGCCTTTCTCACCTTAATGAAATAATGTTAGTGTTGTAATGGCAAACTGTTAAAGTAGCAGAAAGTTTGCATTTCCCGAAATTTGGTTGGCATTTTTATAATGGAGAATATTCTGTTCCTGTTTGCTCTCTGAAGGGCCTGTATTAAATTGATTTTATTTTTTCAGATTGATATGGATCTGAAGAGTTGAGGATAAAAGAGAGAAGACAAGAGGATAAAAATACAAGACAGGAACACAAAAGACAGAATTTGGAAGAACCACAATAACCACAGCTACCACCACCCCAACCATCACAACCCCCCACCCCACCACCACTCAGAAGTAAGGTTATTCTACTTGATTCTGCATGCAGGTGTTTTGTACTGCGGGTGGGTTTTGGTTAAATTTGAAAGGATTTGACTTTTTCATATAATTCAGTGGCACATTTTGCCTTCTAGGCATATGACTTGCCATTTCGCGAAGTACGTGTTCATGGATTTTCTTTAATGTACTGGCTGAAATATTTTAAACCACACGCATACTCACACACACATAAACATGTACACGCAAACGCACACTGACACAATCACACATACAAACGCGGCTGCACGCACGGACGAACACGCTAGTGCATATGTACGTGAACAGATGCACACATATGCATAACAGTACATGCATACATGCATGTATCAACATGCAAACATACTCATACGCACTGACAAGCAAACGTAAAGTGCATACACGCACATGTGCTTTCTTGTATACTGTACATACTCTCATACACATGCCCACATTTATATACCTACATACATATGCAGACATTCATGCATAAGTACTATACATCGTAGATACATACGCATATACTGTACATACCTACTGTACACACATTAATACATATATAAATGCATACCTTCATGCATAAGTACATATGTGTACATACTTGTACATGCATAAAATCAGACGCATATAATACACATGTAGATGCATACACATTAATAAAGACGCACATATCTGCATATACACACATATATGAACACATGCATACACATACATACACAGATTTTGTATGCACATCAAGGCGTAGTTACATTATACACATACCCAAATGCACTTACTCATGCACACGTATACCTACACACAATCATATATATATGGACATCTCCATATACAGTATACATGAATACATGCATATTGTACATGTAAATACATTATCATCCGGACCTCCTTTCTCACCCTAGAGCAGGGTGAGGAGTAGCAATGTCCAGACAGCCCAAATTTGCATAGTCTAATGGGCCACGCTTCCATTTACTCATCATTCAAGCCCCCGGAATCCTGGCTCTATCGGATACGCCAAAAACATTCACCACGTTCTGTAGCATCACATAATCGTATCCGATAAAGTCAATCCAGACGCTGCCATGTTAAAAAGGGGTGCCCAAATCCCTGATCACGCACTTCTCCTCACAACATTCCTCAAGCCAGCTCGATCTCCTGTCAGTTCCCTAGCCTCACCGACTTCCATACCTCTCTTCCTCACACACTCATCCACCATATATTTCCACCTTCTCCTTGGCGTACCTCTCCTCATCCCTCCTTCAGATTCGCTCAGGTATACCTTTTTCACCACTCTATTGTTATCCATTCTCTCCAGATGACCATACTATCTCAGTACACTTTTTTCGATTCTGGTGTCCACAGACTTGCTCACTCCGCATCTTTCACGATTCACATTTTTTCGCATTCTATCCACCCTCTGTACTCCACATACATTCCTCAGCGGTCCCATCTCCACTGCTCTTATTCTTGACTTTTCATTTTCATGCCACACCATAGTCTCACATCCATATGTAAAAGTTGGCACTAACACTCCTTCATGTAAGCCTCGTGAAGCTGCAATACTCAAGCCTTTGTTTCTTATGAAGACCTTCATTGCACCAGCTTTTTTTCTTCCTTGTGTCACTCTACTTTCCACTTCTTTTGCACATTTTCCTCTCTTTTCGATCACTGTACCCAGGTATTTGAACTCTGTGACCAATTCCAGTCTCTCTCCATTCACTGTTTCATCGCACCGGGAGTCACCTTCTGTCACAATAACCATCACTTTACTCTTTTCTACATTTACGCTCAAGGCACGACGCTTACAGACATTAGCAAAACTCTGCACTAGCCTACCAAGTTCTTGTCCGGTACTTGCAAGCAGTACTGCATCATCAGCATACAACAAATTTGAGATATTCCATCCATCACCATTCATTACTAACGCCATCCCTGTCTCCATTACATGTGTTTTTACTTCTCTCATCACCCCATCCATATATATATATATATATATTTATATATATATATATATATATTAAACAACCATGGGGACATTACACAACCTTGTCGCACGCCCTCACCGATTGTGAACCATTCATTTAGATGCCCGTTAACCCATACACATGCTTCACTACGATCATAAAAACTCTTGACGGCACCCAGCAGCTTACCCTCTACACCGTACATGCGCAAAACTTTCTACAGTCCTTCTCTGTCCACTTTGTCATATGCTTTTTCCAGATCCATGAATGAAAAACACCTTATGGTCCTTCTCATAAGCCTTTTCTACTCTCTGTCTCACTGTAAATATTTGGTCCACATATCCTCTGCCACTCCTAAAGCCACCCTGTTCATCACTCACTAGGACCTCTGATCTCTCTCTTACTTTCTGTGTAATAATTCTTCCATATACCTTCCCTACCACACTCATTAAGCTTATGCCACGATAATTCATGCACTCACTTCGCTCACCTTTGTTTTTGTACAGGGGTACAATCACAGTCTTCTTCCACTGCAGGCACAGTTTCACTCCTCCATGCCTTCTTACATATATCCAACAAGAACTTCATTCCATTGTCTCCACCACACTTAAGCATCTCTACATACACCTCATCAACCCCAGCTGCTTTCTCATTTTGCAGCCGCTTCACAGCACTCTTCACCTGTGTGAGTGTCAGGTCTCCTGCTACTGCATTCCTTCTGTGCACACCCCCAAAACCAATCATGTTTACAGCCGCTCTGCTCTCTCTCTTCCCATTCATCAGGCTTTCAAAATATTCTTCCCATCTGGTCCTTACATCGTCTTCATGGGTTAATAATAAATACACACATACATAAACGTGGATACATGTGCACATACATGCATACATTCATTCATTCATTCATCCTTATGCCTTTCCATTCATAAATGTTTTCACTGCCAAACACACTTTCCTGCCTGCCACTCCCTTCACCCCCACGACCTACATTATTATATTCTTCGTATCTGCAGAAAAATTTTTTCCCATCAGGATAGACTGTAGGAGACGTTGAATGTAACTTTTATTAACCAGAGGATTTCCTTAAGCTGAGTAAAACCGTCCGTGGTAGTAGGAATAATAGAAGATAGTCATTCTCTCTCTCTCTCTCTCTTTCGTTTTTACCAAATTACCCCCACTACACTGTCCCACCACCTACCACTACGACTTAACTGCTGCCCCAACCTCCCCTTCAAACATCACTGCTGCCCCAACCTCCCCTTTAAACATCACTGCTGCCACCACCTCCCCCTCCAACTTCACTGCTGCCCCCACCTCCCCCTCCAACCTCACTGTCCCACTACTTCCCCCTCCTACTTCACTGTTGCTCCCACCTCCTCCTCCAACTTCACTGCTGCCACCACCTCCCCCTTCAACTTCACTGCTGCCCCCACCTCCCCTTCGGACTTCGCTGCTGCCCCCGCCTCCCCATTCAAATTCACTGATGCCACCACCTCCCCCTTCAACTTCACGGACGCCAGCATCTCCTCCTCCAACTTCGCTGTTGCCCCCACCTCCCCCACCAACTTCACTGCTGCCCCCACTTCCCCCTTCAACTTCACTGATGCCCCCACTTCCCCCTTCAACTTCACTGATGCCCCCACCTCCCCTTCCAAATTCACTGCTGCCACCACCTCCCCCTCCAACTTCACTGACGCTACCACCTCCCCCTCCATTTTTACTGACGCCACCACCTCCCCCTCCATCTTCACTGACGCCACCACCTCCCCCTCCATCTTTACTGACGCTACCACCTCCCCCTCCATCTTTACTGACGCCACCACCTCCCCCTCCATCTTTACTGACGCCACCACCTCCCCCTCCAACTTCACTGCTGCCACCACCTCCCCCTCCAACTTCACTGCTGCCACCACCTCCCCCTCCAACCTCAACTCTCAACTCCTTTTCAGCTTCCATCTGCCACTCCAACATTGATTTCATTCCAAAAACAAATTATTTTCTCCCAAATTGAGTAAAATAACCTGTAGTGAGCAGGAATATACTAAATACTTGTTCCCAGTTTTTTTTTATGCTACCTCTAGGCTCGTTTCTCGTCGGGTAAGGAAGCTCCCTAACACGTTTTCTTGAGCGATTTATTTTGCTTATTACTCCTTGCAATCCTCTTCTGTGGTAAGTGATTCGAATATCGCCATACTCTGCGTGGGTAAAGGACAAAAGGATCTTAACCCGGTATATCCAAAAAATAAATAATAAAAATAAATCGCTAAGGAAGAAGTGCCAGGGAGCTCACTTGCCAGGCAAGAATATGTGCCTATATCTAAACCCTCTAGTTCGAAAAATCTATCTAGCTATCTATATACATAGGCTGCTTCCCCCAAGGAAAGGGAGGTAGCCGAGACAGGACGACACACTCCCCATTTACTCATCCATTCAAACACATTCATTCGCATCTTAGCCCCAAAGGGGAGAAGGGACAGATCCTCACCGCACCACACCGCACAAGGGTCAACTCTGCAGTGCAATCAGTGACATCCACAGCGGGGCCCAACAGCAGAGCTGGTTTACCCCTGCCACATCATAATAGACCCATCCCCTTACCCGCATCTGACCTGACTAGCTGATCAGACAAAATGCGGGAGAATATCCCCTCAGGGCTGCGTCATCATTTATTCATTCACAATTTCTCTCCATTTATTTCTGTCACTCACAGCCACTCTTCCTTGCTCAACAGACATCCCTCTCACATCCAGCGCTCTCTTCACACTGTCCATCCATCCTATTCGTGGTCTCCCTCTCAGCCTTACACCTTTCACATCAGATCTAGTTATTTTTTTCACTAATTGCTCATTATCCATTCTCTCCATATGCCCAAACCATCGCAACATCCTCTGCTCAACTCGGCCAGCCATCTCCCGAACAACTCCAGTTCTCCTTCGCACTTCATCATTTCGCACTTGATCCATACACGTCACTCCACACATACTCCTCAGACACCTCATCTCCATTACATTCAAACTTTTCCTCTCTGCTACACCCATATTCCATGTTTCAGCCCCGTATAACACAGTCGGTACCACAACACCCTCATACAGCCTTCTCTTTACATCCATTCTTAGCGAACGACATCGAAACACCTTTTTCATTCCTCCAAGCACCTTTCCTACTTCATTTATTTTAAACTTCACTTCTGCATCTATTCGTCCATCCACAGCTACATGTGACCCTAAATATTTAAAACACTCTACCTCCTCAAGAAACTCACCATTCAAAACTATATTCATCCCCCTACCATCTACCAACCTCGTACGCTTCATCACTTTACTCTTATTCTCATTTAATTTCAATTTCCTCCTTTCACACACTCTTCCAAACTCCACTACCAACTGTCTCAATCTCTCCTCTGAATCAGCCACCGGTGCAGTATCATCTGCAAACAGCAGCTGCTTCAGATTCCACTCTCCACCATCAACATTCACCAGACTCAGACCTCTACCTAAAACTCTTGCATTCACCTCCCTTACAACACCATCCATTTAAATATTAAACAACCAAGGCAACATCACACATCCCTGTCGCAGCCCCACTCTCACAGGAAACCAATCACTCACAGCATTTCCCACTCTTACACACGCTGAACTATTTTCATAATAACTCATCACCCCTTTTAGTAACCTACCATCAAGTCCGTAAAATCTTAAAACAGTCCACAAAGCCTCCCTATCAATTCTATCATATGCTTTCTCCAAATCCATGAATGCCCAAAACACATCCTTGCCTTTCGCTAAATACTTTTCATACACTTGCCTCACAGCAAACACCTGATTCATGCATCCTCTCCCTCTCCTAAAGCCACACAGCTCATCACCAATCACTCCCTCTGTACCCTCTTTAACTCTCATAATTAACACTACAATACACCTTACCTACAACACTCAACAGACTTTTACCCCTAAAGCTAGTACATTCATACTTATCACCCTTACTTTTATACAACGGGACCTCACAAGCACTTGCCCAGTCAATTGGTCCCATACCTTTCACAAAGCACACATTCAACAATCTTACTAACCAGTCAACAAGAGTCACTCCACCACCCTTCAGGCATTCCACAGCACACCCCCATCAGTACCTGCAGCTTTCCCTGTTTTCATCTCCTTTACTGCCTTCTCCACTTCCTCCTTCGTGATCAAAGAATCATTCAGCTCTCCCAACACATTTATTCCTTGCATCCTTCCATCCGCCACAATCTCAGCCACCCTTTCCTCCTCTACATTTAACAATCTTTCAAAATACTCTGCCCATCTCTTCCTTACTGCATCCGTCTCAGTTAACATCCTTCCATCCTCTGCTTTTACTCACTCTTCTTTCCCAGACTCTCCCTTTCGCACCCTTTTCACCTCCTTCGAGAACATTTTCTTATTCTGTTGAAAATTCTCAGTCAGCCGCCTACCCCACTTCTCATCTGCTGCCACTTTAGCATCACGGACAGCCCTTCTCACCCAATTCCTCTTTTCCTTATATATACCTCTCATACGACACCTCATCCTTCCTCTGCAGCCACACTTCATATGCACATCTCTTCTCAGCCACAGCCATACTTACTTCCTCGCACCATCATTCACTTCTTTTTCTTACACCACCACCCACACGTCTCACACCACACACCTCTTCTGCATGCCCCACCACAACACTCTAAAACAACTGCCATTCCTCCTCCTCACTGCCATTTTCCTGATCTTTCACTACATTCCACTCATCTTTCAATTTCTCCTGGTACTCTATAATTTTCTCTCTTTTATCCAACTCACTTTCAAAACCTCCCTGCCACACCTAACCCTCCTGGCTCTCACCCATCTCTTACCTACTCTTAACTTTCCCTCCACTAGGTAGTGGTCAGACATACCTCCACCCTCCCCTCTCAGAACTCTCACATCCAACAATCTTCCTATTACATTCGTGGACACAACAACATAGTCCATCAAAGCTCTATCAACAACCCTTCCCCCCTCCTGTCTCACCCATGTATACTTATAAATATCTTTCTTCTCAAACAGCGTATTTCCATTCACCATCTCTCGCTCAACGCACATCGCTATCAATCGTCCCCCATTTTCATTTCTTCCAGGCACACCATGCATACCAACTACACCTTCAAATGCTACATTTCCCACTCTAGCATTCAGATCTCCCATCATTACCACATTCACATTCGTTCCAAAACTCTGCAGACACTCATCAACATCATTCCAGAAAGACTCCTTCTCTTCCTCATCCCTTTATTACCAGGCCCATATGCACTCACAAACACCCACAACTCACGTTCAAATTCGCTTTCACCCACATCAGTCTCGATGACACCTCCTTCCATTCAGTCACACACTCCTATACTTCCGGACTCACCAGCAAGGGCCACACCTTCTCTTGCTCCTCCTCTATCAACACCTGACAATCTACCATTCACACTTCCAAAAATAGACTCACCCTTCCCTTTCATCTTCGTTTCTCTCAAAACTAACACATCCAACTTTTTTCTCTCAAACATTCTCCCAATCTCCTCCCTTTTAACCTCAATCGTACTACATCCGCAGACCCAGTCTTCAGGGTACGGGGATAACTCAGTCCCCCATCCCTTTCTCTGGCCTGTCTCTTTTTAGGAACTAAAAAACAGAGGAGGGGGTCCCTAGTCCCCTGAATAAAATAGTCTGGCGTTAGCAATAATATAATAAATCCTATGTCTTCTTAGTTTTTTCTTTATCTCCGGACGATTTTATTGAGCTTGAGGGAGACTATTCAAACTGGAGGGGGTAGATACAGGCTTGTTTTCTGGTCGGTTAAGGAAGCACCCTAGCACTTCGTCCTTGGCGATTTATTTAGGGATATGGCTGGTATATATAATTTTGTACTTTATTAATGTGTGGCGATATCGGAAAAATTTACTTTTCACGGAAAAGATAGTAAGGTTCAATAAGCAGAATAAATCGGTTAGGAAAAGGTGTTAGGAAGCTTCCTTATACGACAAGAATTTCGGCCAAGGTGGTTGTAAAATCGTCTAGAACCAGCAAAAACTTTTTTTTAATTTTTTCTATTTTATTTTATTTTTTTATGAAGTCCAGGTGTATATGCTGGTGTGGTGGAGGAAGTTTTTGTTGTAGTAGTTGTGGTGTGGCTGTGATGTGTATCTAGGTGGCACAGTAGTCGTTACACCTCTTCCTAAGCGATTTATTTTGTCTCTGTTGATTCAAATTGTCATGTAAACTATATCGACAAGAGATAGAGTATACAAGTGAATATCAAGGTGGAATATGCAGAGTTAATCGCAGAGTAAAAGGCATTGCGACGCCTCCTATATACCACTTTCAATATAACCCTGTATGTGGTTATGTGTTATTTTGGTTTGTGTGCGTATGTGTATAGGTCTGCTCATATACCGTATGGTACTTATCGTTAGTTTCGTTTATGAAGGCTCCCACGTGATTACAAACGTCGGCCTTGGTCACCTAATGGCGGCTGTACATGCTGCTCGATCTCTAGCAGCCTGTTCCTTATCTCTGAGGTCACACACACTGACTTCGTCCCAGGTCTGTTTTGGTCTGCCACCAGCAACCCTACCCCAGACATTGACACTTCTCACCTTCCGCATCGAAGTGTCATCTTACATCCTCTCAACATGACCAAACCATCTCGGTCAACCCCTTCTCATCGCAGCACTAATACGAGTACATTCAAGTCCCATCCTTCATCTCAGTTCTTCAGTCGCAACTATAACCAGGTCTTTCAAGTATGCACTGCACATCCATCTAGTCATTATCATTGTGTGTTTCAGCCAACGAATATACTCATCTTTTACTCCCCAGGTCTCACTACCATACAGAATTACACCCCTAACACATCCTACTGTACTGTACATTCACGGAGCCTTTTGCACGGAAGGAGAGCCCTCTCAGTGTCAGGAGAGGCAACAGCTCCCAGAATTTCCTCCACCCACTTCTTATCCTAGCTACAGGCATAGCTCCTGCCCCACCTCCAGTTCATATGTCCCCCAAATAATAAAACTTTAACACACACTCAAGAGGCTCTCCAGCAGGATCAATCTTTCACGCCTGTCAATCTTTACATGGTCTCCCCAACACACCGAACATAACAAAATCGGCATTATTTCGTGTCGTACCTCTAATGCCACTGCATCACTCATCACAAACACTGCACAAATTGGAGTTACCCGGTACTTTCCACACCCTTGTGGCAAACTGCACATAGCCACACTCCCTCTGCTTTGACAGTATCGCCTCCACCCCTAGATATCATCAAGTTTGTTTTATTTATGTTTCCTCTCAAACTTTGTGTCCCATTCCGTCTCTGTTAAATCTTTCCTCCATCTCCTTTTTATTCTCAGCAGCCAGCACAAAGTCATCAGCATACAAGGTCTCCCAACTGAGTTCATATCTAAAGCTACATGAGAAAGCTTTAAGCACCAGGATAAGCAATAAGGGGCTCAAAACTGACCCCCTGATGCACGCCAACATTCACGAAAAACTCTTCACTCAAATTTCCATTCACTCTCATCGGGTTGCAGGCACTCAGATGCGAGTGAATTGAATTGTCATAGCTACTCAAACCAGCAACTCCTCGATCCCAAGCTTTCTCATTACCCACTTCATCACCTCCTTATGAGCTCTGTCAAAAGCTTCTTCCAAATCATCGAAAACAAAGTACAGCTCCCTTTTCTTTTCAAAATATTTTTCCTGAAGGTGTTGGACAATGAATATTTCATTAACGCCCTCTATGCCTGACATAAACCCATACTGCATCTCATTATTATTCACTCTTTCTCTTATCGTACCTTCCAGGACTCTCTCGATATCTTCATGATCTGGTCCAAAAGCTTTATGCCTTTAAAATTTCCGCTTTAGAGGGCCTCACCCTTCCCCTTATACATATTTACAATAGCACTCTTCATTCAGTCATCTGGAACAGCACATATATAATCGAATTTATCAAATCGGTAACTGGACCCACTCTATCTCCTGAGGTCTCCAGCATTTCAGCAGCCATCCCAGACACACACCCCACCCTCCTCAGCTGCATCCTGCTTACTGCCATGCTCATGGTAGTAGCATCAAAGGCAAAAGGTCAAACACTGGATTCATTGTCTCTAAACCTTCCCTGTTCCAGTCAGACACCTCAGTTCAGCAACCGGTTATAATGATCTCTCCAGGCATCTTTAATATCCTCACTGTCCACCACTATCTTTGGTTCATCGTTCTTCACACACTGCCTGCTTATGATATCCCTCTTTTCTCCCATCATCTCATTTGCTACCTTAAATCGCATTCTTCCATTCGGCACTATTGAGGCAATCCAGTAGAAGTCTGTGAGACACAGGTTTTACCCTGTAAACATTCAATATGGCCCAACACTTGGCAGCCAAATATTCCTTTCTGTTACCACTCATTTTCATTTCCCTGGGAAGTCTTCTCTACTCCTTAACTGCGGCATCTACATCCTCATTCCACCACCATGCAACCTTGCTTGGGTGGGCCCTTTGGCCATCAGCACTGAATCAGTAACTCTTAAGAAACTGTTTTTGAGAGCTGTGTACTACACATTGTCTACAGCTTCCCCGTTCAGCCACCAGACTACTCATCTTGCAATAGAAGGCATCCCTTACTGCTTGCTTTTTCAACTTCTATATTTTCCTCCTGGGTGTGTATGTCCACATCTTCACCACCCACTCCTTTAACGGCAGGTATCAGTAATTTGTGTTGCTGCACACAGTCTTGACTCTCCATAAATTTCACATGCTTCACAAACTGTCAGCCCTCCTGATCAGGAACCATTACTCCTAGACTCGTACGTAATTAGCTTATTTTCTGTTTTCTTGAGAAGCGTGTTGCATATAGTCGTGTTCATTACCTCTTCAGACTATAGTATCCTTTCCCCTTCTGCGTTTCTCATACCATATATGCATTACCTGTGCACCCCTTCATATCTATGAGCTGTGACACCCACATGACCGTTTGAATCCCCATCTAAAACGATATTCCCATCATCCCCCCATACCACCAACCTTACATATCAAATCATCCCAAAACATGTTATTTTCATCATCATCCAAGCCAACCTGTGGGGCATACACCGAAACAAATGTAACAAGTTTTCCAAACAATCTTTTCCATGTTATTGTGGCAGGTTGGGGTGCTCACCATCCACTCACTCAATGTAGTGCTGCCCTCGGGTGACTGCCCTTTCCTCTCTTCCTTCCTCTTCTGTCTTTACTTCCTTCATTCTTTCCTCTTCCTTCTGCCTATGGGTGACTTTACACTCTCTCTTCTGTCTTTCTTTCCTTCATACATTCCTCTTCCTTCAGCCTATGGGTGACACTACACTGAGTGACAAGCCAAATAGTTTCCTGAACACCAGGAAACCATTTACTACGCTGGATGGTAATCACATAACCAAATTATGGCACCTGGTGGTTTAGTGGGTAATTAAGGTGCTCCAGTTGGATTGAGCCTGAGTAGGTGTATATCCAAGGGATCGTTGGGGTTTATTGCTCACGTAATGCCACCCATGGATGAGTGAGGCTGGTCACTCTCATCTTAAATGTCAGGACCAATTTGCCTGGCCCCGGGCTCCTACGCTCCTCACGGGGCAACACTGGATGAGATGATGATCATGATGATGATGATGTTGATGTTGTTTTCCATGATATAATCCTTTCATTTTATTCTCATTACTTCCGTAACATGTTCCACCCATTTCTCTTCAACCAACACACCCACGCCACTATATCCATCCACATTTTCTTTCCAAAATAACTTATACCAACAATCCTGCCCACCAATCATCCAAGCTGACCCTCCCCTGAACCTAACTTACCGTAAGCAGCAGACATCTGCCTGCCTCCTGGTCAGAGTCTCCACCATTTCGCCACCTTTACCCTTTAACCCCTTAACCGCGGGGCATCACTTTTGTGACGCTTGGGTGCAGTGGATCATACCGCGGGGCGTCACTTTTGTGATTCTATGTTATTTTGAATTATCCCGGGCTTTCAAGTGGTGGCTTGTATCATCTATCAGTACTGCCAATGTCCAACAAGTCAGCACTCCAAATCTCATCTGTACTCCCATCCATTGTTGACAATTTAGCCATTTTTCCCCGTTCCTGACTCCCCTCCAAACCACCCCTCCATTACCCTGTCCTCTCGCCTCCCCGGCCACGCAACGCTAAAGCAAATTTCCCCCGGAATTATCCACCGATTTCATCCATTGAAATAAGCCCTATGCCCTATTCTTATACAAAACAATATATACCAAAAAGAAATAAGCTAAGTGATAGTGCTATACACCTTGATTTGGCTAATTATCACCTGACAACACCTCACGTACACTCGTTCACTAATTTCCCACGGAAATTTCCCCTTTGAAATATGCCGTATAATCTATTCTCGTAAAAAAATTTATATAAGAAAGGAAGGGAGAAGCCAAAGTGACATTTACATTCACCTGGAACTACCTACTTTTTTTTGTATTTTCGAGAATTCCTAGTAATCATTTTTTAGCAGGTACTGCTACTGTCCACCAATAGTTCGCACTCCTAATCTCATCTGTACTCCCATCCATTGTTGACAATTTAGCCATTTTCCCCCGTTCTTGACTCCCCTCCCTACCTCCTCTCCCTACCTTCCCTCCAGTACCCTCTCACCCCTCTGTACCTCACCCCTCCCTTCCTCACCTCCTTTACCCTTTCCTATCGCCTGCCCTGCCGCGCTGCGCTAGGCAAATCTCCCCCGGATTTTTCCACAGATTTCATCCATTGAAATAAGCCCTATGCCCTATACTTATACAAAATAATATATACCCAATAAAAATAAGGTAAGTGATAGTGGTATACACCAGGAATTGGCTAATTATCACCTGACAACACCTCACATGCATTCATTCGCTAAATTCCCACGGTAATTTCCCCTTTGAATTATGCCTTGTAATCTATTTCTGTAATAAAAATATATATCAGAAAGGAAGGGAGAAGCCTAAGTGACATTTACATTCACCTGGAACTACCTATTTCTTTATGTATTGCCGAGATTTCCTACTAATAATTTCTTAGCATGTAAGTTAGCAGCTTTCAGCCCCATTTTCACTGTCAACCCTTGCCTTCTCATATAAGCCGCGCCATTTAGTTCCTTGTCCTCCTCTGTGGTCAAAGCATGTCGCACTCGCGCCCCGCCATTTCTGCCTCTTCTGTGCCCATTGCAAAGGGCCCCGTGACCTCTACACCCAGAAAAACTCGTGGGGGAAGCAGGAAAGGACTAAGTGACTCTGCAGTGGAATGTGAACTAGCCGAATTATCAATGATAATGATGGATAGTGACTATGACCCTTCGTGGGATTCGTGTGATGAGCCGGGTGAGGAAATCGTGCAAGAAACTACTAGTACGAGTGCTTCAGTGTCCCAAGTTATCCCTAGCTCCAAGAGAAAGGAGCCGTTAGTGCAGCAAGGGAAGGAATTTGGGAAGGGAATGAAAAGGCGGCGGGTTAGCCCCGGAACAATGGCCCCGCGTGACCCAGCCCGCCATGAGTCCTGAGGTGAATCACCTCCCCGTTCCCCAAGCCCCACTTCACTCATTTCTTCCTCTTCTTCTGCTGAATTTTCTCCGGAGTCTTCGTCGTCGGAATCACCACCAGCATCAACAGTGAAGGCTGGCCGTAGAGGAAGAGGTAAATCCGTGACCCGTAAAAGTAGAGTTGCCAGTAGAGTAAGGGCTGCTAGTGCTGGACAGCAACCCAGGGTCAGTGCGAGTGACCTTGAACCAGATAAATCTGCCTCACAGCCACCCTCCAGCCTCACCCACCCTACACCGCCACGACAGGAAATCCTGGACGCCTTCGCGTGGACGGAAGGGTCCGATTTTGTCCCAGAACATCTTGATTTCAATGAGAGTTCCTCAGGGATACAGCCTGCCTTCAATCTTGACGAGGATGCTGAGTGTGTTGACTTCCTTTTGGCCTTCCTCGATGACGAAGTCATGCAGCACATATGTGATGAGACCAACAGGTATGAATCACAACGTGCTGCAAGTGGTACAGGTGCAGCCAAGATGCAACAGTGGTCCATGCTGGGAGTGCTTGAGCTGTATGTGTTCTTCGCCCTCATGCTTCTCATGCCACACTCAAAGAAGCATGAGTTGGAAGAATACTGGTCCATGCACCCCTTACTTCCTTTCACCCACCTTCAATAAGTACATGGCCAGAGATCACTTCCGGAACATCATGGGAAACCTGCACTTTGCCAACAACGATGTACCTTCCCAAACCGACCCACTCTGGAAGATCCAGGAGATTCTGAGCAGAATGAAGGATAAGTTTATGACATTCTTCCACCCCTTTCAGAAGGGTGTCATTGACGAAGCCTTGGTTTTGTTCAGAGGACGTCTTAGGTTTGTGCAGTACATTCCAAGCAAATGCCATCGCTTTGGAATCAAGTTCTTTGTACTGTGTGACTGTAAGACGGGGTACATCCTTGACTTCGTCATTTATTCAGCCAGCACTGTCGATCTTGATAAAACAAACCCCCTTGGCTTCTCAGGCTGTGTAGTGAAAGTGCTCCTTGAAAGGTATTTTGGTGGGAATCATGTGCTGTATACAGACAACTATTATACAGCACCGAAACTTGCCATATACCTTTCAGAGCATGGCATCGGCTCCTGCGGCACTGTCAAGAGTAATCATGCCCACTTCCCTAAATTCCCAGAGGCAGGAACCTCGCAGCAAGGAGACGTGCACCTACGCAAGTCTGAGAAGATGCTGGCAATACGGTGGCATGACAAGAGGGTCGTGCACATGCTCACCACTGTACACAAGGGGGAAATGAAAGACAGTGGGAAGGTCGACCATAGGACACGTGAACCTGTGAGGAAACCTGATTCTGTCTTAGACTACAATATCAACATGCAGCTGGTGGACAAGTCCGACATGATGATTGGAGAGATCGACTGCCTCAGGAAGAATACTAGATGGTACAGGAAAGTTTTTCTGCATCTCATAGACATGACGATGCTGAACGCCTTCATCCCGTACAAGATGAAGGTCAAGCCACCCAAGTCCTTCTCCCTGAGGTTGTTCGCCAGGACTTGTGTTTAGTAGCTGCTTGAAAGTTATGGTAAGGTGACAACAGCAGCTCCAAGGCGCCATGCAGTAAGACTTCCCGACAGACTTGAGCAGAGGGCGTACATGGATCGGCACAGACTGGTGCAAATCCCTGCCACAACCAAGAGGAAGGCTGCGATCCGCAGGTGCCAGGTGTGTGCACATACCACCCAATGCACACCTGAGCACAAACGCACCTCTTGGCAGTGCGCTGAGTGCCAGGTTCCCCTCTGCGTTACCTGCTTCTTTGATTACCACAGCCAGAAGCAGTTCTAAAAGTGCAAGTGGGAAATGAAAATAATGTGTAAATAATGTGTAAATAGCAAGTGAAAGCAATGGATGTACATATGATTGAACAGTGTAATATAGTTTTATGTTACTGCAAGTGACAGTGAATAACATAGTGTAAGTAAAATAGAAGTGTAAATATTGAAAATACAATAGAAGATGTAAATAGAAATGTAAATAATTAGTCATATAAGGATATGAGTACAAATACTTGAGGTTATAACAGTGAAAGTGAATCCGTGGCTTTCTACGTATTTTACTGAATGAAAAATTGAAATGACTTCAGTGACAATAAACTAATAATACTGAAGGAAACTTATGGATAAAGACTGCTGATATATATAAGTGTTATATAATAATAGGAATATAAAGGGTGAGTGTTTGTTTGAATAATAAATGACAGAATACCAGCAGCGAACTAGCGCAAGTGGGAAGGTCATACGCGCTCGTAATTTTCATTGCTTTCACAGTGTTTTTTTTTTTTTTTTGGAGTATGGATCCCAAACTACTTGATAATCATAGAATAGTGTTTCGAGTGATTATATCTGGCTGTGGTAATCATATTACGGGTTGTCGGGAAGTGTAAAGTGGAGATTTCGTTACCCAACTTCAGAGGTCTCCACAAGTCCTACGGTAATCGACGAAGGCTCAACAAACATCCCAGGAGAAAGGTGAAGGTATGTGCCATAAGCATATTTATTTTTAATATTCTAGGACTAATAACTGATTTTTGGCAAATATTTTTTGAGAGTCTGTTGGAGCCCGAATATGCCTGCAGGACACGCAAAACAGAGCAAAACAAGCCCGCGGTGTAAGGGTTAAGCTACCTACATTTCAAGATGCCACTCTGAACCCCCTGGGGTGATTTAGATACCAAATACTTGTATTTCACACTTGGCTTTGACAGTCATTGTAGGTAAGTAAAGGAGGGTATGGACCACAGGCCCCGCCCAACCACATAGCCCCAAGTCCAGGCAGGAGGTCAAGGACCCATAGCCCACCAGTCATAGTCAGTGGCAGTAGCAGTGGCCTCAGGGCATCCTGCCAGGACATTTAGAGGCACCCTCCTAGCATACCTTGGCACTATAACTGCCTGCCATTATACACCCAATGACAGGGCAGCATCCTAGGGTACTGCCTCCTGGTTGGGGCCCCCTCTTTATTGGTTAGAATGTCAGCCTGGGAACCACAATGTTCTGTACTCCCAGGCACAAATCTGAGCCCCATTTCATCCTGGCCCCAAAGCTACACTGACAGCCCACACCACACCTCCCATAAAGTCCACCACTGGGTAGTGGGGGCAAAGCTTTCTGGCCTCACTAGGTTTTTGGCATCAACTCCTGTGACATAGTAGGGTACAGAGTGTGGTATGTCAAGTGCTTGTAGTGTACTGCATAATGCAGAGAAAAGCGTTTGTCTAACTTGCTATTTTCCTTCACAGAAACCGATGGCAACCACAGAATATCAACCCCACAGCCTTAGAAGAACGGCAACGAAAGATGGCAACCCATGAAGACGAGACAACCCTAGACAACAGGATGGCAATATATGGCAACGAAATAACAGCAGACAATGAGATGGCACCCTAGAATGACGAGACGGCAACAGCATTAAGACCAGTTGGCAAAGTAGGATGACAAATGGCAACCTTGGATGGCGAGATGGCAACAGTAGAAGACGACTCAAGAGAACAAGATGGCGATCTTAGAGAGCTAGAATGGCAGCATGATGAAGCCATCAGCATTTGGGTCAAAAGTGGTGTAGAATCCATCGTGGCACCTTTTCCATAGAGATCTTATTTTATTTTACACCCAAGCTTTCTCTCCCATGCTGTTTCTAATTTTAATATCGATAATTTGCATCAGTACCAAGATTAAAGTGAAATTTGTAGACTAAATCGCTCGGGAAGAGTTACAAAGCCTCCAAAGCCACATTCGACCCTGTAGTGTGAACTTGTAGGTGATGTAGTAGTGATGAGAGAAGCAGTTATGACGGCACTTGTATACGAGTACCGTTACTCTGGTAGACCATCTACTCCGTAGGCACCTTTAATGTTCCTGTATTTCCCCCGGCGATAGAGAGACTGATGCTAGGGAGAGAGGAAAGACAGAATCAGAGTTGGCTGAGAGACGCCAGTGAGGAGATGGGAGCACCAGACAGAACAAGTTATAGGTTGTATTTTCTTTGTATTTTTCCTTTGGCCTTTGCTGTGTGTATTGTTCTAGAGAGGGCAGGGTAAAGGATGGTATGAGAGCACGAACTGGAGATAGAAATAGCTTATTTCACCAGGTTAACTGAGATGCTTTGATGATGCATGAAATATTTTGTGACCTACTTGAAACTATTTTGCAGTACTGTATACTTTTAAATCGTAACACTACCTCCTTCCAGAGGAACTTAACATGCTCCCATCTTAGCTACAAATGTGCTTTAATATGCATTGCAAATGCTAACACGTGTAAGAATACTGAAGATAATAAAAGAACAAGTTGTATATCAAGTTTTTGTGGTATTGTCAGTATTTTTTAGATAAAAAGTCTGCTGACACAAAACCCCGATTTTTACTTGCAGCGATGGCCAGCTGGTCAATGAGGGGCCAGCGTTCTTCTGCTTATGCTTCTGGCGGATTTGTTTAAAAAGAGAGGCCTTAGGAGACATAAAAGTGGTACCATACAAGGTAATTTGACATGGTGAATCCAAATCTGCCAGCAGGTGGCGCCATCTAACGACAACTTCAGTAAAAGTGCTTAATTTAAGCTGTTGAGACAATATTGGTCAAATATATTGCTATTTGACATGGAAAATCCAAATTTGCATTCAGCTGATGCCTATGGAGGCGCCATCTAGCGGCAACTTAAGTACAAGTTTTCAAGCCCACTGAGACAAAAATGGTCCCAAAGAAGATAATTTGACATGACTAGTTACTTTTTACAGGGAACTGTTTGAAACAAAAGCCTTGCCGCAGGTCCCAGAGGTTATACCCTTGATAAATAGTGGAGTATGATATAAATTCTGCGGGTGTAAAACCATTACTTGAGCTTCGAATATTCAAAATTCACAGATAAGGATAGGAAAACTAGGACTTCCATCACTTATGCTGTATTAATAGATAGCTACCGTAATTTCCTACTTAGTGGTTAACTATAGTAATTTGTAAAGTTATGACAGGTTGGTTCATATTCTCGTTCGTTAATGAAGCTTGCTAACACCTTGGCGATTTACTTTTGGATGTAGTTGGTTAATATCCTTTGGTACGCTGTTAATGTAGGGTATGGCCATAATAGAAGGATTTATGTCACGCAGAACAGGACAGTGAGGGTGTAATAAGCAAAATAAATCACCAAGGAAAAGGTGTTAGGAAACCCTTTTAACGGAGGAGAATAGAAGGATTTGTCACACACAATAGGACAGTGAGTTGTAATGAGCAAAATAAATCACCTAGGAAAAGGTGTTAGGAAGCTTTCTTAACGGTGAAGAATACTGGGCCTGTATTCTGCATAGTGCTTATGGTCGACCCTAGCTAACCGTCATAGCTAAGCAAATTTATGACAGTCAGTCTTATGGCCGTCGGAAGTCGTCGGCCATACCTCACTAATCCAACAACACCGTCAGCTGCTAGAACGCACCGCTCACAATTTGTCAACTTTAAATTTATGGAATAAAATAGGTTCTTGGCATTATTTTCTTGGATTTAAATTATTTTAACTTCATATTACGACTTTTGGGGAAGTTAGACATAGTAAAATAGGAATTCGTTTGTGAGAAAATGCGCTGAAACGTATTCCCGTTGAAAAGTGTGTAACCAAAAACAGTCTGACTAGTGTAAACTTAACCTACCTTATTAATTTCATCTAATTTCATATTAGTATTTATTATAATATACTTAACCTACATTCCAAATATTTTCTTAAGTCCAAAGAAAGTTAAAGAAAATGTTCATTGCTATGGACAGCAATGGGACAATAACCAGTTCATCTGGGTTAGGTTGAGTTATATATTTCTGTAATTTGTTTCTGGTTTATTTAATATTTTCATATTTTTTTACACTAACCTTAACCTAAAGTATTATTTTTTCGACCAGTCTAAACTTTACCTATCCCATTATTATTATTTTATTATATTTAATTATTTATTATTTAATATTTTTTAGACGTCCATAATTAACCTAACCTGCTGGGGCTAGCCCTACAAGTACTGTAAAGCCCAAACTCTGCACATTTGCATTTTTCCGGTAGCAAGATAACGTAGTGTTATGATGACCTTAAGCTCCGGGGTGAGTGGGTTTCTCCTCTTGGTGTCATTCGATAAGGCGTCTCTCACAAGATTGGTGACATACAAAATACCGTCCCTGTCTAGCCGGTATCTCTTGATAAGCTCAGCATCACTGAGCTCGTTAAGCACGTCCCTTCTTCGGAAAATATTCCTCGGCTGGGGATCTGCTTGCTGTGGTGCGGCCATGTTGACACACTTCTGACGGTCATAGGCGGCGTTAAGACAGGGTGAACCCGAACATACCATCGCGCGTCTTATTATGGTCGTCCATAGGAGTTTATGGTCGACCATACGAGTTTCTGACGAAGTTATGTCTAAAATGCGCCATTTTGTTTAGATATGTACGACGGACTTAGCTATGACGGTTTGTAGAATCTGGGCCCTGGTCTTTGCGTCCCAGGTTCTATTTACGGCTGTGTTGAGTGACTAGCCCTAATAGCCTCATCTTGGCTGGACTTTATTATCCTCCACAATGCTAGTTTCATGTAGTACCTGCATTTTTTTTTTAATGCAAGGAAGAAGGAACCAAAGGCCAGGCTATTTCATACAGCTTAGGGGATATACCTAGTGATGATCCAGTAGACTAGTCCTCCAGGTCATCTTTTATCTCATAGTTATTTTTATCTTTTAGTTACTTTTGTTTTTATCTTGGTTACTCAGGTGTATGCTCTATATAACAGTACTACTTCACTGATCTATAGCCAGGCTTCTTAATCCCGTAACGGGTTGCCACAAACAAATCGCCTCCATGTCGCCCCAGCCATTTCGCTGCCTTTCCCCCAACTTACACCTCTCTCATATTGCACTTCATACCAACACTATTGTTACCAGTAATGCCTAGTTATATGGAGTCTTTAGCAGTTGCATATATTTTTATCAAAACTCTTATTCAAAACTTTTCAGTTACCAGTGTAAACAAAATGTCCTCATAACTTGGGTCTATAGTGGGGCAAAAATACCATTAAAAGGGGGATGGTAAGAGGGAGAGGGAGACCGAGGATGGAGTAGAGAGGTGAGAGAGGGAGGTGTAAGTTGGGAGAGGGCAGCTAAATGGTAGGGGACAGGGCGACATGGAGGTGATTTGTTTGTGGCAACCCCTTACGAGATTAAGGCATTGGCTACAGATAGGCAGATAGACCTTTTGTCCAAGCCATTTACAGTGTAGTTAAATGGTTATGCCTTTTGTCTGTGTCTTAAAGGAGACCCAAATACCGATTAATTTTCCACTATTATCAAAGTCATTCAGAGTTCCAAACTTATTTCATAGTCACCCATGCCAAAATTCATTAGGGTTTTCCAATTAAGTAGGCACTATCCCCTTATCAAAGCTTACCATCAGCTCTGAATGGGACCCAGATACTAATTAATCTGAAGGTTGGATGATTTTGTTAAGGAGTGGTAATGGGCCTCAGTTTGCCATGGAAAAGGAAAAGGAAAGAAAAGAAATACGAAGTTCCAGTTTTTGTTTCATCCATATACCGTATAAAAATAGTAAGGATGTGCCGATAGTATCGGTATTGGTACTGGCAGTATTGGCCTTTTTTTGTAGTATCGGTATCGGCAAGGTAAAAATATGGCCGATACTCCGATACTTTTCTGGTTTATCATGTGATTCAAGACACTCATGTTTCATGACACTGATAAACAGATGGTTATGATATTATGACGTAATTACATATAATTACTGTTAATCTTATATAATGGAAATTATAGTTTTCCTTTTTTTTTTTTTTTTTTTTTTACTGTACAACGAAGTACGTAATTTTTATATTTGTTATTATTTTTATTTCCTTGATTAAATGATGAAAAAAAATTTTGTCTTTTATTTATTATACACACAAGCAGATTATCAACATAGCAAAACATTTTATTATTCCGACTTCTTAAGGTCATAATTGCCACTTGGTACTTGAGAACTGAGTCAACTAAGATCATTGCTGACCTCAGCTCTGCATGGCAGAAGTTGCACTCATAGGGTCGCTAGTCTCCATGTGTTCAACAAACAGGTGGATGCAGGGTAAAAGTTCACAAACTATATATACTATTTCAGTTTCGACTCTATGAGTCTGACTTTTTTTTTTTTTTTTTTTTTTTATTGTCAGTACCATGCAATTATAGACCTATAGTTACTTTCAGCTTCCCCAATTTCTAATATTAAAATACAAGTAATTCTATACTTTATAATATAAGCTTACAGAAGTTACAGATTAAACGCAGGGTAATCAAAATAAAAAAGTATCGGTATCGGCAAGGTATCGGCCATTTGTTAGTATCGGAGTATCGGTATCGGTATCGGCTGAAAAGTGGGTATCAGTATCGGTATCGGGCAACATCTTGGTATCGGCACATCTCTAATAAATAGATACATGATACTCTTCTTCACGACTAGCATTAAATTAGTCTTAAATATTCTAAGTTGCTCTGGAGATATCGTAACAACTCTTCCTTGCCGATTCAATCTACGGAATACACTTTAGTATCCTCATGTTTATTACTGATACCAAATAAATAGAATACAGTACAAGTTCTAGGGTGGGATGATATATATATATATATATATATATATATATATATATATATATATATATATATATATATATATGTATATATATATCATCCCACCCTAGAATGATATATTATATATATATATATATATATATATATATATATATATATATATATATATATATATATATATATATATCATCCCACCCTAGAACTTGTACTGTATTCTAGTTATTTGGTATCAGTAATAAACATGAGGATACTAAAGTGTATTCCGTAGATTGAATCGGCAAGGAAGAGTTGTTACGATATCTCCAGAGCAACTTAGAATATTTAAGACTAATTTAATGCTAGTCGTGAAGAAGAGTATCATGTATCTATTTATTAGAGATGTGCCGATACCAAGATGTTGCCCGATACCGATACTGATACCCACTTTTCAGCCGATACCGATACCGATACTCCGATACTAACAAATGGCCGATACCTTGCCGATACCGATACTTTTTTATTTTGATTACCCTGCGTTTAATCTGTAACTTCTGTAAGCTTATATTATAAAGTATAGAATTACTTGTATTTTAATATTAGAAATTGGGGAAGCTGAAAGTAACTATAGGTCTATAATTGCATGGTACTGACAATAAAAAAAAAAAAAAAAAAAAAGTCAGACTCATAGAGTCGAAAATGAAATAGTATATATAGTTTGTGAACTTTTACCCTGCATCCACCTGTTTGTTGAACACATGGAGACTAGCGACCCTATGAGTGCAACTTCTGCCATGCAGAGCTGAGGTCAGCAATGATCTTAGTTGACTCAGTTCTCAAGTACCAAGTGGCAATTATGACCTTAAGAAGTCGGAATAATAAAATGTTTTGCTATGTTGATAATCTGCTTGTGTGTATAATAAATAAAAGACAAAATTTTTTTTCATCATTTAATCAAGGAAAGAAAAATAAGAACAAATAGAAAAATTACGTACTTCGTTGTACAGTAAAAAAAAAAAAAAAAAAAAAAAAGGAAAACTATAATTTCCATTATATAAGATTAACAGTAATTATATGTAATTACGTCATAATATCATAACCATCTGTTTATCAGTGTCATGAAACATGAGTGTCTTGAATCACATGATAAACCAGAAAAGTATCGGAGTATCGGCCATATTTTTACCTTGCCGATACCGATACTACAAAAAAAGGCCAATACTGCCAGTACCAATACCGATACTATCGGCACATCCTTACTATTTTTATACGGTATATGGATGAAACAAAAACTGGAACTATATATATATATATATATATATATATATATATATATAAAGAAGTGGCAGGATAAGGTAAGTGCTATAGTAGGCTTCGTAACCTTTCCTTCAGCGATTTCCTTTTTTTTTTTTTTTCTTTTTTTTTCTTCACCTACCTCAGTGACAATATGAAGGCAATTTCCACATCCTCTCCAAAAGAATTCTTCGTGACTAGCATCATATTCTAGTGTTATTCAATCGCTATAGCTTGGTGTTCCAGATGGAGATAAGGTAATTTCAGGCCAAGTAGAAGTAAGAAGAGTATAATGGGGTTAGTATTATATCCGTATGATATCCTTCATTATTTCTTTCCCAGGCAGATAAAAAATCTGACTCTTTAATCCTGTAAAGGGTTGCCACAAACAAACCGTGTCCATGTCGGTATGTCCTCTACTATTTGTCTGTCCTCCCTGCGTCTCACCCCCTCTCTCCTGGTATCCTCACACCATGCCTCCATCTCATCTTCGTCTCCTTTTCCTACTCTTCCGCTCCACCTCACTGACAATCACTCTTTAATAGCATCTGATATTGAATATATATATATATATATATATATATATATATATATATATATATATATATATATATATATATATATAAGAATATACCTGTACGTCATCATGTTGAAGGATAAAAAAAAATGCCTGAAGGTAGCGAGAATTTTGAAACAGCAGTTTGAAAAAATTAATAACAAAAAAGAAATATCTGGGCCTCTGGCATCTTTGGCTTTCCTCACGGAGTGAAGGACGTGGTGTATTTACCATAACGACCAAACAGACCCACGTAACCTAATCTTTTAATAACATTACTATCATTAAGCGCATTAATTACGATACATAAGAGCTGTAAGTTATTCTAATGAATAAACTGGTGTTTAAGCGCGTTAGAGTAATTATAGAAAAAAGATCAAGTTGGATAAACAAAACTTTACACCGACACTCGTTCAGATGAATGCAAGTGCCAAATGTACAAGGCAAATTTTTTAAAAATTTGCTTGTTATAACGTAGATGCCACTAAATAACATTGATTTTGCATACAATACAATCAATAATGGATCCCAATCAAACGAGCACGTATAAGAGCAGCGTAATAGTAATTAAAGACACATGAGATGAGAGATATGACACCACTGCCAAGTCTACCTCGCGGCCGCCACTCTCTCTCAAAGCAGTGTGCGTTGAAAGTGACGTGTGTAGGTGTTGCGTTTGATTGTCGTGTTGTTTTCTGCCGTAATTAATAACTATCCAGCTACGTGCGGGTGCAGTTAGCGTCCCTGACGATCCTAGAACGAGTGAAGGGCGACGAAGTGCCGGGAGGAAAGGTAAGATGAGTTACTGAGGTTATGGGTGTTGGAAATGGCTACGAGGTTATCAACAGCCACGCGTCCCCCTAGCCACTAGACGAGTTGACGACATGCAGTTTAACTCCTTCAGTTCGGCAGCGTCTTCTGCTTGTTTATTTTTCAGATATTTTACCATCCAAGGCAAATTTTTTTGTATTTTTTTTTTCAATATCTAACCCATAAGTTCTAAAAATCGTTCTTATGCAGAATGAAATAGTTCGTATGTAGAAGGAATAAAGCAAGCAAGATGTCACCGGATTTTTCAGAGTTTCGTTTTGAGTGACGATTTCGTAACACCTGCATGTTATCGATTTACTCTTCCAACTTATCTACTTACCAGTCTGCCAACCTGCCTTCCCGCGTACTTTCTGAACTACCTACCTACCTAGCCACTTTCCCATCAACCTCTCTACTTACCAGCCAACCTAGCTGCCTACCTGCCTCCTCACCCTCCAGTACCGACTCCCGGAACTTCGTACCGACCAGTCTACTTCCTGCCTATCTACCTATATCGAACTACCCACCTACTGTATCTACATACCTACTTACCTTCCTGATCTAACAAACAACCTAGCTACCTAACTACTTACCCACCTACCTACCAAGCAGCCAACCAACCAATCAACCAACCAACCTACCCACCCTCCCACCAACCTCCCTACCTAGCTACCTACCTATCCACCAACTTACCTACCTACCTACTTACCAACTAACCAACCTATCTATCTACCTACCTGCCAAGCCAGTGACCTACCTACTTACCAACCTACCTAGCAACAGATCGACCAACTTATCCACCTTCCTACCAGCTGACGTACCTTCTTACCTAGATACCTACATACATACATACGTGTTTGCCTACCCACCTGCTTACCTACTTACCAACCAACCAGCCTAGCAATCTCTCCCCCTTCGGTTCCTCCTCCTTCTCCTTCCTCCAACCTACCTGCGTACTTGTTTGTCTACCTTCCTACTTATTAATTACCCACCTACCTACGTACCTAACTTACCTACGTAGCCACCCACCGCACTTACCTAGCCACCCACCGCACTTACCCACCCACCTGCCGACCTACCTATCTACCTTCCTAGCCACCCACTTACACCTGCCTGCCTGCCTACCTACCTACTTACCCTCCTACCAGCGTACCGGTACCTACTGACCCACCTACCTACCTGCTTACCTACCTACCTACCTACCTACCAACTACTTACCTAATTATGCACTAACTACTGGTATATCTACCTATCTACCTACCTTCCTACCATCTCCGTTACTTACTCATCTAGGCCTACCAACCCACTTACCTGTCTGCCTACATACCTGACAACCAACCGACCAACTTAACACCCTAACCATCTACTGACATACCTACCTAACGACCTATCTAGCGACCTACCTACCTACTTGCCTACCTGCCCAGCCACCTTCCTCCCTTCTTTGTTACCTACCTACCTACCTACGGTACCTACCTTCCCAGCCACCTCTCTTCCTCCCTCCCAACCTACCTACCGACCTGTCCAGCCACCTCTCTTCCTCCCAACCTACCTACCTACCTACCAGCCAACATATACATTCATGCGAACAGAAAAACAATAAATACCTGTCCTACCCACTTACCTATCTACCTTCCTACCTACCTACTTATTTATCTACCTTCCCACTCCCCCTCGCTCCCTCCCTCCCTCCTTCCAACCTACCTGTTTACTTACGTACTTAACTCACCAGCCTTCTTACCTACTTACCTGCCCTCGTACCAGCCGTTTACGTGCCTACCTAACTACCCTCCTGCCAACCTGTACCTACCGTTATACCTGCCTGCCTACCTACCTACCAACCTACCTACCCTCGTACCGATGTATCTGCCTACTTACACACCAATCCATCCACCCACGCAACAATTTACCCAACAACGCACCTACTGTGCTTACCGACTAACCTTGCTGCGAACCCACTTGCCTACTTACCTACCGATCTACCAACTTACCCACCCACCTACCGTCTGACATACATACCTAACTACCTACCTACTGTCTGACATACATACCTAACTACCTACCTACTGTAGCTAGCGACCTACCTGCCTATCGAACTACATACCTGCCTAGCTGCCTACCCACCCATCCTACCTACCTACCTGTCTGTAAGTTATCCTGCCTTGTGACCTGCATGCCTACCTTCCTACCTACAGATCGGCCTACCTACCGACCTACTTTCTTCCATTTTTCCCTCCTTCCTTCGTGACATCGTTACTACCTTTCCATGCTTTCCTCCTTCCTTCCCTCCTTATTTCCGCCTTCGTGACCTCCTTCCAGACATCTGCCTTCCATCCTTCTCTCCCTAGTTTCCTCATTTACTTTTCCCTTCCCTCTCTTCCTTCCATTCTTCCTTCTTTCCCACCCTTCCCCCCTCTCACCCTTGCCTCCTCCTTCCCTCCCTCCCTTCCTCAGTCCTTTAGCTATACTTCATGACCTACCTTCCTTACCCATTTCGTCATTCCCTGTTGCCTTCCAACCGCCCTTCCTTCTCTCCTTCCCTGTTTACTTTCATCCTCCCTTCGTTTCTTCTTATATTCCCTTCATCCTTCCTTCCATTAACCCCTAAATTTTGTTCCTATTGAGAATCTTTCTCCTGCTTTTGCACCGCCAACCTTATTTTCCCTTCTTCGCCCCTTCTACCTCCCTCGTTCACCTTTTTCCCCATCCCATCTTCCTTAAGCCTACTGTTCCTACCCCGAGAGTTAAGTGTTGGGTCCCTCGTCTGCGCCGCCTGCTTCCCCTCCTCTGCAGGACTCATTAAGGACCAATAAGAACTTTGCCCCAACTTTTCCATCCGACGTCTCTCCACCACCACCCTATTGACACGCCGTTGACGTAGGTGGCTGTGTTGTTGGCGTGCCCTCCTTTGCTGTGCGTAATTGAGCTGGACTGTGACTTGCAAATAACCCCCAAACTTCGGTGCTTGGCTTGGGTTATTAGCTTGATGTATCGTTATTAGGAAGTTATTTTGGAGTTTCTTCTTGTAATGGAAGCAAGTGATCAAGGGTGTATATAGAAAATAAACCTAGATTCCACTTTCTTGCGAGGCACTTACTGTTGCTGTTACGAGTATATAGAAAATAATCCTAAATTCCTCGTTTTTACAAGGCATAGATTGTTGATATGACGAGATACGTGTGTCTTGTTCTATAGGTACCAGGTAATTGACAGTGTGCAGAACAAGTACGGCAAAATTGAAGTATGATGTAGAACTCAGACCATTGATGTTCTATAACTGGAGAATTGTCCTGGTGTATAGTTCTGTGATGTGCGTTGTTTTTCAGGAGTGTAGACTACATAAAAGAAATAAGTCCTATAATATGTAACTTAATACTGATGTGATGTACTTCGAGGAATTTTTTATGCGCCATTTTTTGGTGCAGGGGGCCGTTCCCGAGTCCACATAGCAAATACCTCAGCAGTTGTGTTTGCCGTTGGGCATAAATATTGATGTAATTCATTAAGAGGGTACATTGGAAGTAACTCCAGATTGTGTTTGTTGTAAGGCAAAAAAATCTGTAATCAGTGAATCGTTTTGATGTGTACAACTGTACTGTAGGTAGCTGATGAGGTGTGTGCATAGAAAGTAGGTCCAAATATCTATGGTATTGGGCACATCTTAATGAAGTGTAATCGGCACTTTATTTTGGTGAGCTGTCGTTATGGATCATGGTTGATTGTAAGAAATATGTTAAAGTTCTGTCGTACTGTTTATGCCCGCATGTCAAGTTATTGATGTGTAACTAACGACTTGTTTTGGTAGGTTCTCGTGTGATGTGCCAAGGGTGTACGTAGGAAATATGGCAAAGATGCTGTATGACACTGGACACAGATTACTGATGCAATGTAAACGAATACTTACCGGTACGGTACCGTACTTTAGTGTCGTCGCGTGGTGTAGATAACTGATTAGATGTAATATCCCGAGCATAATATCACAGGCTGCATTCGCTTCCATCTATATCATTTTTCCCGACCATTAGAAAATCTATTTCCATCTTGTACCTGCGTGTGTGTGTGTGTGTGTGTGCGCGCGCGCTTTGTATTGCTGTAACAAAAATACCACCCTGCATCGTCGAAGCCGTCAATGAAGTGTTGACGAACTTTTCATTATGAGAGTACATTATAGATGTAGAGAATTAGAGGCTTCACCAAACCTGTTTCAGCGGTCTGCCACCAGGTGGTCTAGCGTCGCCCAGCCTCGATTAAATATTTTTGCGGGGTTTTAAAGACCTTTGAAATTGTACGTAATACTAAGCTTATAATAATACTGTTATTTATAGGAATATTTTTTCCTTTTCAATCAAGCGCATATACATATACCTGTAAAGAAAGAATAACCAGGCTTTCAGAGAGTCAGCTTGGGGACTAAAATAGTGTGATGTCTGTTTACATATATTTGAATAAACCGTGTGCAGTTAATAAAAGGAGATTACCTTCAGGACTTCTGATGTGTGTGTTTTAGCATGCTTTAAAGTAGAAAGCATTTCCACTGAAAATAATGTACTGAACGATTGCTTAGGTGGTGAGTCAGCCATATTAATCCAAACAAACGCCAGTGCGGTACGACACTATAATACGAGGTGTTGAAGTTTAAACTTATCAAACTGTGCAGTGGAGCCAGGGAAACATTTAAAAGAATTATTTGTTAGACTTTGGTTACTAAGATGACCAAGACGTCCAAAAGGTCGGTATTGTTAGGAAAAGTCATACGTCAGGCAGGGCGGCAGATCGAAAGGTGTTGCTAAATATGCGGCTACACATCTTTTTTCTTTTGTGGATACTAACGAATGACAAATATTTTAATGACTGTTTTCTTGCTTTATGGATGGTTCTAGTAAAATTGCTTAGGTTTTGTCTCTATGTTATGCTTACAGAGATGAGTAAACTGACGAAAGCGGAGTTTACAAAATGACACTTATAATACATTATATATAATCAAAGGGCTCCCATATTGTAATTTCTTTGTAGCATATCATGCCATCTGGGTAATTTGATGAGTAAAATATGTTTTGACGTGTTTTACTTTGTGTCAAAATTAAAAAGAAATTAAGCACTGGCTACTTTTTCAATGCCTACCCCGCATCACAGCTGGGCGACGGAAGCCAACCTAGTGGCAGATTTCTGAAACAGGATCTGAAGTCTGTAATTGAGGAACTAGCTGTGGTAATGGGAATGGAATTATGAGGCCGTGTAATGGGCGCGTTGATTTAAACGTGGATATGATATATTGTGACACCTAAGATTATGTTGTGATGGGTGGTGTGGATTAGAAATAGGAAAATTTAGTTGGGAATAGGAAATACCGGTAGTGTTTATTGGCGTTCTGCGTATAGCGTTGGATATCATTAATACTGGTATGTGTGGATGGTGGAGATTGTATCAGGTATTGTGAACAGGTAACCTTGGTGTTAATGCCAGATTGCTTGGAGTGTGCCAACACGACTGGTGTTTGGAAGTGAACATACTTGACCTGACATGTGCTTCCTGTTGGCTATGTTGGTGGTGTTTGGATGGTGTATTAAATATGTTTGCAATTTGTCCGAAGTAGGCGGAAGGGTTAAGGTTAGGTAAGACTGAAGTAATTCTGTTTTGAAGTAGCTAATCTGTCAAAGATCAAGGCTGCACGGCAAGGTATATTCGGTCCTTAGACCAGGTGGACGCGGGTATTGCACTGTCTGAGTGCTCTTTCCTGTTAATGCATTTGTTCTCCGAGGGATAGTTCAGGTAATAGTAGTAAGATCTGATGTGAGAGAGGACACAAGCAAAAAGGTATGTAAGCCAGCAGTAGAGATAAAAGTACAGGGTAGGAGCCAGGTCTGATAAGAAGTAAACTATCGGATGAGAATTCAAACAAGAGTAACAGAATCTGGTAACAGTTTTGGTTCTGGCAATAGTAAGGAAATCTAACATGAGATAATTCATGTAGAGCAGTAGGAGCAACGACATGGCAGGAGATTGTGGTAAGAGCGACAGACGTAGCACGAGTCTAGTACAAAGACAAAAGTCTTGTCGTGAAATCTGTGAAAATATCAGCTGAAAGACAATGGTTTTTGTGCGGTCTGCTTTGTGTTCAACGGACGGTTGGTAACAGTGACCAGTTGCCATCTGCGCCAGGTGATCGGCCTGTGTATGCCGGCATATATATATACATGTATTTTTTTGTAACTAAACGAACCTGATCTACATATTAAGTCTTTCTGACTGCTGTTTTTATTTTTCATATATATATATATATATATATATATATATATATATATATATATATATATATATATATATCAATCATTTCCTGTGGCACCCCACGGGATGCATAGGGTCTCAGTGAACTCTCTCCACCAATATTTGTCTCTTGCCATCTCCTTCAGATCCCACCAACACTCCTCCTGCATCTTTTTTCATTGTCCTCAACCAGGTTTCCCTCGGCCTACCTCTACCTCTTCTTCCTCTAGCAATCCACTCTGGCACATCCTGTATTAAACAACCTTCTTTTCTGTATATGTGCCCCAGCCACTTCCAGCGAGCCAGTCTCACATATTCATTAACTGGTTCCACTCTCGTAATATCCCTTTCTCTTGCATTTGTAACTCTGTCTTGCCACTTTACCCCAAGAATCCTTCTCAGTATTTTATTCTCAAATCCTAATACTTTCTGATCTGTTGCAATTGTACTGTACCATGACTCATGCCCGTAAATTAAAATTGGTCTAACCATGGACTTGTAAATTTTCACTTTAGTATGTACCGAAAGCATATTATTATTCCAAACAGATTTCAACATTCCAACAGCTCGCCAAGCCTGTCTAATCCTCTCCTCAATTTCATTGTTTAATGATCCATTAGATGATACAATCGTTCCCAGATATTTAAAGTTTTCTACATTCTTCACCACATTATTCCCAATTACACAATCGATTTGGTTCTCCACGTTCATATTAATAATTTCAGTCTTTCCACAATTTATTACCAATCCCACTTTTTCTCCTTCCTCCACCAGACAATCGAGCACCCTCTGCATCTCGTAAATACTTCCGCAAATCAGTACAATATTATCAGCATAGTCCAAATCCATCAGCTTCTTATTTTCTTTCCAGTTAATTCCTGCACCTGTTCTCCTTACAACCTTTTTCATAACATAATCCATAACCAAAACAAACAACAATGGCGAAAGAACTCCTTGAATCACTCCTGACCTAACTTGAAATGGATCTCTCAAAGAACCACCCACCATTACCTTACAAAAAGTACCTTCATGCAGGCTTCTAATAATATTTACAAACTTTTCTGGTATTCCATAGAATCTCATAATTTTCAACATAGCTCCACGTGAAACACTATCAAACGCCTTTTCAAAATCCACAAAACACGTGTTAAGTGGCATTTTCATCTCATTAGCTTGTTGCATTAGATGCCTTACAATAAAAATCTGATCATTACAACCTCGACCCTTTCTAAATCCCGCTTGTTCTTCTCTTAAAATTTTATCAATTACTGGCTCTATTCTGTTCAACAAGATTTTGGAAAAGACTTTTGCAACTACAGGTGTCAAAGTTATCCCCCTCCAATTGCCACACACACTTAAATCTCCCTTTTTTGGTATTTTTATAATCACTCCATTATTCCACTCTTCTGGAATTCCACCATTATCCCAAGCCACATTAAAAAGTTTCAAAAGCGCATTCATCAACTCGTCATATTCCACCTTAAGCATTTCAGGGAATATTCCATCCTCTCCTGGAGCCTTAAAATTCTTTAACTCCTTTATTGATTTTGCTACCTCTTCCAAAGTTATATCCCCTGTTTCTATCTGCAAATCTCTCTCGGCTGGCAAAATGTCCTCTTCAGCTGGGATTGGTCTATTTAGAACAGATTCAAAGTGCTCTTTCTATCTTCCTTTTATATCCAAATCTTTAGTCATCAAATTACCATTCCTATCTCGTACACGTATTTCCTTCCTTCTGTTTTCAGTCCCAGTTAACTCCTTTATGGCCTGATACGCTGCTCTTGTGCTCTGACCGTCATTTTTACTTAATTTAATTTCTGTCTCTGTCGCCTTTTCATCATATAGTCTCCTCTTATCACGTCTAACGAGTCTTTTTACTTCAGAATGTAAACTCCAGTACTTTGCTCTAAGTACTTCAACTACCTGGCCATCAACATGTTGTTCTTCACTTCTTAACTTAGCCTCTTTCCTTTTCTGAATTACATTCCATGTTTCATCTGACATCCACTTTTTCCTTCTCGCTTTTCCCTTTTTCTTAATAGTAACCTTAGCACTCTCATGCAAAACCTCTTTTACCTCTCTCCACTTTTGATTAATATCATTGTCTTCAGATTCCATCAAAGTCTGCAGGACTAGAAACTTGTTTCTACATTCGCACCGAAACTTTTCCCTCGTGCTCTCATCACTTCTCAGCTCATCAAAATCATAATTATTACCTCCTGTACAATTACCATTAACGTTTCTCTTAAGTTTTATTTTAATCTTTGACACAACAAGTTGATGATCACTACGTATATCTGCCCCCCTCCTTATGCAAACATCTTGCAAATAACTCCAATGCCATCTGCTAATTGCAATGTGGTCAATCTGGTTACAATATTTACCACATGGTGAAATCCAAGTATTCTTATGTATTTTTCTATGCTCAAAGATAGTTCCACCAATTATAAGGTCATTTGCCAAACAAAAGCTTGCAAGTCGCACCCCATTTTCGTTTCTTATACCAACACCCTCCTTACCCATACAATCTTCAAAGCCATCCCTACTACTGCCAGCAATCGCATTAAAATCACCAGTGCAAACTAACACATCATGTCTTGCCACTCTATTCACTACATCCTGCAGCTTCTCATAAAAGTCATCCTTCATTTCATCAGCAGCCTTATTTGTCGGAGCGTACCCTACAACCATACTGATATTACCATGGTCAGATTTTAAGCGAGCATAAAGCAAGCGCTCATTAATTGGTTCAAACTCACATAGTGCCTTGCAAGCATCTCTACTCAGCAGTAAGCCTACTCCTTGGTAATGATTTCCATCACTCCTACCAGAAACCAACATAGTAATACCATCTTCCAAATTCATTTTATCAACTCCAAGCAACCTCGTTTCTGTAAGAGCACAAATATCCATCTTGTATTCCTTGAACACTGAAATAAGTTCTTCCATTTTACCAGCCTGATTGAGAGTTCGAACATTCCAGTTTCCCATTCTTAAGGTTCTTTTTGGATTTATGAACTTATTTTTACACCGTGGGACTCTTAGCACCCCCTGCCCACTTAAGGGCTGCACGGAACTGAGGGCCATTGCTTCGTCACCGGAGTTCATAAAGATTTCTTAGGCAGTAAAATATTTTACCCTGGAGCCAATGCCAGTGACTCGCAGGAACCAGACAGTGGAGAGAGGAAATTAACTAAATGAAATTAAAATGCAGAGGGTTTGGACAGACAAAGTACAAGGGAAAGAAAGAGAGCAAAAAGAATGTAGATAAAAGTGTCCCTTTTAGTCGCCTCTTACGACAAGCAGGGAATACTGGGGAGGTATTCTATTTCCCCTTCCCCAGGGTGATATATATATATATATATATATATATATATATATATATATATATATATATATATATATATATATATATAATATATATATATATATATAGTGTTTCTCACTTTTTTTTTTTAAATTAACGTCCGTAACATTTCAATTCAGTTTGCTAAATAAGTGTTTGGAAGTCAGTTCCCCATCTTTATTAACCGTAAATTAGCTAATTATACTGATATTTGTGACCTGGTACTGACATTATTTAACATTATTGTAAAACAAAATTGACTAGTAGTTGACACATGAGCGCAAATGTACTCAATAATGATAATCGATTTTTTTTTTTTTTTTTTTTTTTTTTTTTAAAGAATGGCTGGCAAACTGAATGCCACAGATGAATTCGAACACATAAACCAGACGACCGAAGTCAATGCACAACTGTTTTTGTGCTTCATTCTAGGTGCAGTTCGTTTCTTACGGCGTAAACACTGCTTGCAGGTGCTGCTTCCATCATTGTGATTATTTTCTGGTCTTGTTGTTGTGTAATAACACGAGGACGGCCTGAACGGTGAAGGTTCTCCTTTGTGCCTTTATCCAGAATTCACCTAATCCACCTTTCTGTGGCTATGCTTACACCAACTGTTTGAGCTATCTTAAAAATTCTCTTCCCATGTATAAAGCAAGATCATGCCACGTCTCATCATCGTAATAGTTGGATGCATGTTGCTTTCCCTCTCCATATCAAAGCATAGTAGATCTGCTTGACGTTTTGTGTTAAGATGTAAGATGAAATGTCCAGATGATCATTACCTAAACGTTATCATTTCGTTTCTTATACGAAATCCGGACTCAGTAATTTTCGTGAGTCGATGTTAAAGCGTCAGAATTTCCTGGGTTCATTTATACCGTCATCTCCTCATCAGCAGATACGAAGCTTGAGGAAGTTAGGCTTGCCAGCCACAGATAGGTAACTGTGGTAATGCTGTCATAATGTTTCAAGTGTTCCACTTGATCTTCGGACGAAACTGCAACACGACTTCTGTCTTGTACAGTACATGTGGCAGGCATAGCAGGGGAATCCAGTAGGAGCAGCAGACATAGCAAGAAAAACTAGTGTGAGAGAGGTTTCATCAAATGGCCGCTGCAATGTTAGTATCAAATGAGGTGGTACCTCGGATTGCCACCACTGGCAGGGTAGGGCTGGCGGCACAGGGTCCTCCCGGTCACCATTAAGTGACTGTGCCGGTAGCGACTGTTGCAATTTCCCGTAATGCTCGTCGGCGAAGAAGTGAAAGTGCGGCCTTTTTCTTCACCAACATCCTTAGCCTTAGAACAAATATAAACTCAGTTCATTTTTTCCTTCATTACATATCCCCTTTGGCCCTTTTCCTCACAGAACGAATAAATCTCACCCTCTACTGATGTATCCCTATTTTGTTTTCCCGGTTACCATCTCCTCACTAACTTCCGCAACAGGGGCGGCACCTGTTGTTACTTCAGATCCCAATATGCAGTTGACACTATTTCAAACTTCACTTCATATAGCTTTTATTACTCATTGTATAAACTAAATTGTCAAAATATTACCAAATATATATATGTGTAGTCTATTGCTCCCCCAATGCTTCTACAGTAAAATCCAGTGTATTTGATTCCATATCCACACAGTTGAGTAACCTTAGCCTTGCCCTTAGCACCGAAATTGCCATCTTGAGTGATTTTAACATACAGAACGTTGAATGGTTATTGCATTCTGCCAGGACTGACAACGCTGGTCTAGAGTGCAAGCTGTTTGCAGAATCATTTGATATCACCCAGCTGGTAAAGCAACCAACCAGAATACCTGATAATCCTGACCACAGTGCCCTTCTCTTGGATTTATCCTTGACAAATAATCCAAATCAATATAGGATAGAGGTACTGTCACCACTTGGATCCTCTGACCACAATCTCATCAAAGCCTCATTAGTTAACCCCCCCACACCTCCCTGTTCTGAACCTGTCAGGGTGACCCGATGGCACTTTAATAGGGCAAACTGGGATGGATTTAGAAATTATCTTGCTGATATTCCATGGCTGTCTTTCTTCTCTAGTGATCCCAGTTCTACCAGTCCCACATTTGCGACTTAATACTAGCTGGTATGGATTTATTCATACCAAGTCAACAGTTCACTAAAAGATCGAACTCTCCAAAATGGTTTGATGGCAACTGTGCCAGAGCAACAACCCAAAAGTCGTTGGCATATAACCCTTACTTAAAATCAGAAACATCTGAATCACTCAATTTAAAATTGCTAGAAATCATGCAAAGCTGTAATAAATCTAGCTAAATCAAACTTTCTTCAAAAGCAAGCATCAAAACTACTTAACAACCCTAATGACATAAGAATATTCTGGTCAGCTCATAATTCTTTCAATAACAACTTTAACAAGTCATCTTCCATTCCCCCACTAAAATCTTCAAATGGCAACATTACAAATGACCCTCGTGGGAAAGCAGATATTTTTGCCAGTACATTTGCCAGAAATTCTATTATAGAGGATGCCTGCCAGAACGTCCCAGTACTTGAACTTCACTCTCCCGAAATTGTTACTCTTAAAATACAGACAAGATACGTAAAATCCATCCTAGACAATTTACCTACCAACAAAGCTCCATGCCCAGATGGAATTCTGTGAATTGTTTTGAAAAAGTGTTCCCCTGAACTTGCCTCTGTTCTGGCTAAATTGTTCAGACTATGCATACGTACTTCTTCATTTCCAAATTCATGGAAAGAATCCAACATCCACCCATTTCCGAAGAAAGGAAGTTCCTCTCACCCCTTTGATTACAGACCAATAGCTGTCACATCTTCTCTTGGTAAGGTATTTGAACCTTTAATTAATAACCACATTGTTAAACATCTTGGATCGAACAATTTAATTAGTGATAGGCAATATGGTTTTCGCCACCAAAGATCCACCATTGACATATTCAGATTCCTAACTCATACCATCCATCAATCAATTGACCAGTGTGGAGTAACTCATCCAGTAACCCTTGATACTTCTAAAGTTTTTGACAGAGATGGCACCATTCCCTGCTGTCCAAACTCCCTTGCTATGGACTAACGTCTTTTGTTCCTTTGATTTCCTCATATCTCACTGACAGGAAAATAAGAGTAAAAGAAGATGATGTATATTCCAATTTCCACTCAATGTCGGCGTGCCGCAGGGATCAGTTCTGGCGCCAACCTTGTTCCTGGTTCATATTAACGATCTCTTATCTGTTACCCACAATCCCATCCACTTATATGCAGTTGATTCAACACTACATAGTTCATTCACACTCAGATACTTATTTACAAGTCGAATATCTCAACCTCTCAACTCAGTACAGCCAGCTCCATAAATCAAGACCTGTCTACGATCAGTGAATGGGGTCAAAACAACCTTGTCTCATTTAATGCTAGTAAAACTAAATATACACAATTTAATAAACAGATATTGCCAGACTCGTATATTACCTTCAGTGCTACTAATATTCCCATCTCCAAAACTATTGAAATTCTCGGCATCTCACTTAATACTCTCAGCTGGACCTCTCATGTTAGATCACTTGCTAAAACCACCTCAGAGAAACTTGGATTATTGTACAGAGTCCGTAACTTCTTCACTGACGAAGAGTTAGCTATAATTTATAAGTCATGTGTGCTCTTAGCTTGAATATTGCTCACCCTTGTGGAATGGATGTGGAGAGGTTGCATTAAAACAACTAGACAAAATTCAGAACAAAGCTGTTGGAATTATTAACAACCCTGTCAGTACAAATAAACTACCTCCCCTGCAAGTAAGAAGGAATGTTGCCTCCCTTGCATTATTTTACACATTTTTTTTTGGCAAAAGCTCAGACGAAGTTGCGTCCATGGTGCCACCTCTCCATGCCTTCCCTCGTGCTACACGGGCATCTGGTAGCGCTCATGACTGGAATATCACTCACCCATATTGCAGAACTTCTGCTTATCATAATTCTTTCATTCCCCGAACTGCATCTGTCTGGAACTCGCTTCCCCATGGTTGTTTCCCTCCAAACTTCAACCCACAGCTGTTCAAGTCTGTTATAGGTATATGAACAGAGGACACCAGTAATCTGGTGTATGGATTATTTTTTTTTATTCCTTTGTTTTTCCTTTGTTCTGTTATTAAAAAAAAAAAAAAAAGCATTTAGGCCATAAGGAGCAGCAGACGAAGTAGAAGAGAACAGTAGGAGCAGCAGGAGTAGTGAAGCCTAGGGGGAAGGAAGAGCAGCATCAGGAGAGTTAGGGTAGTTGCTAGGAGAAACGTGATGTGTGCCGGAGTTGCTGATGGCAGAACTTCACCACCCGCTGCCATTACCACTGTCACTTTCATCACCACCCATGACACCACTACTTCTGCCACCATTGTCACCATCACATATTCATCACCGCCCCTGCCACCACATCTCCATCACTGGCTGCCATCACTGTCACGATTTCCACCGCTATCCACATCACATTCGCCTCTTTTACAACCGCCACCACTTCCACCCTCTTTGCCATCCCCTTCACCATCGCAGCCACCACCCCCACCATCACAGCAATTTCCATCACAACAATCACCACCTCTGCTACTACTTTGGCCACTGTTGTCACCGCCACATCTCTGTCACATCACTCCTACTACTACATACTCCACCAACCCTTCCACTACATCTCTTCCACCTTTGTCATATCCATCACTAAAGTGGTCACCGTTGTTTCCTCCGTCACCACATTTCCATTGCATCTGCCATGATTGCTGCCGCTGCGTCCATCAGTGTCACCAGAAAACCGTCACCATCCGTGCCCTCAATATCACTATCCCTGGCACCACTTCCGCTACCACTGACACCGCCACATCTTGACAACTGCCACCAGCCCTGCCACCGCTTCTTCCAGCACTGACACAACGCATCTTCGTAACTGCCACCATTTTTACCAAGACTTCCTCACCACCTCCATCATTCTTCTCACCACTTCACATTCACATTTGTTATCAACTCAGTCACTACTTCAGCCATAACATCAACAAAACCACCACCATCCCTGCTACCATTTCCTGTGTACGGTGGCAAAGCCTGAGGGGTTGCCAGGGCCACCCTGGCCACCCTAAATTATGCCTGATTATCACAGTGGTTCTGAATTTCTAGGGAACACCTCTTAGACCCCCATCCCCCTGAAGAGTTTTCCTTGGACCCCCCCATAAGTCGACTTGGCCACCCTGGCCAGACCATTCTATAAATTCTGATCCCGCCCCTACTTCAGTACGGTAACCTTTCCACCAGATGAAATGTCAGATGACAGTCTTTGCCATTTAGTATTCGTACATCTTTGGTATGACTATGGTCAGTCCTTTTTTTTTTTTTTTTTTTTTTTTTTTTACAGACTTCCATGAAAACTCTCACTGATGTTGCGGTTTTAATTATTCCCCAAATGCGTTGTTCTGAGCCTCCAAACTGATCCCACATGCCTTTCTGGATGGTTTGCCATCATATTGGAGTCGTGCAGTAAATAAAACATCATTTATCAAAGAAATTGACTGAATGAGGAGTTGGAGGGACATTTAATTTTGACCCCACGTTTAGGGGGTGTCAGGTGTCACTACCCCCTTGAATTGACCTGGTGTGTATGGACCTTGAGGCCCAGCAGCCCTCCTACGTGCCGTACACCTTCACCTATTACCATTTCAGCACTAACACCCACCGTCCATAGTGAACACATGCTGGGACCGCCTCCTTCAGGGGAGTGCATTCGTACTAGTGGGGTGTTTTTATGAACTTTCTGATGATGTGGAATTAGCAAAAAGCAGTTCATCAAACTGTTCTCTGCACCATCCTGGGATTGAACTTGCGTCATTCAGATAACACAACCTCTAATTAGTCGAGAAGAATTTGTGAAGCAGCAACAGTAGAGTATTGCTAGAATTACAGAGTATTGCCAGAAGGAGCAACTGATATTCAGGAGTGCTCAGAGGAAACAAGTATAGTTAGGATTTAGGGAAGATACCGGTATTATTTTATGCTATTGTATAACTATAAGGGCAAGTGTTATTCAGTTTTAATAGAATGTAGGAATACTGTCAGAAGGAGTAAGTGATGTTAGGGAGAACCACGAAGTCCTAGAGTATTACCAGAAGCAGGAAGTGATATTCAGTGGGTGGCTTAATGAAACAAGGACAATATAGGGAAGGGTGGTGTAACGGGACACGAGTGGCGGTGTAGTTGGCTCCAGTGTGGTGAGGGGGGGGGGGAGGTGAGAGGGCTGTTGAGGCTGCCATATGCGTGTGATGTCTGTGTTCTGTATCCGACTTAATCACTTGGTTGGATGGGATAGGCTGACTCGAACAATCTACTTGTGTTTGGGCTTGTTTACTATGCTTTGTGTACATACAAGATACCTTTCTATATCAATCCATCTACCTGTAGATTGACAGATAGTCACAGAAGACTGACAATCGATAATTTAGATTTATAGGGTTTCAATAGAGTACATATTATATTTAGGGTATACAGTAAGTTATATACATATGGTATATGTATATATATAGTATATATATATATATATATATATATATATATATATATATATATATATATATATATATATATATATTATATATATTATATATATATTATATATATATATATATATATATATATTATATATATATTATATATATATATATATATATATATATATTATATATATATATATATATATATTTATATATATTATATATATATATATATATATACATATATATATATATATATATATATATATATATATATATATATATGTATATATATTATATATATATATATATATATATATATATATATATATATATATTATATATATATTATATATATATATATATATATATATATATATTATATATATATATATATTATATATATATATATATATATATATATATATATATATATATATATATATATATATATATATATATATATATATATATATATATGGGGTACCTGTTTCGGAATGAAATTTAGAGGATAAATATGTACAAGATAATGAGAATATTGTTGAGCGAATATATTTTGAGGACAGAGTATATATTCAAGCGCCAGGAAACATGTAGTAACAGTGACAATCAGGATATCGCAGAATGAACGTCACCGCTTTGTCCAGAACTTGGGAGATAATGTTTGTACTATGGGAAACATTTAATAATTGTGGTGCTCAGAGCGTTGCCATGTTAAATGAAGTCTGCTGCAGTTAATGACAGACACATCTATTGGTTTCATGGCAAAAGGCGTTGACGGCCTGGATATTGATTTTTACAAAGCACCCTCTGTATCTTTAAATTTACGGGACCATAAACGTGTCACATATTCTGAAGGTGTTATTGTGTGATAATGTAATTAGCTACATATTCTGTTCACATCCGAGTAACAGACTTGGGTATATCATTCTCGACATCGCGGCTTCTCTTGTGGCATTGTTGTAACTGACAGACGATTTCGGCCCAGGTGACCGGGACTTCCATGTGTGACATTATTTTAAACGGCTCTCAGGCGGGAATGTGAAAAGTAGCTACATATAGCCTATTTTGTTTAAATGAAATTAGTACGGTATGTAATATCACTCACACAAGACAAACAAATGATAAATATAAAATGTTTAATTTTCTTCTACTCACTTTCTTCTGCTGGTTGATAATCCTACACTGAGAGAGACATTGTCTTTGATCCACAGACTTTCATCTTGATATAAGGCGTCATGGAGGAAAGTAACAGACAGGACCTAAGTGGTGAGTAGGCAGATTGGATCAGCAGACAAACTTTCGACCCTGTCTGTACTACGTTTTTAATTTTTCTCTGAGAATAAAACTACTCATACAGTTTGTGTCAACCCAGTATTGAACAATGTTATGTTGGCCATGTACCGGTACACAGTTATATGCCCTCAGTACACAGCTATCGCCTCCATCTCTGGCACGCCTCCACCATTGCCCCACTCACTGCTCATTGCCGTGTATCATGTGCAAAATGTCTCTGGGTTATTGTCCGTTGGTACACAGGGTCTCTCGAGGACCATCGGGGAGTGTCCGACAAGGCTGGAAGTGAGAAGGACGAGTAGCCTACACAGATCTGGGTATCTCCCCCCCAGAGAGAGATGTGAAACATGGGTATATATATATATATATATATATATATATATATATATATATAGTTGTGTGTGTGTGTGTGTGTGTGTGTGTGTGTGTGTGTGTGTGTGTGTGTGTGTGTGTGTGTGTGTGTGTTTTACCCAGATGATACGATTACTGCGGCGTAAAGAAGTACTTATATCCTCATGAGAATGGCCATGGAAAATTATAATAGTGAAAAGGAGAGGGAGGAGATGGTGCATATTCATTTGGCGGTCGGGAGGCAAAGTATTTGTTCCTGGTATACTTGGTCATCCATCACGTTGGCATCGTCGGATCCAGGGCCATGAGATAAAACTCGGCAACGTCGCACATTCGTCGTTCCTCCAAGCAAAATAAGGTTTTGTGGTTAACGTTAGGCCTAAGTTTGATAGGTATACGTTGCTATAATGTCAAAACACGGCTTTTCTCATAATTTTTTGGTTTGATAAGCCGAATTGCCTCGCGACGATGCCGAACTATTTCTTGTTGCCGGGATGACAGATGACTAAGTGTACCCGGAGAGAAGAAAAAAAAAAAAAAAACGCGGCAGGGAGCAGTCAACCCGGAGTCAGTGGGAGCGGAAGAGATACTGTACATCCGCAACACACGATAGAAACCCAGTGCAGGCGGCTGGAATGGAAATGGCATTGCAGGATTAGAAGTGGGTAGCTTTGGAAGGGAATAAGATACATGAATGCCGCTATACAGCCATCAGGAGTGCATAATGGTGTTTGAGGCTCAACAGGCTAGTCAGTGTTAATTCTGGTGTGAATTAGAAGGATGATTGTACAACCCTTATAAGAAGATGGTGCGGTGATGAAAGACTAGATCGTATTAGTAGTGGGTAATTTGAGATTTTTTGAAAGATATGGATGCACTTCTAGAGGTTTTAACAAATCAGATTTATGTAGTTTCAGGGAAATAAGAAAAATCACCTTACGGTGTTCGACGTGTTGTTTAATGTTTGATAGTTTAGGGAAACATAAATAGATTACAGTGATGATAAAAAGAGTAGTTACCCATAAGTTCAGTTACATAATTTGGGTCTGAATAATATTTCTCTATGTTTCACCATGTTTGGTAATTTTCTGAACTTGAAAATTGAGATTAAGGAATCAGTTTGTTTCGATGAGTGACATAGACAAGATTATTGATGGTAATAGACACTAGCAGCACAAAAGACTCAGGAAGAGATAAAGACAAATATAAACAGAGGCACGGTCACAGAAGTGACAAAGAGAGAGAGAGAGAGAGAGAGAGAGAGAGTAGAAGGTTGGAGTAATAGAGAGAAACACAAGGATGAAAAAAAAAAAAAAAAAAAAAAAGGTCCTGGAACCACACCAATCTCGAGGCTGTGCTTATCCTTGACCACGCTCTCAGTCAATATCACATCCCCAGCCTCTTTCCCCCCCCTCCTCTCTCTCTCTCTCTCTCTCTCTCTCTCTTTCTCTCTCTTCTGGCCCTAAAACTTCTCTTCCAATATCCCTGTACCTGTCATCCTTCGTATCTCTACCTCCCTCCTTTCCTTATTCTCTCGGCCTCCCTCCCTCTCTTCCTCTACCTCTCACCCTACCGTCACTTTCCCTAGCTCCCTCTTTCCCTCTTTGTATTCCCTCCACCTCCCTCCCTCATTTACGCTCTCTGGATCCCTCTTTCACTCGCTCTCTCTACCTCCCTCCTTCCCTCCCTCCCTCCTTCTACCTCCCTCCCTCCCTTACACTCTCCTTCCGTTTTCTGCAATCAACTGCAGTCACTAACCTTCACACACGCCCCGTATATCACAAAGTCAGTCTGTCCTGGCCTCCTGTTCCGCTCAGCATTTTGACGTTTGTACTTCCGTTCGTCCAGCCCATGTTTTCCGTTTTCACACACACACACACACACACACACACACACACACACACACACACACACACACACACACACACACACACACACACACACACACACACACACACACACACACACACAGGCAGAGTGATTGATTTGATTGATATTTCACCTTTTTCCAGTACGGTATGCTCTTCGTGAGGGATCCTATCCTTTCTTCCCGCTTTCTGTCTCAAGATTTTTTTCCTGTTGTCTCCTCCTCTCATGCGCTATCTTGTCCAGTCTGTATTTCTTTCTTTTGTCCATATATATACTTTTCCGTTTTTTCTTTTCACGCGGGATGTTGCTTTTTTTTTTTTTTTTAATGTTTCCTAACTTCCAAATATCGGTGTGGGCGCCTGCATTTTTTACTTTTCCATTTCAGCGTTTTTCACCTTTTTGTTTCTCACATAGTATCCTCGTAGTTTTGCACATTTTTTTCGTCAGTTTTTCCCTGTTCTCTGTTTTTAATTTTCTTTCATATTTGCTTCTTCCAGTCCCCCAGTTTTTATTTTCTTCGGGTGCTTTTGCTTTTTCTACGCTACTCATCTTTCCCGTTTCCCATTTTATATTTATCATCGGAATTGTGCTTCTTTTCTATATATTTTACGCCATCCTATCGCGTAATATTTTTCCACTCCTTTTTTTTCCGCCAGTCATTACCGAATGTTGTACTGTCATCGAACGAAAGACTCGAGTGCATATTACAGAATTCATTGCCAGCCAGCCACCATGTCTCACTCTACTTGCATTGTCTCTTTTTTTTTTTCTTTCCTTTTCTGCTGTTTATCTAGGTTTCTGTCGGGATACCTACCAATCCACCTATCTATGTATCGTCTATCTCCATTCGCATTCCTTTTTGCCATTTTGCGGTGTATCCAGGTCGCTAACTGTCTGGATACCCAGCACTCCGCCAGTCCACACACCGTCTGCCTCCGTGTGTCCTCTCGCCAAAACTGCTATATGCACTGACAGTCCCGCAGTAGTCAGCCCTGTCGCGCAAAAACTGCCTTTTACATTCAACTTTTTTTCTACCCCGGTTCTGCACGACAATGTTCGCTTACGTTCCTCTTTTCCTCCTGGAATTTCAGGTCACAACTATCCCAAACTGCAGAATTGTCAGTACACTTCTTTCTTCCGGATGTAGCAGTTATTTGCGTATGTACCTTAAAATCCTGTGCAGTTACCTTCTAAAAGGGTTTATGGAAGAATGAATTTATTGTGGTTCCTCGATTTTAAAAATGAATTGATAACTTGTTGCAGCAGATGATCTGATTAATCCCCTAAATCTGCTGAGGGATCTTTGTGTGTGTGTGTGTGTGTCTGATAATTCTAAAACTATTTTTCTCGTGAGACAGCATTTCAAAAGGTGTAGTTTAAGACAAGCATGCCTCCTAAACAACAAAGATTTAATTCGCTCCATTGGGGATTAAATAAGCCGTACCATGAACGTCCGATAATACTGTATCTCTTCTTCGGGCTTTATTATGAGCTAAATATATTCAGAGAGAGAGAGAGAACATTCAGCGTATCATGAGCTCTGATTATTTGTGCGTATAAAAAAGATTAGTATTGTGGGAATAACCATAATATGCTTGGAATGATTAGTTTTTATACAGTTTTATTGGCCAGCTTCAAATTCAAGAATCATACGTAATGGCCTCCACAAAGGCGTTTTAACTTTCAGTCCGAGGACTTGTGCTTGTGCTCTTGCTGCAAACAATTTCATTTAACTTTCAGGAAACATGTCAGTCTGGAAGAATTAACACATGTAATCTGATGACGTGTTACGTAAAATATACTTGCATTCTACGGATGATTTTATTCAGATTAGAAGAAAATTATAGTTTTCGTAAATCCCGTCATTACTAGAGGTCCTTCCAAAAGTCAAACAAAATCGCTTGGAGGGAAGAATACGATGAAAAAAAATTGTAATGAAGGAGTTATGGGTCTCCTCGACAGATATTTGTTTGCATCAAGACGAAGAGACTTTCCAGGACTGTACAGTAAGCTTCATCTTGGATGAATGGATCCCACAAACTTAAACATTCCTTGGTAACCGTTTTAATAATGCTCTTGTTACTTGTTCCTGCGGTTACTAAAATTGCTGTAAAAGTTGACTGTGGAAGCCGAAATGAGAAGTTAAAGTTTTGCTGGTTGCCATAACATAACAAAGATCAGCGACTGTGGAAGCGGCCTCTAACCACTTCAATGTAATGACGCATTTTACAGTTTATACATGCTACTTCCACACGATTTTATTCACCATATGATAAATTTTTCGAACTGGAGGAGTTGAATGTAACCTTCAGCAACTTGTCCTCTCCTTGGCTGCTCCCTGAAACCAAAATAAAATCGACTGTAAGAAGCTAGGATAAAATAATTAAGAAATACTCGGGGTGATGTGCTTAGCTTCGTCGTGTTTCCTCACTGCTCTTTCCCAGCCTTTTCACCAGCCTGCCTTTATGTACGCCATCATAGCCTTCGACCCCGTTCTCGATCCGTCTCACCTCATCCGTTCATCGACTTTGTTCACGCGCTGTACACTGTCTGTTCTGTCTGTCCATTCTGTTTACATTGCCCAAGCCATTGAAAAAAGAAAGAAAGAAAAAAAAAACTTAATATGACCTGCAAAGAAAATTTCATGTCTGTATTGGGTATTCGTCTCAGCACCACAGCAAACTTTGGCTGTCTGGACGCTGCTACTCCTCACCTCGCCATAGGATGAGGAAGGAGGTCCGGATGATGATGATGATTTGAGAGAGAGAGAATGAAATTCGAATGTGGAATATAACTTGTAACTGTCTGCCAGATTGGAATTTATGAACTCGTGTAATTATGTACTTGCGTAATTCCCGTATATGTACTAGTGTAATTATGTACTCCTGTAATCATATGCTCGTGTAATTATGTAGTAGTGTTATTTATGTACAATACTTGTATAGTTGTGCACATGTGTATGTACTTGTGTAATTATGCCCTCGTGCAATTGTGTACTCGTGTAATTATATATATGTATAATTATATACTAGTGTAATAATGTACAGTACTTGGGTTAGAATGTACAAGATTAATTTTTATATTCTCTAACTTGGCCTAAAGTTGCCATCTCTCTATCTTGAGAGCTGAGTTGAAACAAGAGATTTATGTTGGAATATGATGCTAGTCACGAAGAAGCGCTTTGGAGATGATGCAGAGCCGAGGTAGTATTATCGTTTTCTTGAACTGGGCTACGTAAAATAAGCTACGGTACAAAAAGACGAAAATCTAGGCCAGGTTATAGTGAAGGTAGTATAGAAATTATATGGTTATTGAAGGTTTTTTCTCAACCCATGTTAATCGTAAAACAGGAATGAATTGAGATACGTTATTGGGCTTTAGGTGCAAGTGATGCGGTTAATACGGAATCTATCTTGCTGTCGATAAACGTAGCCGAGGTGTTAATTAGATAGAGATTGTAGGTGTATCGTAGATGTATCGTAGATCGCAGCAGTCACCAATGTTGATAGTGCTGCCCTTGTAGATATTCGTAGCTTAGGAAGTGGAGATAAATGTGGGCAGCTATATATTGATAAATTCGTGAGGCGTTGGATTGCTCGTTACTGGGTAGGTGCCGCTGTCTCACTGGCCTCTCTGCCTATCTTGTAACATTTGTGAGGTGAATTATAGGCACTTTTGGGTTACGGAGTTTATTGTACATACCGTAGTTATATCGAAATGTGATTGACAGCGTAACGTAACGTGACGGCAAACCTCCTAGCTGACCCGATCTCCTGCCTTGTGCCCTCGGTCGTACTCTCGGGCTCTCTGACTATTCCCTCCGAAATCTGAGAATATGTACGGCACGGTGGGGATGTAGTGTCTGTTAGATTTCCATGGGCAGTTTCCATGACGTCAGATAAATGGCTTAAGCTGGTTATCCTGCTCGTATCATGAAATTCTTGTATTGTCTGAAGAAAAAAAAAAAAGATTGAGATACATTATGTGTTAAGACAATTCTTGATGGTGTGGGGCAGTAGGATTGTTGATATACACCATATGGATTGACATTCATAGTGAGAAGCTGTGTTATATCTCAAACAGATACTACATACTGCACATTGTGATATGAGATATATACTGTTGCCTATAATCATTACATATCTATAACTATTACATGTGACATATCAATGCTTATCTATCTGCTTACCTACCCATATACCTATCTGTCTAATTATCCATCCATTCATCCATCAATCGATCTGTCTACTTTCAGTCTGTCTGCCTAAACCTAAATATCCATCTATCCATCTATCCACCACCTATCTACTATGAATCTCTCCCTGTCTATCTAAATATCCATCCATTCATCCATCCGTCCATCTATCACTTCATTCCTCTCTCTCTCTCTCTCTCTTTCTCACAGATTTTTATTTTTTCCTTAGGTTTGTATATTATTCTCCAGTATTGTCTTTGTATTTTACGTGCGTGATTATCGTCATTAATATTTCAAACCAGATTACATGATAGACGATAAGTGTGTGTGTGTGTGTGTGTGTGTGTGTGTGTGGTGGGGGTGAGTGTGTGTGGGGTGGGGGGTGAGTGAATGTATGGTGGTGTGTGTGTGTGTGTGTGTGTATTTTTTTGCCTTCATGTGCGTGTGCTTGTGTCATTGTGCGCGAAGGAAGTTGGGAGGAGCAAGAATTTAGGTAATCAAAACATGAGAGGTATGTCAAACTGAAAATGTAAGAAAATGAGAGTGAAAGAACCTACTACTATAAAAGAACAATAGGAGCCTCGCTACCCTAATGTGCACACTGTATCTTGTCTGATTTCATGTAAACGAAGAGAATATATTATGCTCAGGAATTTTGGGAGAGCTTTTGCAGTGCACTATAATTAATGGTGTTGCATGTAAGGTATGAGTGAGTAAATAGAGGGTAAGAGAATAAGAGGAAGGGAATTCTTTCGTCTGTGTCCTTATGAGTCGTCAGAAGAGCGTTTGCCATGGCCTGTGTAACTATATATATAAGCTTACCAAGCGAAATTTGGGAAAAAATCGCCACTAAATCTAATTATACAGCTGCCATGCAATCTGGTGATAACGATGACTATAACTGATGGCAAAACAGAGCATTCTGGAGAAGAACAGGAAAACGATGGAGTCAGATACCCAGCAGAGTTAGAGTGTAAAAAACGAAAGCCATGAAAATGAAATACACTAGAGCAGTGGTTCTCAACTCGTTTCAGGCCACGGACCACCAGCCCAATTAAAAAAAATATCATGGACCATTTCATTTTTGAGTAATGATAAATAAAGCATAGACAACAAACGTTTTGGTTTGAAAAATATTTCTTTAATAGGAATAATACAGTACAATAAAATGGATGGCTAATTATTTATTTTGATAAAATTTTTCGTATTGCATTTTCAATAAATTTAAAAATATATGCACCAATCTCCAGTTTAATACCAAATATAGTGAACGTCCTGTGGACCACCCAGAAAGTCACCATGGACCACCAGTTGAGAAACACTGCACTAGAGAAACCAGAAATTTCACTTACCGTAATACTCCGCGGAGATCACTACCCATGTTTCATTGTCTCACCCTTGAAAAGTAATGGCTCTCTGTACGAAAATAATGTATATATAAAGAAAAAACAAGTCGGGAGTCAACGCTGGGATATTAAGTGGAAAGAAAAATGTAATAACAAGTGGACGACAACGAGAGACATGCCTAAGTGTGAAGTCGGGGTGACTAAAAATGCGAAATAAAGGGGGAACGAAGAGCCTGGGAGAAGGATACCCCAGCTGGATTTATGGAAGGATTGTTAACGTGAGAGTCAGATACTCGTGGAGAGAGGGATGGTAGATAAATGGATGGATACACACAGATATGTAGTTAGCTTGGTAGATAGAGATTTTATTATCTATCACTATGTGGATTGGTAAATGGTACATACATAAAACCGATGGATAGGTACTGGATAGAGCCATTAATAAACAGCCCAGTGAGTGAAGCCCTTAATAAATTTTACTAAATTATGATACCAGGACAACAGATTTCTCTGTGCATATCGACAAAATATATAATGGCCTAGAATAAAATCCGATATATCCATTGTTAATGATAAAGATACCAGAAGGACAGAGAGAAAGGTGAGAACAGGGAGGGCTGTAGAGAGAATCAGGGCAGATTTAAGAGAGGAAGATAGAAAGACGAGACAGTCAAAAAGAGGAGATGAATGGAAGAGTAATGTATGTGAAATGAGATGTGGTGAGTGAGCGGATAACACAGGATTTTTTTATTTTACTCCGACTCTTGACATAAGGTACAAAGCCTGATTTTGAGAGCTGATCCCCAAATGTCATTACATATCACCTGGTAATTTGCTAGCAATATCCGGCATCTACAATCGGATGCAACGTAATTATTACATTCAGATCTGGTGTTATTTTATTGGCAGGGGAGGGGAGGTCACGGCTTGTCGTTGGAGCCATATGGAAAAGTAGTGAACAACTGTGTCAAATGCAAGTAAACAGGCTCTTCTATGTGAAAATCGTATCAAGCCGCAAATCACGTTATCCCCAACGCATCTCTTTTTGCAGTCCACCTGATTTAGTAGGTGAGCCAAGGGAGTGAGTCAAAATGTATGTGGGTGAGTAGATTTGGGGAGAGAGTGAGGGAAGTGTGTATGAGAGAGGATATTAGACTTACTGAGCAGACAGGGGCGCTTGGAGTGGCGGTATGTGTGTGTGTGTGTGTGTGTGTGTGTGTGTGTGTGTGTGTGTGTGTGTGTGTGTGTGTTACCCTTTCCACTACCCCATTCTTCCTCTGTCGCCCATGCACACGCTCACAACTGACACACACACACACAGTTATGATTACTCTTCAGTTCCGCCTTCTTGCTTCACTCACATCTACCATATTGCCTCGAAGTTTCCCTTTCCTCTCATACCCATATATAATTATTTTTTAAACACCCAGTTCTCTCACAAACACTTCCCTTCTTGAACCCCTCTCCTCACATCCTTCCACACATACCTCCAGAGTCCCTCCCATACCTTCTCCCCTCCCACACCCCCTCCTCTCTCATTTTCCACTCTCAAACATCTCATTCCCAGCCCCCCCACACACTCACATCTCCCAAATATTCCCATTGCGAACCCATCCACTCTGCTCTGGCGATGATTTCCGCTACTCCCTCTCTGCTTATCCATTTTTTTTACCCTCCCTCTCCTGATTCTTCTATTTCTTCCACATCTTCCTCTCCATCTTCACATCCCTTCACTCTCTGCCCCTTTCTTTCCTCTATTCTTCTGTTTTATTCTTTTTTATATGTCCCTTTCTTCTATGCGTCCTCTGTCTCATCATCTTCCTCCTTACTTTCTTTTACTTCGGTTTTACATTTCTGCCATATTCACGTTGTTTTACATTTCTGCCATATTCACGTTGTTTTACATTTCTGCCATATTCACGTTGTTTTACATTTCTGCCATATTCACGTTGTTTTACATTTCTGCTTTATTCACGTAGTAATTTTGTTTGCTACTTCCACTCCGTCTCCTTCTCTTTCCTCTCTTCCTTTCCCTATCTTTTTCAGAGTACTGTCTTTCTCTTCTCTTTCTCCAAGTACTTACCTATCCCTTATCTCCTCTCTTTTTTTTTTCTCACAATACTTTCGTTCCTTCCACCCTAAGCAGTCTTTCTCATCCTTTCTTGTCTTCATGGTCGCACTTATCCTTTCGCTTTTTCAACTCTTTCCAGCGTTGTCCTTTTTTTCGCTTTTCATATCTTTCCCTTTCTCCTCTCCCCTTTCCTCCCTTTCTCTCCGTGTCAATCCGTCCCTTCTTCTCTTTCCCCTCCTCTCTCTCTCTCTCTCTCTCTCTCTCTCTCTCTCTCTCTCTCTCTCACACACACACACACACACACACACACACACACACACACACACACACACACACACACACACAGAGGCGGCCTGCAGTCCTGATGGACCCAGGTTCGAATCCTGGCCGGGGCAGGGAACAGTTTAAGGATTTGAATTTCATAAAAGCAGACTTTCCTGATCTACCAGATGACCCGCCGACATGTCATAAAAGTACCCCCTTCTAATACCAATACACCAGTCCTGTATGAGACAGCCCTAGCATGTATTCAATATGGACGGTGGGTGTTAGCGCCGAAGTGGTGACATGTGCAGAGGTGTATGGTATGTAGGAGGACTACTGGGCCTTGAGAGCAGGCTGTGAAGCCTATGCCCAGAGTCGGACACATAAAACACACACACACACACACACACACACACACACACACACACACACACACACACACACACACACACACACACACACACACACACACACACACACACACACACACTTCCCAGTATTCTGTTTAACCTTAGTCCTCTTAGCCTCATTTTTACATCGTTTTTTTCCTCATATTTGTTTCTTTGAGTGTGACTGTGTTGTTGCTGTTTCTAAGAACTGAGAACCGTTTTCCTATCAGTTAACAATTTCGTTCCGGTGACGTATTTTATTTGTATTTTATCGCCAACTTTAGACAATTTATATTCAGCTTTGAGGAGACCTGTTGTAGAGGAGGGGTAAATGAAAATCAAACTTGACTCCTCCAGTTCGAAAGACGGTTCAGATCTGATTGAAGGCTTTAGGGGATGACAAGAATTAAATTGGAAGTGATATCAAGGCTCTCCAATACCCCATCTTTACCGGTCTATTTCATTATAATATGGGAGGTTATCTAGCATGTTTCTTGGTAACACACATCCGTAAATAATTGTTCTTACCATGGGCGTAGATGGGCAGGATCACCCCCGGCAACTGGGTCAGGGGGAGATGTCCTGTGTTATCAATCCTCTCCTTCAATTCAGGCAGTCCAGAAGGAATGTTAACTTAAACCTGCAGTTACCTTCCAAATACCGTAAACTGGGGTGAATTCGGACTCGGGGCGAATTCGGATAATACTGCAATAAAAAGTTGTTTAAATTATTTAATAATTAATGAATAAACATATTAGAAATCTGTTTGCTCCCAATTGTTTGTAATTCTTTACTGTACTTTCGTGTAAAAAGATACTTAATATATCACGTGACACATACCAGGTATATACTAAAAAGCAAACATATGTAAAAAGAATAAAATTTGTAACACTGGCAAACTTTCTTTGGCAGAAATGTTAATGAATAGATGCAGGAAAATCTTCGGTGGCCGGATGTACTTTCATGCGTAGTGTGAAAGTGCAAAGTAAGTAATTGGCGTTATCTTCTCAATTAATCTCTTAACTGGGCATTTAATGAAATTTTTAAAATTTTCATGCAAATTGGAGTCAGTTCGGACATGAGGTGAATTCGGACAGGGGAGTATGAATGAAAAATTAAGACTTTTTACAATGTACAATTGCTTATAATTTGCCAGATGTGGATACTGTGTGTAATTGGGTTCATATGTATCATTTACAGGTATACTCTTGAGCTTTTATGGTACTACCTTTTTAAACAAGGTCACCCAATGACTCGAACATTTAAGAAAAGAACTGGTGGAGATCAAGGTCCTTATCGTAGTGAAAAAGGCAAGCAAAAAACTGGTAAAGCCAAAATAATCATGTTAAATATCACCTGTACCTTATAATCCATCAGTCTTCCAAAAAACAAAATTTCTTTAGTCAAGAAATGATTTGTTCCATATACAGTACTAAGGGTTGTAGCTAGATTTGTCTTATCATAGCATGTGTTCTAATATGTTTTATTTAAACCAAGGAAAAAAATAAAACTTGCTCTTGTGTTCATATCTCATTATAGTCATTAGCTAATTTTGTCAGGGAGTGGCATTATTTTTTGGTACTGGAAGAACATTTTTTTAAAAGCCCCAGAGCGTCCGAAATGGCCCCACATAGGTCCGAGACTGAAAGCACTGTGAACCCAGGGTAGTCATCATGCATTCATTTTTCTATTTATGTACGAATTTATACAGTGTGTCCGAATTCACCAAAGTCTTTGAGTACAAATTCGGACACCCATTACTATATTTGCTATAATTATACTATGAAACATTTTAAATTTCCTGTACTGCTATGATTTCGATACAATTCTAGTGGACCAGCTCAACATACAGTACTTAAGAATCTTGGACTTGAATTAAAACTAGATTACATGGCACAAAAAAATGAAAAAAAATGTCTGTCCGAATTCTTTTACCCCAGTTTACGGTACTGTCTTTTTCATTAAAAACATGGTTATTTCAAAAGCTTAACAGTGAAACTGTAGAAAACCTCATAATTCAGTAAATGTAAGTTTGGATTCGATGTAGCATTCTTAACAGCATAGCTTTTAAAAACAAGCACCAGTGATGACTGGGATGCAATTTGCTGCACGTGGCCACAAGTAATGGTGTGCCAATTTTAGGCCCAAATGCCAGGAAGTCTGGCTTGAGGCGAACTTGGAAGTCAGGCTTGAGACAGGTCCCAAGCCCAGGCTCACCACCTTACTCAAGTCGGGCTCAGCCAGCATGACTCAGCCATATGCAAAATCGAAGCTCAAGTTAGACGTCACAAAAGTTGGACTCAAAGTCGCGGACTTTTTTTTTTTTTTTTTTTTTTTTTTTATGCGAGGAAGAAGGAACCAAAGGCCATGAGCCCGCAGTAACAGTTCCCTGGATTCCTAGAGAAAAACAAAATGACAATAGAGAGCCAAATTCAAGATCCGAGTCATTTTGAGATGCACTGATTACACACTGCGTTTGAAAGACTGGAGATGTCCATAGACAGGAGAGAAAGACAGAACAGAGGGAGACAGTTTCAGAGCTGACCTGTTGCATAGAATGAAAGACTGGGAGTAACGGTTAACTCTCTGCAGCTTAAAGGAGAGTTGGACAGAAAAGGGATGAGGAGTTTGCTGCCAGACGGGTGCTACGCGCCCGTCGTAAGAGGTGAAGAGGAATGCAAGCAGACAGTTCAGAGGAGCAGTGACCATTAAAGTAGCGATAGAAAAGAGATAAAGATGCAACAGTGCGGCGAAGTTAGACAGAGGTTGAAGGAGAGTCAGTAAGAGGAGGAGAGTTAATGAGACGAAAAGCCTTTGACTCCACCCTATTGAGAAGAAGAGCTTCAATATGTGGGGAGAGCCTCCCCACACATGAGAAGTTCATGCACACTCCACACAGGGGGCGGATAAAACCCCTGTATAGAGTCAACAATTGTGCAGGGGTAAAGAAAGAGCGGAGTCGGCTTAGCACACCCCAATCTCTTGGAAGCTTAGAATTTTTACAAGAGATGTAATATGATCTTTCCAAAGATAAGTGTCCCGAGTAAATGAAACCCCAAGCATGTTCCAAGGATGATGCAGGATTAATCTGAATATTATTAAACATTAGTGGGTATACCTGTGGAAGATTTTTGTCGGGTTGATAGGTGTAAGACACTGAGTCTTAGAAGCATTAAAGACAACCATATTATTTTTACCCCAGTCAGAGATATGAGCCAAGTCAGAACATTAGGTGTGCCATAGCCTCATCACCTTGTTTCTTGAAGTAACTGTTGAGATGGGCGTTGCGGGAACCGAATGGAAAGGTGAAGGGTGGAGTCATCAGCGTATGAGTGGATGGGGTTAGATGTACAGCTTAAGAAGATCATTTGATGAATAAAAGGAAGAGAGTTGAAAGGTGATAGGACAGGCCCTGAGGAACACCACTGTTGATAGATCTGGGAGAGAAGAACGATGGCTGTCTACCGGAGACAGCAGCTATCAGAACGACCAGAAAAAGGAGCTAGCCGATGAAGGTACAGATAGAAGGATAGAAACCGTAGGAGGGCAGTTTGGAAATTAAAGATTCAGTATGCCAGACTCTGATCGAAAGCCTTTTGAGATGTCAAGTGCAATGCAAGCAAAGCTTTCGCCAAAGTCCCGAAAAGGAGGATGACCAGAGAGTCTGAAAGGTAGAGGTGAAGAGATCATGCCAGTGGAGCGTCCCTGACGGAACCCATACTGACGATCGGAAAGAAGGTGTGTGATAGGAAAGATGCCTTAAAATTTTTCTATTAAGAATTGACTCGAAAACTTTTGAAATACAGGACGTTAAAGCAATTGGACGATAGTTGGAGGGTTGGGAGTGGTCACCCTTCTTTGGGACTGGCTGAATGAGAGCAAACTTCAGCAAGAAGGAAAGGTACAAATTGACAGACAAAGGCGAAATAGTTTGCCTGAGGCAGGGTGTAAGCACAGAAGCACAGTTTTTGAGAACAACAGGAGGGACCTCCATCAGGCCCATATGCCTTGTTAGTACTGAGGCCAGTAATGGCAGAAAATACATCAACTGAAGAAATTTTAATGTCAGCCATGAGGAAGTCAGAGGGGGGAAGTGATGGAGGAACAGCACCGGAATCGTCTAAGGTGGAATTGGAGGAGAAAGTCTGTGCGAAGAGATCTGCTTTATCAGTAGAAGAAATAGCTACAGAACCATTAGAGTAGGAAAGAGGAGGGGAAGGATGATGAGGTAAAGGGATTGTTAGAAAGATTTTTGGCAAGGTGCCAGAAGGAGCGGGGAAGAATTCGAGTTGGAGAGTTGAGGAGCATTTAGTATGGATGAAATTATTTTTAGTAGAGCGAAGAATCAGACTTTAGCCAACGATTCCGGGCAGAAACGTGTAAAGATTATGTGATTCCAGGGGTGGGTTGGCTCCGGTACCTTTTGTAGGCCTTTCTCCTTGTTGCGGACAGCATTAGAACAAAGCGTGATTAAACCAAGGCTTTTCTTGCGTTAGTCAAAGGATACTTGAGAAAGGAATGTATGCTTCCATGCCCGAGAGAATAACCTCCGTGTGCGCAAAGGCACACTCAGATGGCTCACGGCCATGGAAGCAATAATCATTCCAGGGAAAATCAAAGAAGTACTGCCTGAGGGCCTCCCCAGTCCGCAGCTCTAAAATGCCAGAGACGACGTTTCCCTGGAGGGTCCGCAGGCCGTACTGGGGTGATAGGAACAGGTTAAGGTAATAAGGTTGTGATCGGAGGAGCCCAACGGAGAGAAAAGATTAACAGAGTAAGCAGAAGGATTAGTTGTGAGGAAGAGGTCAAGTATGTTGGAGCTCTCTCCAAGGCGGTCAGGGATACGGGTAGGGGTGCTGTACAAGCTGCTCTGAGGTCATTAAAAGGATAGAAAAGATGTAGGCTTGTTTACCAGGTGGATCCGTGAAAGGAGAGGGAGAGCCAAAGGTGGTGGCTGAACATTGAAATCTCCAAGAATGGAGATTTGCAGAAAGGAGAAATGGACAGAATGTGTTCAGTCGAAGACGTTAGATATTCGAAGAATTTTTCATAGCCAGTAGAATTAGGAGATAAGTAAACAGCACAGATATATTTAGTCAGAGAATGATAGGAAAGCCGAAGCCAGAGAGTAGAGAATTCAGAAGAATCAAGTTCAGGAACACGAGAGGAAGATAGAGGGTCGTTGCGTATGTATACACAACAGCCACCTTTGGCTTTGAAATGAGGTATAGAGAAAGTAGGAGGATACAGAAAAGGGTTTGCTGTCAGTTTGCCGTCAGACAGCTGAGTCTCCGTTAGAAAAAGAAGGTGAGGTTTAAGAGGAGGAGAGGTGGTGCTCAACAGAGCGAAAGTTAGATGAAAGGCCGCGAATGCGTTGCAGAAATGAAGAGAAGAAGAGAGTCAGACAGTGGTTCCAGGCACCTCGAGTCTCGTCACCGGGAGAGGGGCAGATGGCGGGGGCATTTATGGTCCCCTTCCTGGGACTCCGAGGCTGGGTGAATTGACGCCATTTTGGTAAATTTTGAATAGGAAGTGTAGTGTGTACTGTGCATGTAGTTTGGTGAAGATAGATAGAGAAATTTTGTACTGGAGAGCATGCTGGCCTACTCTCTGTGTAACTGAGACACTGAAAAAGTTCAGCAAAGGGGGATGGTCAGGAACTAGTCCTGGGAGGAGCTGATGAAACGGGAGCTCCAGCACTCCCTGTCATCAGCTTTCCATCCACCTCGGGAGTACTGCTCTGCCTCTCGACTGGTGCTACAGTCTACCTTCCTTCGACTATTTTCAAATGAGCCAGTAACAATCCCGAATTTTGAATATTATATTTAGCAAATAAGGGAAGATTAGCCAAAAAATGTTTTATAAAAAAAAATAAACAACTGATATCAACAGACAGTTGTCGTCACCTGCGTGAATATTTTTCCTTACTGAGGGTTGGTTAGGTCTTTTTTTTTTTTTTTTTTTTTTTTTTTCAAATAATACACGAGCATCATTGTACCGTAGTCAGTGTGATAATACATACTTTACTTTTGTCCCGTAAGTTACAGGAATTTTCTGGAAATATATTTACCGGTACGTGAATGTACCAATGTACCGGTAGCTCTAAACTAGAAAAAAAGCCGATATTTTGAATTTCCAGCAGGGAAGGAACTTGCTAATTACAGCAAAAAAAAATGCTCAACAAGCTACTCCGTTATCATTAATTCTGTAGTGATAGGCATTGTAAAAATAGCCTACATTATAATCTTTCTAGTAAAGCTAGTACGGTAAAAAACCACATAACAGCCTAACTGGAAATCATCGTTGGTCATCCATCCCTTTGACTGGTGTGATTTTGTCCTGTTATTTCGTATTTTGTTTGAATTTGCTGGAGTTCTGTAAAACTATATAGAATCCAAATAATACAGAAAAAAAAATAATATGAAGAACAGCGAAAAACAGTCTATCATGTAAAGATGACAGGGCAGTGAGTCGTACCATTATGCATGTGTAGGGAGGTTGGAGCCAAAAATTCTTATTACCCCAGCCAGCAGGTGCACAAACGGTCCCTAATATGCACTGCCAGTTCATTCATCACCCCACATGATGCACTGACGCATTTAATTAACATCTGGCCTCATTCACTTTTTGATTGTGTACATAAGCCGGATCATTTTTTTTCTTTTTTGTAATATTACCAACATTTATATTCCAGTTACGGTAACACCAAACGATATACTTAAGCTGGGGGAGAGCATAAGGGACTGAAATTTAGCACTGATATAATTAATCCTTTCATAACCAGGTTAACTCTAATATTCTCCCGTAAATGCCGGACGATTTTATTCCTCTGAGAGCGATTCACTGGAGCCTGAGAGAAAAATATATATTCATTCACTCAGTGCTTGCATGCATATACCGGAACACGAAATACGATCTGAAAGACACCCTGTTTTTTATTTCGCGAGGGCATTAACCCGGACACGCACTGGCTCTTTCATAGGCTTAATTACGTGTAGTGATGCAAATATCACACACACACACACACACACACACACACACACACACACACACACACACACACACACACACACACAGACTCTCCTTCACTTTTAGTCAGCAGGTTCAGCAAAACAAGTTGTGCTCAGCTAGTTAATTACCCTCGATATTAGTCTTTTCACTACGATGGTGGTGCAGGAGCAGGATGCCTTCTCTCGCAGTATCACCAATACAACCAGGCAACTGTCTTGTACAGAAGTCCCCCAGCTCCCTCCCCACTGTCTCTCAAAAAGGGGATGATGGATTGAGGGAGGATCAAACTCAGCCCACAGTCTACTTGGTTTACGCTTCGATTAGTGTTGGATAATATTACTAACTGCGACGGTGGCAGCCTGATAAATCTCTTCAGTCAGATGTTATATTTTTTTCCTTTCTCCAGACAGCAATTCTTTCTGGAAGAGAATTTTCGTGCTAAAGTAATTAAATATACCCTTCCATTACCCTTTCACTTGGTGTTGACGAGGGACGCCGTCGTGTGTTGGCATCGGCTCAGTCAAGCTGTTCACGCCTTCAAGTTGTACAAATGTTATGCAGCTCCCTCGCTATTTTCCCGACGAGGAGGAGGCTGTGCACTGGTGAAGGGAAATTTCAGTCTTCGGTCCACCAGGTTCCGTCAACATGAGCCTGGGGGTAACAACAACATCTACAACTACAACAACAACAGCAACAACAAGAAGTCACAACCCATTAAGTACAAGAATGTTCCCCAGATCTGAATAAAGTTGTCGAGAGATATCGGGTGTACTATAATTGGGTTGAAGCGATAGATACCAGGATCGACGTCATAATGAGAAAAAGGTTAACTGTCTCAAAAATTACGTATTACTGTTTACTGTATTTCCTTCTCTGTATCTTTCTTCAACGCTTTTACTCAGCGTGGGAGAGACCTTTCACCCTGTGGGGTTATTTACAGCCTCCTCTATCTCTTGCAAGTACCAGGAGTTCTTTTTTAATGAAATAAAATTGTCTGGAGGTAACAAGACTGAAAAC
>NC_136976.1:9837055-9986143 GCF_032717465.1 Coenobita brevimanus | reverse complement strand
CACATCCGTAAATAATTGTTCTTACCATGGGCGTAGATGGGCAGGATCACCCCCGGCAACTGGGTCAGGGGGAGATGTCCTGTGTTATCAATCCTCTCCTTCAATTCAGGCAGTCCAGAAGGAATGTTAACTTAAACCTGCAGTTACCTTCCAAATACCGTAAACTGGGGTGAATTCGGACTCCGGGGCGAATTCGGATAATACTGCAATAAAAAAGTTGTTTAAATTATTTAATAATTAATGAATAAAACATATTAGAAATCTGTTTGCTCCCAATTGTTTGTAATTCTTTACTGTACTTTCGTGTAAAAAGATACTTAATAGTATCACGTGGATTACACATACCAGGTATATACTAAAAAGCAAAACATATGTAAAAAGAATAAAATTTGTAACACTGGCAAACTTTCTTGGCAGAAATGTTAATTGAATAAGATGCAGGAAAATCTTCGGTGGCCGGATGTACTTTCATGCGTAGTGTGAAAGTGCAAAGTAAGTAATTGGCGTTATCTTCTAATTAATCTCTTAATCTGGGCATTTAATGAAATTTTTAAAATTTTCGATGCAAATTGGAGTCAGTTCGGACATGAGGTGAATTCGGACAGGGGGAGTATGAATGAAAATTAACACTTTTTTACAATGTACAATTGCTTATAATTTGCCAGATGTGGATACTGTGTGTAATTGGGTTCTATATGTATCATTTACAGGTATACTCTTGAGCTTTTATGGTACTACCTTTAAACAAGGTCACCCAATGACTCGAACATTTAAGAAAAGAACTGGTGGAGAACAAGGTCCTTATCGTAGTGAAAAAGGAAAGCAAAAAACTGGTAAAGACAAATAATCATGTTAAATATCACCTGTACCTTATAATCAATCAGTCTTCAAAAAACAAAATTATTAGTCAAGAAATGATTGTTCCATATACTGTAGTACTAAGGGTTGTAGCTAGGATTTGTCTTATCTACATGTGTTCTAATATGTTTTATTTAAACCAAGGAAAAAATAAAACTGCTCTTGTGTTCATATCTCATTATAGTCATTAGCTAATTTTGTCAGGGAGTGGCATTATTTTTTGTACTGGAAGAACATTTTTTTTTAAAAGCCCCAGAGCGTCCGAAATGGCCCCACATAGGTCCGAGACTAAACTGGGAACCCAGGGTAGTCATATGCATTCATTTTCTATTTATGTACGAATTTATACAGTGTGTCCGAATTCATCAAAGTCTGAGTACAAATTCGGACACCCATTACTATATTTGCTATAATTATATATGAAACATTTTAAATTTTGTACTGCTATGATTCGATACCCTAGTGGACCAGCTCAACATACAGTACTTAAGATCTTGGACTGAATTAAAAACTAGATTACATGGCACAAAAAAATGAAAAAATCGTCCGAATTCACCCCAGTTTACGGTACTGTCTTTCATTAAACATGGTTATTTCAAAAGCTTAACAGTGAAACTGTAGAAAACCTCATAATTCAGTAAATGTAAGTTGGTTCGATGTAGCAAACGCAGCTTTTAAAACAAGCACCAGTGATGATGGGATGGTGCTGCACGTGGCCACAAGTAATGAATTGTGCCACTTTTAGGCCCAAATGCCAGAGTCTGGCTTGAGGCGAACTTGGAAGTCAGGCTTGAGACGGTCCCAAGCCCAGGCTCACACCTTACTCAAGTCGGGCTCAGCCAGCATGACTCAGCCATATGCAAAATCGAAGCTCAAGTTAGACGTCACAAAGTTGGACTCAAGTCGCGGACTTTTTTTTTTTTTTTTTTTTTTTTTTTTTATGCGAGGAAGAAGGAACCAAAGGCCATGAGCCCGCAGTAACAGTTCCCTCCAAGAGAAAAACAAAATACAATAGAGAGCCAAATTCAAGATCCGATCATTTTGAGATGCCTGGACACACTGCGTTTGAAAGACTGGAGATCATAGACAGGAGGAAAGACAGACAGAGGGAGACAGTTTCAGAGCTGACCTGTTGCATGAATGAAAGACTGGGAGTAACGGTTAACTCTTGCATTAGAGAGTTGGACAGAAAAGGGATGAGAGTTTGCTGCCAGACGGGTGCTACGCGCCCGTCGTAGAGGTGGAGGAATGCAAGCAGACAGTTCAGAGGAGCAGTGACCATTAAAGTAGCGATAGAAAAGAGATAAAGATGCAACAGTGCGGCGAAGAGACAGAGGTTGAAGGGAGTCAGTAAGAGGAGGAGAGTTAATGAGACGAAAAGCCTTTGACTCCACCCTATTGAGAAGAGCTGTATGTGGGGAGCCTCCCCACACATGAGAGTTGTACTCCACACAGGGGCGGATAAAACCCCTGTATAGAGTCAACAATTGTGCAGGGGTAAAGAAAGAGCGGAGTCGGCTTAGCACACCCAATCTCTTGGAAGCAGATTTTACAAGAGATGTAATATGATCTTTTCCAAGATAAGTCCCGAGTAAATGAAACCCCAAGCATGTTCAAGGATGATGCAGGATTAATCTGAATATTATTAAACATTAGTGGGTATACCTGTGGAAGATTTTGTCGGGTTGATAGGTGTAAGAACTGAGTCTTAGAAGCATTAAAGACAACCATATTATTTTTACCCCAGTCAGAGATATGAGCCAAGTCAGACATTAGGTGTGCCATAGCCTCATCCCTTGTTTCTTGAAGTAACTGTTGAGATGGGCGTTGCGGGAACCGAATGGAAAGGTGAAGGGTGGAGTCATCAGCGTATGAGTGGATAGGGTTAGATGTACAGCTTAGAAGATCATTGATGAATAAAAGGAAGAGAGTTGGTGATAGGACAGAGCCCTGAGGAACACCACTGTTGATAGATCTAGGAGAAGAACGATGGCCGTCTACGACAGCAGCTATAGAACGACCAGAAAGGAGCTAGCGATGAAGGTACAGATAGAAGGATAGAAACCGTAGGAGGGCAGTTTGGAAATTAAAGATTTATGCCAGACTCGATCGAAAGCCTTTGAGATGTCAAGTGCAATGTAAAAGCTTTCGCCAAAGTCCCGAAAGGAGGATGACCAGGAGTCTGAAAGGTAGGTGAGAAGATCGCCAGTGGAGCGTCCCTGACGGAACCCATACTGACGATCGGAAAGAAGGTTGTGATAGGAAAGATGCCTTAAAATTTTTCTATTAAGAATTGACTCGAAAACTTTTGAAATACAGGACGTTAAAGCAATTGGACGATAGTTGGAGGGTTGGGAGTGGTCACCCTTCTTTGGGACTGGCTGAATGAGAGCAAACTTCCAGCAAGAAGGAAAGGTACAAATTGACAGACAAAGGCGAAATAGTTTGCCTAGGCAGGGTGTAAGCACAGAAGCACAGTTTTTGAGAACAACAGGAGGGACCCCATCAGGCCCATATGCCTTGTTAGTACTGAGGCCAGTAATGGCAGAAAATACATCAACTGAAGAAATTTTAATGTCAGCCATGAGGAAGTCAGAGGGGGGAAGTGATGGAGGAACAGCACCGGAATCGTCTAAGGTGGAATTGGAGGAGAAAGTCTGTGCGAAGAGATCTGCTTTATCAGTAGAAGAAATAGCTACAGAACCATTAGAGTAGGAAAGAGGAGGGAAGGATGATGAGGTAAAGTTGTTAGAAAGATTTTTGGCAAGGTGCCAGAAGGAGCGGGAAGAATTCGAGTTGGAGAGTTGAGAGCATTTAGTATGGATGAAATTATTTTTAGTAGAGCGAAGAACAGACTTAGCACGATTCCGGGCAGAAACGTAAAGATTATGTGATTCAGGGGTGGGTTGGCTCCGGTACCTTTTGTAGGCCTTCTCCTTGTTGCGGACAGCATTAGAACAAGCGTGATTAAACCAAGGCTTTCTTGCGTTAGTCAAAGGATATGAGAAAGGAATGTATGCTTCCATGCCCGAGAGAATAACCTCCGTAATGCGCAAGGCACACTCAGATGGCTCACGGCCATGGAAGCAATAATCATTCCAGGGAAAATCAAAGAAGTACTGCCTGAGGGCCTCCCAGTCCGCAGCTCCAAAATGCCAGAGACGACGTTTCCCTGGAGGGTCCGCAGGCCGTACTGGGGTGATAGGACAGGTTAAGGTAATAAGGTTGTGATCGGAGGAGCCCAACGGAGAGAAAAGATTAACAGAGTAAGCAGAAGGATTAGTTGTGAGGAAGAGGTCAAGTATGTTGGAGCTCTCTCCAAGGCGGTCAGGGATACGGGTAGGGTGCTGTACAAGCTGCTCTAGGTCATTAAGGATAGAAAAGATGTAGGCTTGTTTACCAGGTGGATCCGTGAAAGGAGAGGAGAGCCAAAGGTGGTGGTGAACATTGAAATCTCCAAGAATGGAGATTTCAGAGAAAGGAGAAATGGACAGAATGTGTTCCATCGTAGAAGTAAGATAGTCGAAGAATTTTTGATAGTCAGTAGAATTAGGGGATAAGTAAACAGCACAGATATATTTAGTCAGAGAATGATAGGAAAGCCGAAGCCAGAGAGTGGAGAATTCAGAAGAATCAAGTTCAGGAACACGAGAGCAAGATAAGTCGTTGCGTATGTATACACAACAGCCACCTTTGGCTTTGAAATGAGTATAGAGAAAGTAGGAGGATACAGAAAAGGGTTTGCTGTCAGTTGCCTCAGACAGCTGAGTCTCCGTTAGAAAAAGAAGGTGAGGTTTAGAGGAGGAGAGGTGGTGCTCAACAGAGCGAAAGTTAGATGAAAGGCCGCGAATGTTGCAGAAATGAAGAAGAAGAGAGTCAGACAGTGGTTCCAGGCACCTCGAGTCGTCACCGGGAGAGGGGCAGATGGCGGGGGCATTTATGGTCCCCCCCCCTGGGGACTCCGAGGCTGGGTGAATTGACGCCATTTTGGTAAATTTTGAATAGGAAGTGTAGTGTGTACTGTGCATGTAGTTTGGTGAAGATAGATAGAGAAATTTGTACTGGAGAGCATGCTGGCCTACTCTCTGTGTAACTGAGACACTGAAAAAGTTCAGCAAAGGGGGATGGTCAGGAACTAGTCCTGAGGGCTGATGAAACGGGAGCTCCAGCACTCCCTGTCATCAGCTTTCCATCCACCTCGGGAGTACTGCTCTGCTCGACTGGTGCTACAGTCTACTCCTTCGACTATTTTCAAATGAGCCAGTAACAGTCCCGAATTTTGAATATTATATTTAGCAAATAAGGGAAGATTAGCCAAAAAATGTTTTATAAAAAATAATAAATAACTGATATCTACAGACAGTTGTCGTCACCTGCGTGAATATTTTTCTTTACTGAGGCTTGGTTAGGTCTTTTTTTTTTTTTTTTTCCAAATATTACACGAACATCATTGTACCGTAGTCAGTGTAATACATACTTTACTTTTGTCCAGTAAGTTACAGGAATTTTCTGGAAATATATATTTACCGGTACGTGAATGTACCGGTAGCTCTAAACTAGAAAAAAAGCTGATATTTTGAATTTCCAGCAGGGAAGGAACTTGCTAATTACAGCAAAAAAAAATTGCTCAACAAGCTACTCCGTTATCATTAATTCTGTAATGATAGGCATTGTAAAAATAGCCTACATTATAATCTTTCTAGTAAAGCTAGTACGGTAAAAAACCACATAACACAGCCTAACTGGAAATCATCGTTGGTCATCCATCCCTTAGGCCAGGTGATGACTGGTGTGATTTTGTCCTGTTATTTCGTATTTTGTTTGAATTTGCTGGAGTTCTGTAAAACTATGTAGAATCCAAATAATACAGAAAAAAAATAATATGAAGAACAGCGAAAAACAGTCTTATCATGTAAAGATGACAGGGCAGTGAGTCGTGCCATTATGCATGTGTTGGGAGGTTGGAGCCAAAAATTCTTATTACCCCAGCGAACAGGTGCACAGACGTTCCCTAATATGCACTGCCAGTTCATTCATCACCCCACATGATGCACTGACGCATTTAATTAACATCTGGCCTCATTCACTTTTTGATTGTGTACATAAGCCGGATCATTTTTTTTCTTTTTTGTAATATTACCAACATTTATATTCCAGTTACGGTAACACCAAACGATATACTTAAGCTGGGGGAGAGCATAAGGGACTGAAATTTAGCACTGATATCATTAATCCTTTCAAAGCCAGGATAACTCTAATATTCTCCCGTAAATGCCGGACGATTTTATTCCTATGAGAGTGATTCATTGGAGCCTGAGAGAAAAAAATATATACATTCACTCAGTGCTTGCATGCATATACCGGAACACGAAATACGCTCTGAAAGACATCCTGTTTTATATTTCGCGAGGGCATTAACCCGGACACGCGCTGGCTCTTTCATAGGCTTAATTACGTGTAGTGATGCAAATATCACACACACACACACACACACACACACACACACACACACACACACACACACACACACACACACACACAGACTTCCTTCACTTTTAGTCAGCGGTTCAGCAAACAAGTTGTGCTCAGCTAGTTAATTACCCTCGATATTAGTCTTTTCACTACGATGGTGGTGCAGGAGCGGGATGCCTTCTCGCAGTATCACCAATACAACCAGGCAACTGTCTTACAGAAGTCCCCCAGCTCCCTCCCTGTCTCTCAAAAAGGGGATGATGGATTGAGGGAGATCAAACTCAGCCCACAGTCTACTTGGTTTACGCTTCGATTAGTGTTGGATAATATTACTAACTGCGACGGTGGCAGCCTGATAAATCTCTTCAGTCAGATGTTATATTTTTTTCCTTTCTCCAGACAGTCTTTCTGGAGAGAATTTTCGTGCTAAAGTAATTAAATATACCCTTCCATTACCCTTTCCTTGGTGTTGACGAGGGACGCCGTCGTGTGTTGGCATCGGCTCAGTCAAGCTGTTCCGCCTTCAAGTTGTACAAATGTTATGCAGCTCCCTCGCTATTTTCCCACGAGGAGGCTGTGCACTGGTGAAGGGAAATTTCAGTCTTCGGTCCACCAGGTTCCGTCAACATGAGCCTGGGGTAACAACAACATCTACAACTACAACAACAACAGCAACAACAAGAAGTCACAACCCATTAAGTACAAGAATGTTCCCCAGATCTGAATAAAGTTGTCGAGAGATATCGGGTGTACTATAATTGGGTTGAAGCGATAGATACCAGGATCGACGTCATAATGAAAAAGGTTAACTGTCTCAAAAATTACGTATTACTGTTACTGTATTTCCTTCTCTGTATCTTCTAACGCTTTTACTCAGCGTGGGAGAGACCTTTCACCCTGCAGGGGTTATTTACAGCCTCCTCTATCTCTTGCAGTACCGGAGTTCTTTTTTAATGAAATAAAATTGTCTGGAGGTAACAAGACTGAAAACTTTATGCCAGTGGACGGAGGGCTGCCTTCCTCATATAGCCACCTAGAGTCAGCTAACCCTTTCACTGCACTCGCCCAATTTTCGTCTTAATTCTCCTTCTCCTTTTTTTTTTTCTTCTGTTTTCTCAATTCAGGCCTGATCTCTTGGTAGCGAAGGGGTAATGGAAGGCTATATCTAACCCTAGTGCCAAATCACCCCTAAGTAGAATAAAGTCGGCTGGTACTATCGAGAATAAAACGTAAATTTTTTCCATGTACTGAATGAATTAACTCTCTCATGGACGGTGCACCTCTAGCATCGGATTCCATTACCTGCCACACACTTCAACAGAGTATGAGACACGGGATGCTTAAGGTGTTAATGCCAAGATAGTTCTGGTAATATATTCCAGCTTACACTTGACGATTTAATTAGCTGAGAATTATCATAGTAGCCTGTGTAAACCCCTTCATTCCGTTGACACATTAGTTTTTATTTTTGTCTACCTACCAAAAGACGAGGAGAGTAAAATGGCTGTTTTTAGAGAATAGTGATTACAAGGTTGACTACGAGGATATAGAATATAGGAAAAGGTGCTAAGAGAGAGAGAGAGAGAGAGAGAGACTATTTACCCGTTCAGTTCGAGATCTCTCTCTTAAATCAGGTAAACTCTTCAGGAGGCAGCAAGAAAAAAACTCATATTACGTTCTTGGTTTAAACAGGTTAAGTAAACAGTATAACCTTTGATTCTCCTGATATCATTCTGGTTGATTCGCCCTCCTGACTCCGAGGACTTCATAATCTTGCCGGGCCTCTCGTACATTGCTCAGAGAAATCCATTAATGAGAAATCAGTCGATCGGAAAGGTATATTCAATTTCCTTTCGTCAAAAAAGTTTCCTCTGAGATCAAACATATCCAGTCGACATAAATACTTTTTTTTTTCTCTAGTCCTCACCTCATCAATGTTTTACCCGTTCAGCCTGAGGACGTGTTATATGCTTGCTGTCCAACGAATGTATTATGCTTAGGAGAAATTATTTTCATGCAGGAGAGGAGAGTTAGTCTTCCTGATCTACTTTGTTACTAAGATAATTCCTCAACTGAAACTAATCGTCTGGTGGCATAAAAAATGATTTACAAAAGTACAAAATTGTGCCCCCTCCTGTGGCGGGGGGGACACAATCTGGCCGCACTATGGGGTGGTACTACTACTCTGCGGCCAGGTTGTGTTAGGAAGAATACTGCCACCGTATTCCCCGCGTGTCGTAAAAGGCGACTAAAAGGGGCGGGGTGAGGGGACTAGGGACCCCCTCCTCTGTTTTTTAGTTCCTAAAAAGAGGCAGGCCAGAGAAAGGGATGGGGGATTGAGTTATCCCCGTACCCTGAAGATTGGGTCTATGAATGTGCGTGGATGTAGTACGATTGAGGCTAAAAGGGAGGAGACTGGGAGAATGTTTGTGAGAAGAAAGTTGGATGTGTTAGCTTTGAGTGAAACGAAGATGAAAGGGAAGGGTGAGTCTGTGTTTGGAAGTGTGAATGGAAGATTGTCAGTTGTTGATAGAGGAAGGGCAAGAGAAGGTGTAGCCTTGTTAGTGAGTCCGGAGTACAGCAGTGTGTGATTAAATGGAAGGAAGTGTCATCGAGACTGATGTGGGTGAAAGCGAAATTTGAACGTGAGTTGTGGGTGTTTGTGAGTGCATATGGGCCTGGTAGTGAAAGAGATGAAGAAGAGAGGGAGTCCTTCTGGAATGATGTTGATGAGTGTCTGCAGAGTTTTGGAGCGAATGTGAATGTGGTAATGATGGGAGATCTGAATGCTAGAGTGGGAAATGTAGCAGTTGAAGGTGTAGTTGGTATGCATGGTGTGCCTGGAAGTAATGAAAATGGGGAACGAATGATAGGGATGCGTGTTGAGCGAGAGATGGTGATTGGAAATACTCTGTTCGAGAAGAAAGATATTTACAAGTATACATGGGTGAGACAGGAGGGTGGAATGGTTGTGGATAAAGCATTGATGGACTATGTGATTGTGTATAGGAATGTAATAGGAAGATTGTTGGATGTGAGAGTTCTGAGAGGGGAGGGTGGAGGTATGTCTGACCACTACCTGGTGGAGGGAAAGTTAGAGTAGGTAAGAGATGGGTGAGAGCTAGGAGGGTTGGGTGTGACAGTGAGGTTTTGAAAGTGAATGAGTTGGATAAAAGAGAGAAAATGATAGAGTACCAGGAGAAATTGGAAGATAAGTGGAACGCAGTGAAAGATCAGGAAAATGGCAGTGTGGAGGAGGAATGGCAGTTGTTTAAGAGTACTGTGGTGGGGCCTGCAGAAGAGGTGTGTGGTGTGAGACGTGTGGGTGGTGGTGTAAGAAAAGGAAGTGAATGGTGGTGTGAAGAAGTAAGTATGGCTGTGGCTGAGAAGAGACGTGCATATGAAGTGTGGCTGCAGAGGAAGGAAGATGTGTCATATGAGAGGTATAAGGAAAAGGGGAATAGGGCGAGAAGGGCTGTGCGTGATGCTAAAGTGGCAGCAGATGAAAGGTGGGGTAGGCGACTGAATGAGAATTTTCAACAGAATAAGAAAATGTTCTGGAAGGAGGTGAAAAGGGTGCGAAAGGGAGAGTCTGGGAAGCAAGAGCGAGTAAAAGCAGAGGATGGAAGGTTGTAAACTGAGATGGATGCAGTAAGGAAGAAATGGGCAGAGTATTTTGAAAGATTGTTAAATGTAGAGGAGGAAAGGGTGGCTGAGATTGTGGCGGATGGAAGGGTGCAAGGAATAAATGTGTTGGGAGAGTTGAATGATTCTTTGATCACGAAGGAGGAAGTGGAGAAGGCAGTTAAGGAGATGAAAACAGGGAAAGCTGCAGGTATGGATGGGTGTGCTGTGGAATGCCTGAAGGTGGTGGAGTGACTATTGTTGACTAGTTAGTAAGATCGTTGAATATGTACTTTGTGAAAGGTATGGTGCTAGTTGACTAGACAAGTGCTTGTGTGGTCCCGTTATTAAAGGCAAGGGGTTTAAGTCTGTTGAGTGTTGTAGGTAAGATGTATGGTAGAGTGTTAATTATGAGAGTTAGTGAGGGTACAGAGGGAGCGATTGGTGATGAGCAGTGTGGCTTTAGGAGAGGGAGGGGATGCGTGGATCAGGTGTTCTCTGTGAGACAAGTGTGTGAAAAGTATTTAGCGAAAGGCAAGGATGTGTTTTGGGCATTCATGGATTTAGAGAAAGCGTATGCTAGAATTGATAGGGAGGTTTTGTGGACTGTTTTAAGATTGTATGGACTTGATGGTAGGTTACTAAAAGGGGTGATAAGCTTTTATGTAAATAGCAGAGCGTGTGTAAGAGTGGGAAATGCTGTGAGTGATTGGTTTCCAGTGAGAGTGGGGCTGCGACAGGGATGTGTGATGTCGCCTTGGTTGTTTAATATTTATATGGATGGTGTTGTAAGGGAGGTGAATGCAAGAGTGTTAGGTGGAGGTCTGAGTCTGGTGAATCTTGATGGTGGAGAGTGGAATCTGAAGCAGCTGCTGTTTGCAGATGATACTGCACTGGTGGCTGATTCAGAGGAGAGATTGAGACAGTTGGTAGAGGAGTTTGGAAGGGTGTGCGAAAGGAGGAAATTGAAAGTAAATGAGAATAAGAGTAAAATGATGAAGTGTACGAGGTTAGTACATGGTAGGGGGATGAATATAGTTTTGAATGGTGAGTTGCTTGAGGAGGTAGAGTGTTTTAAATATTTAGGATCACATGTTGCTGTGGATTGAAGAATAGATGCAGAAGTGAAATTTAGAATGAATGAAGTAGGTAAGGTGCTGGGAGGAATGAAAAAAGTGTTTAGATGTCGTTCGCTTAGAATGGATTTAAAGAGAAGGCTGTTTGAGGGTGTTGTGGTACCGACTGCATTATATGGGGCTGAAACATGGAATATGGGTGTAGCAGAGAGGAAAAGTTTGAATGTAATGGAGATGAGGTGTCTGAGGAGTATGTGCGGAGTGACGCATATGGATTGAGTGCGAAATGAAGTGCGAAGGAGAACTGGAGTTGTTCGGGAGATGCTGGCAGAGTTGAGCAGAGGGTGTTCCGATGGTTTGGGCATATGGAGAGAATGGAAAATGAGCGATTGGTGAAAAAGATAACTAGATCTGATGTGAGAGGTGTAAGGCTGAGAGGAAGACCACGAATAGGATGGATGGACAGTGTGAAGAGAGCGCTGGATGCGAGAGGGATGTCTGTTGAACAAGGAAGAGTGGCTGTGCGTGACAGAAATAAATGGAGAGAAATTGTGAATGAATAAATGACGACGCAGCCCTGAGGGGATATTCTCCCGCATTTGGTCTGATCAGCTAGTCAGGTCAGGTGCGGGTAAGGGGATAGGTCTATTATGATGTGGCAGGGTTAAACCAGCTCTGCTGTCGGGCCCTGCAGCGGATATCACTGATTGCACTGCGCAGTTGACCCTTGTGCGGTATGATGCGGTGAGAATCTGTCCCTTCTCCCCTTTGGGGCTAAGATGTGAATGAATGTGTTTGAATGGATGAGTAAATTGGGAGTGTGTCGTCCTGTCTCGGCTACCTCCCTTTCCTTGGGGGAAGCAGCCTAGGTATATAGATGGATAGACGAAATTATGATGACGTGGTTAAGGTCATTGGTAATCCTAGGCTTTGTTAGATGCCTTGAGGAACAGCTCACGAAGGCACGGTAATTGTGCAGTCTAGAAAGGCATGGAATCACCTGGAACAGCACTTAGTTCCGTGTGACAGGCTGTACTATTAAGAGCGCAAGTGAGTAAGGAATCCTCTAATTTTTTACGGTCATATGTGGAACACTTGTAATAGACGTGATCAGCCTACATCCTCCAATAGTGTGGTCAGCAACGATACTGGATGGTCAGACGTTTTCTATCGTCACATGTTGCGGAAATTATCTTCAGACTAGAGAGGCAATATCTGCGAGTAGATGCACCAAGCTCACCCCACAGCGTAATCTGATTCTAAGCTGACCAAAACGCGTTTATGGATATTTGTCTTGGCGTCTGGTGGTTCAGCGTCCAAATTTTGCTGGTTCCACGCCAGTTTTTAATAAAGGGCACCAGATCCAGGTAGATGCATAGTAATTTTCTGGCCAGTCGGTTCAGAAATGAAGCTTCGATGCCGTAGCAACGAACACTGGCAAGAATAATAACCCCAGCATAATAAAAACCAAAAACATATTCCCTTTGGAATGAAAAAAAAATGGAGCCTTATTCACACCTTTGTGCTGTCAGTTTAATAATGGGGCCATTAATCTCATCTGCGAGTGTGAACATTCCTGAATTTTACGACCGGCCATGAATAAGTGAAAAAAAGCAGGACGTCAACACGGAGCTCTCAATTATGGAAGAATCAGAGGAATGGCGGCTGTCTCACATTTCACACCGACCGGCCGTTTGACGCATAGATGAATAATTCTGATTGGATGACAGCAAAGCCAAACATTTCCAACCCTGTTATTTTTTTACGTATCGTGTTCAAACGGACTAAGCGAGAACGGGTATCATTTCATAGAGATGAGTATGACTAAAATCATTCCTATACATTTTGCTCCGTGGGTGGTGAACAGTAATGACAACTACACCAAAAGCACACTAAATGCTAATGAAACTCTCGTATAGTCCGTTTACTTTAACTGGTGGAAGTTTTTCTGGTACCGGTATTACAGCGTATTTCCCGTATCTGAATGGTAGAATAGGATAATACTAAGGCTTTACATCCTTTCCATTGCACTTCTTGAATAGCATCATATATGTGTTAATCTCGTATAAGTTTGGAGAGAGACGCCTTCCCTTGGTGAGACCCTTATAACTGGGAGGCTCCGTTCCCGTTAATACAAATCTCCTCAGCGTCTTCCCCATCTCTCGAAAGAAAAGTGGTAGACTGCAGAAGGGCAGATTCACCAGTATTCTATTCCAGCTATTGCCAGACGATTTTGCTTGGCTTAGAGAGGGGCCTAAGAGTGTTCATACTGTCTATATCAACATTTGCAACCATTTCAGTACACCTAAGTGGATCCTGTTCACTTTAGTATAAAATTATAAAACTGGAGGATTGTATGGCCTTTATTAACCCTTTACTAATACGGGATCCTCCTAACATAAGTCATCGGGGTAAAGAGTTAATTGAACAATCCCATACAAATATGTTTTTGTGTCTTTGTGTCTGTGTCTTTGTTTTTGTCTTTGTTTTTGTCTCTCATGTTTTTGTGTCTTTGTGTCTGTGTCTTTGTTTTTGTCTCTCTTTGTCTGTCTTTTCGAAATAAAGGGTTATAAATAGTCTTCATTTACAACTTCACTACCAGGATGCTTATATAAAATAAACAATTAATGTGACTTTAGCAAAAATAGAAGGAAAAATGTTTTATAAAAATGAGGTGAAAGATTACATTGAAATTCTGTGTTCTTCATATAACACTGAATTGTCTCTGTTCACTTGAGCTAATTTGACTAGGATGTTTTTGCACTAACCATCCACCCTCTCCCCGACCTCCTTTCTCCTTCCCTCCCTTTCTTTGATTCTCATCTTACCCTCTTTTCCCTGTCCTTCCTTCCCCCTGTCTCCTACCTCACCATTCTCCCTCCCCTTTCTCCCTCCCCTTTCTTCCCTTCCCATACCTCCTGTCCCTCCCCTACCCTTATTTTATCACAGGAATAGTCTTTTTACTAACTGATGTCATAGGTAAAGCGTTTTGATGGCATTTTTAATTATGTATAATGAGCTTCACAAATGATTCTGTGCTGAGAATTTATGATGGCAAGGAGAATAATATATACCGTGTTTTGGCTGTACGGTGAAACTGATTAATTATGTACGTCGTGTAAATTATTGCCTTACGTAAATTCTGTCAGTGTGTATTTCCTTATTTAAGAATATTAGGACCCAATGACTCAATATCAGCTGAATAAAATTGTCTGGCTTTGACTAGATATAATACTAGAGTTGCCCCAACCATGACAGGGTTAATGGTACCAGTAATTAACACTGATTCTAATTAAATCTCTTGGCGGTAGATGGAACAGAATACTAGAATTGTTTCGACTATCCGAGTGTTGATGCGCCATGGTTCTGATCCGGTAAGAGAGAGAGAGAGAGAGAGTATTTTTAAGGTGCGTGATTGTAAGGGTGGGTGACAGAGAGGCCCATTGTTTGCATCAGGTTAAAAATGTCCCCGGTGCGAGGAACAAAGCCTGGCCCTTCAGTCCTTGTTTTTCTCACTTCCGTCCTGCTCAAACAATGCCACCAGCCTGCTTCGAATTCTTGATTGTTAGACTGGTTTATTCAGCACCACAATACTTTGGCACTGGCACCCTCGCTGTTGAGACTGCCACCACCATTACCACCAACGTTACCAGTAATAACGTCAACACTACCGCCACCACCACTACCACCACCATTATCACTACTCACCACCACCATCATTGCCACCACTCCCGTAACAGTAACTGATGTCACCACCACTAAAGTCACTACTACTCCTGTCACCCCCCAGTGCTACAGTCATCACCACGACCTCCACTGTTACTACTGCAGTCACTATCAACACCTCCACCACTGTCATCATCACCACCGTCACACTTACTATCACCACGAACACCAGTGTAACCAACATTACCGTCACCACAACCACCACCACCATTACTGCTACAGGCATCACCTCTACCATTACCACCACAGTAGTAACCACTATTGTCATCACCACCACAGTCATCACCAGTGCCACTGTCCTCACGACCATTACCATAACCATCACTACGGTGGTAAATAATACTGTGTATATATACAATATGAGATGTAGCCTATACAACGCTATATCAAGCACGGAACCTTTAGGCTAGTCGAAGTCTAGAGGTAGATGGACAATCATGCACGCTCCCATGCACTCCTCATTCTTCACCCTTATCCCCGATAGTTTTTTTTTTTTTTTTTTTTTTTTTTTAATGTGCTCGACTCTGGGCATAGGCTTCACAGCCTGCTCTCAAGGCCCAGTTGTCCTCCTACATACCATACACCTCTACATGTCACCACTTCGGCGCTAACACCCACCGTCCATATTGAATACATGCTAGGACTGTCTCATACAGGACTGGTGTATTGGTATTAGCGGGGGTATTTTTACGACATGTCGGCGGGTCTTCTGGTAGATTGGTAAAGTCTGCTTTTCATGAAATTCAAATCCTTATACGGTTCCCTGCCCCAGCGAGGATTTGAACCTGGGTCCGGTAGGACCGCAGGCCACCTCTCTACCGATTGAGCCACCGCCTCCATAAGTCTAGTAAGTATCACTACTGTAGTGAAAATGAGACAAAGGTGTGTGATGATTTGTGTATTGTATAATATAGATATGGTTGTGGAAGAGTTTGAAGCAAGAGTTTGGGGAAGAGAGAGTGAAGCAGGAACTTGAATCATGAGGGATGAAATATTTCACATAGGACATACGCATAGATTTCAGTATTGCATACTGATTCCTAATGATGGCCAGAATCAGTGTAGACTAATTCAGGGATGTTGAAAGTATACAAACGGAGAGGTCAGAAGGTATACTTAAACAAGACAAAAGCTGTGCGTGGTGAGAGATGGTGACTCAGTGTAATGTGCTGGCGAATGGAAACAGATTGGAAAGGGAAAAGTTCAAACACCTCGGTCCACTAACAGACAGATAGGTAAATGTGTAAAGTAGGTAGAGGATAGAGTGACCAAAAGTAATAAAGTGACTGGCGCCATGAAGGTCTTGATTCGGAATAGAGGGTCAGTAGGGAAGCGGAAGAGGACTACTTGACGTCATTTTAGTGTCTATAATATCGTATGATTGTGAGGATTTAGAATGACGTGAATAAGAATGACAGCGTAAGTGGGACTGTTAAGAAAAAACATGGCTTTGGTGTGGTTGTAAATGTTGAGGTTTGTGAATGGTGTGGTGTAGTTTATCGAACAAATAATAGAATGTGCGAGTATCATATGGTTACATGAAGATAATGAATGTGAATTAGGCGTTGAAAACCGGGCAGAAGATGAATGGACGGTGAAGAAAGTGGATAGATATGGTAAGAGAATGTGGAAATTAGCGAGGTATGACTTGTAGAAGCATAAATAATGAAAGACAGTTAGATAGACCGATTTTAATAATATGGAAATGTGCAGGTCAAGTGTAGCACACTCATAACCATGCATTTCCTTTTTAGTCGGCGAAATGCTATGTGTTCGGCAGGAGTATGAAGTTTATGTGGTTCTTTCGGTCAGTGACTTGGAACGGATGAATGAAAACGCTTTAATGATGAGCACCGAGCACTGTCAATTAGTATCCTACTTTCGTCCTATTATCCTGTTCGGGATTCTTTCTATCCTTTGTGTTAGCGGGAGATGTAAATACACACATCGCCGCTACAATGATCGGTACCTCTTTATTGATCGCCTTTCTGTTATCGTCGCCATTTCTCTGCTGTCAACCTCACCTTTATCGCCAGTATTGCCAGGATTTACGTTCCCATCACGACGCTCAACACACCCCATTCTTCCTCACAGCCACCAAACCACAGTGATTTTGTCTCCATTACTGTCCCAGCACCTTCGCCTACACTTTAATCACTTTCCTCGTGATAATCACCAGCTCTCACCGTCCCTGTCACCTTTGCTTCACTCTTTAACGCTTCCATCACCATTCCCATCACGATCACCAGTCACTTTGCATTAATTACTTTTACTCCTTTATCACACAACTGCCTCGCCAACACTGCTAATGCTTTATCACCTTCAGCTCGGGAACGTCATTTTTGGCATCTTTTTGCTACTGTTACCTGACTATTCAACTTTGTGAAGACGTTTTATAATGAAAAGATTAATGGAGGCTTTGCGAAACCCATCTAGTTGGATAATTCAAATAAGAAATATCGTCTGGAAATGATAATGAAATACAAAAGACTTCCTCTGGCTGAAAGATTTAAACGTTCTCTCATCTTCGTCGGTACGATGAGATAATTTTGTCATTGCAGCATCTTTGAATTTTCGAGTTGAAGGATTAGATATATAGATCCAGTACCATTGGCTGTATTGAGAAAGGTTTATTATAAGCTGAATAAAATTGCTTGCTAGTAGTAAGGATAAAATGAAAACAGGCGTCACACAATAAAAGGACCTTTTTTTTTGCACAATTTTTTGTTCTCGCTGTTCTCACACTACTTTATTTGGCTCAAGGAAGAGTTTTCAAAATGTAGGGAATACGTATAGACTTTATCCGTCTTTTCAATTTTATTGTTATTTTTTTTTAAGTGAACAAAACCACCTAAGCAAAAACAAAGTAAAAATAAAGTTCTCATGCTAAGCAGTTAACCTTGGCGATGTGGGAAATATTTGTCAGGTGTGGTACAATGCCAATCGCCTCTGTATTTTTTTCTATTTTCTAATTTGTTTTTCATGATCTGTATATGACTGTGCTTTTCTTCCCCCCCTCCTCTCTCTCTCTCTCTCTCTCTCTCTCTCTCTCTCTCTCTCTCTCACCTGATAAAAGAGGAACACTACTCCCTCTAAAGGCGTCACTTACTCCTCTTTTTCCCACCTCTCCGCCCCTCATAACATGTCCCCTTCCTCCCCGCACTCCCCTTACAAGCACTCCGTGGTGGTTGATGTACCAGATGAGAGGCAATTTATCACTGTGCTTTGTCAGTAACAGATTTCACTTTCCAATTGGTTCACAATTTTTTATTGGTTTCCAGAGCTGTTATTTTGCAACAAGATTTATGGAGTGTCGTTATTTTTAATTAGTATGAGGATTTGCGAGTGAACTAGATTGGATAAACAGATTATTATAAATGTTGCTGAAGTAGGTTGCTTGTGAAACTGTTCCACAGAACCGCTCCAAGGACCAATCCTTGGGGCACAGGAGCTCCACTTGGACTTTGTTGTGAAGCCTGACCAGAGATCACTACCATGAGAGTTGTTGCTGTAAGGTAATCTTCAGAAAGTTGTAGAAGGTCACCCGTAATACTTCGGCCGTAGCGTTTCGACAAGAGCCTCCTACTCCACACTGTGGAATACCTTTGCATTTTCACCTCCCGTTCCCAAAGATCTATCGTCTTACCCACAGCCTTCGGATTCTACCCTGTGGTGCCCTTGTCAGCAGTTCCACCACAGGAGAACTGCGTTATTGATGAGTCTCCGTCATCCGTCCTTCCCCGCCCCTGGCACGCGCGTGGGTTAATATCGCCTCATGATGGCGTGAGTGATGACAGGCAGAGGACGGGGTGGAATTCATTAACGTTGTCCAGGTGAAATTATTCTGGGTGCTCGAGACCTGGATAATGGTGCTTGTTGGTGCTGGATGCCATAAATATTTCAGACTTTCCCACTTTTTTTTTTTCTCCTCTCTTTTTTGGTTTGAGCTGAATGTGGTGAATGATTATTATTCGTTGGAAAGGGACGCTGTTGAAACTGTTGACCTTAGTTGACCTCTTCACACACACACACACACACACACACACACACACACACACACACACACACACACACACACACACACACACACACACACACACACACACATTTTTGTTTCTCTCTCTCTCTCTCTCTCTCTCTCTCTCTCTCTCTCTCTCTCCCCCCACTGAGTGACACGTGACAGAAAGCCATTTACTACGCTGGGGGTAACCATATAACCTAATGACGCCTGGAGTTCTAGTGGGTCAAGGTGCTCCAACCGATGGGGCCTGTATGGGTTTCCGTCTGAGGGTTAGTTAGAGTTTCTTGCTTGCGTAATGCCACTCAGGACAGGTGAGACTGGTCAACATAGCCCAAAATGTCGGGACTAAGTTGCATAGCCCCTGGCCGCTTCGCTCATGCTTATTTGGATTAATTTGGGATTGAATGATGATGGTGGTAATGATGACAACAGTAGGGTGTAACAAACAAAATATATCACTAAAAAGATAGTGCCACTGTCTAGTGCGACTTAGATTACGGATCTTCAGATGTTATGAAATATATGCTAAAACGGATTAATATACAAAGATCGGTAAGTAGGAAATGCTCCAATGTCTTCGATGGCAACCTTGAAAATATGGCTGTTCGTGTCTGTCCGTGTGTTTTCGTTGCCGAGGTCTGCGGTTACTGAAGAGATCACGACAGGCATTCACAGACGAGGCAGTTTTCTGGCACCGGGGTGTCGGAACGAGAGTTACACATGAAACCTTAAACAATCCAACTTCCTGAGAATGCAGAAACTCTCAAGACACCTTGGCCCGCTTGCGTTTATTCCCTGTACCATTTGGAATGTGCTTGATCTTTCCTCCTGTCCCCCACAAACCACCTGTTAATTTAACGGTGTAAGAGGATGGCTGAATTTTCTGTTGTCGTGGTCTGATTGCATAGTGGTCTCTTCTCAATCCCATACTATCCCGGCCATCCCATCCCCACCATTATTATCCGTCTATCTCTTTGCCTTACTGGTGCATTCCCCTTTCCTCCCTTTCCATCTCTCTCACTCACTTTTTCCATTCCATCCCTTTCATTCCCAGATAAGGGGAATCAATGGAGTCGTTACCTCTCTCTCTCTCAGTCCTTTCTTCATTCTTCTCATCCCCATCCTCTTAAATCCATCCCTTTCATTCCTATCCCTTCCTTTCTACTCTCTTTATATCGCACAGTCCCAGTCTTCCCGCCCTTCTTAACCCCATCCCTCGTACTCCCATCCCACTTATCCCCATCCCTTCCTTTCTAGTCTCTCTCTTTATATCGCATCTTCCCAGTCCTCCCACCTTACTAACTCCTTATCTCTATCTCACACGTGTCAATCTTTCTCACTCCCACAGTCCTCTCCCCCTCACCCCCTGATCCGTGCCCAGGTAAGGCATTTAATGGGGCCGCTACCTCTCTCACTTGGCCGATACACTTAATTGTCCCCGGGTAATGGCACCAGAATTCCTCCTAATCGCGGATCTTGGGAGTTTCCAGCAAATAACCAATAAACGTCGCCTCAGTCTCGTGTGGCAGTACTGGGAGGGGATGGAGGGGGTTGAGAGGCTGGGAGGGGGGAGCTGAGAGGGGAGGGGAGGGGAAGGGAGATTTCGCTGAAGAAGTTGTTTGTCTGGCATCCGGGAACTGATGCTCGGTTTTTGCTGTGGTGGTGCTGGTGTGTGTGTGTGTGTGTGTGTGTGTGTGTGTGTGTGTGTGTGTGTGTGTGTGTGTGTTGTATTCATGTTTTTCTTTATGTCTTCGCCCAGCCAGCCACAGCACACCAACAATGCACTCCAGTATCTTCGAGGCATCCGCCATATAAAGGTCGGCCGGACATACCCAAAACAGAGCCCAGACCGATAAACACTTTCCGGCTCTTCGGCAGCTCTAGGCGGCGCGTCGTTTGCACAGGAACGACTTCATTATCAGTGCCGTGGAAGCCTCCCAGTCGCTCCTGATTTCCTTTACAGTTGTCTTGGCTTTTGTGGTACTATAGGTACTGTTTCTATCACTGTTTGCATGGCTCTGTACGTCTTTTTAATTTCTCCTTTGCAGTTTTCTCAGTTTGTGTCTCTCCACGTCTTTTATAATTTCTTTTTGCACTTGTCACGTCTTGAATGGCTCCGTACGTCTCTTATTTTCTCGTTTCATACTATCTTAGCTTCTGTGGCTTTCTGCGTCTTTTACCCCTTCATTACGGTGACGTATTTGTTATTTCATGCTGTTTTTCGACGATTCTCTCAATCTCAGTAGAGCACCGTAGGAGTAAAAAGGTTAATGAAAGCTATATGCAATCCCCTCTTCGAAAAATCTTTATTGATCAGGATAACATCGTCTGAAGGATATAAGGTTATTACAGAAAATTTGATCAGACAGGAGGTTAACATTCAGTGACTTATTAATCATTCTCAACTATATAACACTGTCTGGATCAGTTATCCTGACCATTAGGTAGCTCATAGTGCTAGTGTTATTAATGGACCTATAACTTACTTCTGGCTGAATAGTATTGTCTGGCTTAAGCTGGAAAAGAAGCAAAAGTTATTATATTTGTAATGGTATCGCTTAAAATATTCAGCCTGTAACTCGCGTTCGGTTGGATAAAGTCGCTTGGCTTAAACTGGAATAAAATCTTCTCTTGAAGTTTGGCTTATGTGCATTGTACATTTTCTTATTTCTCTTTCATTTTTTAGGAGGATTAGCCTGTGGTCGTTAAAAAGTTTACTAATTCCCTTTATAGATTATTGGAAATTACTGTCTTTTCCTCCCCCGTTTTCTCAATTATCATTTTCGAACTCAAGGCTTCTCAAACTGAGTCGCGACCCAGTGGTGGATCACAAAGGGAGGTCACTGTAGGTGAGTCGAAGGATAAATCAGAAAATTATGTTGGGAACTTTGGGACCTGTTCATAGATCTACACCGTTGTGAAAGTGTTTGTAATCAGTGGTGGTTGTCTATAATTAACTCCTCAAAGATGACGTTTTAGTTTGGCGTTATCTTGCTACCCACAGACCATTTCATTCAACTTAGAACAAACTCGTATTGAAAGAAGGGGGTAGGAAAGTCAGACTATAGATTGGTGGCAGTGAAGACCAAGTATCGTGCTAAATTTCACCCTTCTCAAGTGTTGGAGATCTTTTATCTCTATACGAAGGTACAAGCTACCCCTTCACACTAGTGTAAGAAATTTCCAGAAGGTTATGTATTTTCACGAAGAGTTTAAGGTAATTATGACTTTCTTATAATAAAACGTGCGTTTATTAGCGACTTACGCTTTGAGTGTATTTATTTTAAGTGTACCCTGACAGTTCTGGTGAAATGATGCTTTATTTACATGAAACTATACATTTGAGTAATACTGGATCCATATCGAGCTTGCTATTGAGATCTGTTGTATATTATGAATTAAGGTGGCTTTATCATATGAAGAACACATTAATTTATGCATATGTAGGAACCGCCGGTGTTTGGATCAGTAGCACTTGCGTCTACCGTCCAGCAGTGAGTTCAGTGCCATTAACACATGTTCATCTGTCGTAGTTCCCTCGCATACTTACACTTTTCACTTCTACAAATGTGCACATACAATTCCACACTCTTAACAACTTCCGTTATACTCTTGCGTGAAGCATTAGATGGAAGCAGGTCACCTCCAGTAGCATAAAGTGGTGCTCCTCGGCCCAGCGAATCATTTTCCTTCCAGTTCTCCCAAAGACACGGCTTGAACGTCCATTGTACTGTTGCAGCTACCCTCCGACCTTTCCTTTCACGTCCGATGTTTTCAAACCAGCCGTTACATTATATATCGTATATCATTAATAAACATTTAAACATGTTCAATCTTTTGAATGCATCAGAGCTGGCAAAGCAAGTCTTCTGTCGGAATGAAACCCTGGATTCTTCTTTCAGTTTGTCAGGAGTGAGGGTGAAGAGACCATCGGTGGTATCAAAGCAGAGAGCGAAGAGGTTTGCATCTACGCTGGCACGAGGTATAATAGTACTGAGTTGCTTCCTTGTAATTTGTGACAAACTGGCTACGTTATTATTCGAAACTTTGTGGGCATATACTCTTACAGGAGGGTAGGCTGATCCCAAGCTAAATATACTGAAATTGTCAGGCTGTAGCAAGAATAAAACTATTTCATCAGATAGTTTAACTCATCCGCCCGACAGAAGGTCAGTGGCTGCATCGCAAGGGGACCTTCGATCTACAAGATCAACTTGTAAAGTCGTATATAGGGGAAGCAAGTATATCTTTGTATAGAAAATGAAGAAATGAGTCGTAGCGAGTTTAGCGAGAAACGATTCAGCACGTCGTCGTCTTTTCGCTCGGGAAAGATGAAACAGTTTGGCTAATCAGCTTAAAAAAAAAAAAAAAAGTAATCATTAGAAAAGCCGTGGTTTTACATTAAGCCAACCTATACCTAACCAACTTAGGCCTAACCTAATGTTAGCCTACCATACCTTATGTTTAAGGGGGCGGGAATGAAAATGCGACGTGCCGAGTCATCTCAGGGCACTTGATCCGTCGATGACAATGACAGAATGACCAACATTATACCGGGGAAAAAAATCTCCTGGCTACCTCCCCTGCAACTTACTGTATGGCCCTTGCTGATTCTAATTTCCTTGCATCTACTATAGGTGTACTTTCCATGTATGTTATTCAATGCTAGATTTGCTTGGTTTCTAGTTCTCCTTTAATATTTCAGTAGAAGATGGCGTATTATGTTACGCGTCAGTGAGGGCAGCTAATGATACAGCTATCCATGCTTGTAAATTCACTGAACAATAAGAGGTAAGAAAACGAAATAGTTGGACCGAAGTATCCTTCCCATGCCACATTATGATAAATCTTTCACCCTCGACTGAACACATGAGTTACCAGACATTACCGGTATATTAAAAAAAAAAAAGGGGGGGGGGACCCTCTAAAACACTGAAAACAGCAAGTATTAATGAAACATAAAATTAACTTGTACACTCACTGTTTGAAAGGAACCACAAGCTATTTATATAAAACTTTGCGGACACTGTGTGTGTGTGTGTGTGTGTGTGTGTGTGTAGATGCGATGCAAGCTAGTGGGTGTCACTTTCCCACCAATACGTGGGGTACCGATATGTTTCAGAACATTGAATTGACGCTAACTGTAACGGTTGATATTTATTTTTTTATTTTTTTTCATTAGGACATTTTTTCCTGATGCATTAAGGGTAGGCATTAATATCATTTGTCTTCATGTTGTTTCATTGTAATTACCATAATTAGCTACTGTGATTCAAAATCTTTCGTCAACTGACTTATAAAATCGGAAACTGTACAGTAAACGTTAATATACTAATTACACTAAACGCCTCTGGATGACCGATAAAGCGTGTCTCGTCGCGATGTTTTTACTCATTTTTTAACAACTTGTGTTCTTTACATTGTAGCTTAATCAACAGTTGTGTAGACTGCTCCTACATTTATTCATAATCTAAATGAGACAGTGAAAAATATTTGGAATGTTTGTATGAGGAATGACTAGAAAGATTCTGTATTTCCCTCCGCACTCAGGAGGCGTATATCGATTGCCGAGATTTACTTCATCTGAGGAAAAAACCGACAGATTATTACCCTTATCATGGTTGTCTCTTCTCTAGTTTCACCAGACGCTTAGAGTCAGCGAATAGTGAATCATATGAGCATGAAAATTAGTATCGTCTCAATTAATCCTCTCATGGCCGTGACAATTCTAGTGCTCTGTTCCAGCTAACACGAGATTATCTTCAGCAGAAAGTGAGTCATAGGAGGTGAGGGAAGTAGTACTACCACTATTAACCTTTTTCGCAGTCCTAGTAACTTTAGTGTTTTATTCCAGCTAGCGCCAGACAGCTTTATTTACCTGAGGGTAAATCATGGTCGTGATATTTTTTATTTATTTATTTTTTTTTTTATATAAGCAGCGAACACTAAGCGAAGTAAGCGAACTTAGGAATCACATAAGAATGACACATCACACCAGCTAACATCAGTTTCGTTCGACACAGTAACGTCGGGGGAAGCTGAAGGGATTGAATACTTTGGCAGAGGCCCCGTCAACACATCGGGTTTAAAAGTGAGAGGACAGGATATACATGAAAACTGTTCCGTTTACGGGAAGACAAGGAGGAGGGAAGTAGGAAGAAGTAGAAGATGGAGGAAAAAATAAAATAAAAAGAAAATGCAGCTGCTGCTGCTGATGGTGATGATGATCAAGATGTTAAAGATGAGGAGGAGGAGAAAGGGAAGAGGTTGACGAGAAAAAAAAAAAAAACGAGAGGAAAACAAAGACGAACTGGCGACGATGATGACAACGTCGAGGGAGGGAGGGGGATAGAGAGGAAGTGTATTATTTTCACATTCGAGTTGAAGTGTAGACTATTCGGTAAAGGGAAAAGGAAAGCCCTGCTGGTAGTAAGGGGAAGAGGAAAGCCTTTCATGGTATTTACAATGAATTTTCCTGAAAAATAGAAGAGGACTGAGCAGAAAAAAGGAGTCTACATTGAAGACAGCACGGGAAAAGTATATTTCATCCATCTTGGCGATGATTTCCGTCTTTTTGTAACCAATATAATACGTCCGGTGGCGTGCTAACACAATCCAGTATCCATTTTGCAACACTTCTTTGTGACGGTAATTACGATTTAGGGTTGTATCACGTGTTGCACGTCATCATCAAAATGGGGAGATCACATATTTAGGCCAAGATAATATGGACGGAACATAGGCGCACAGTAATGTTTAATATGGGTATGGCCGACGGGGGATAAAATAATGTCATTACTGGAATGGGGGAAGTGGATGGAAAAGTTAATTTGATTACAGAACGAGTAGCAAATTGTCTGTTAACATCCGGGGTAGCGGGAAGGGTCGGTAAGGAAGCGGTGACAGGAAGGAAGGAAAAATTGAGATGGAGGGAAACTAACAGGGAGGAAAAGGAGTAAACACTGAAAGGGTGAAAACAGTGACGGGGAGGAAAAGGTGAAAAAACTGACAGGAGGAAAAACAGGGAGGGATACACGTAACAGGAATAGAGAGAGGAACGGGAGGGAAGCAGTGATACGGAGTAGAAGGAGGAAAACATTGGTAGGGTGGATGATAGCGAGTGGGAGGAAAACAATGACAGCGGAGAAAGGGAGAGAAATGGAGAAGAGAGAGACACAGTGACAGCAAGAAAAGCAATGATATAAAAGATAAATAGTAACAAGGAGGGAAAACAGCAATAACAGGGAAGAAAGGGAGGATAACAGTGACAGGAAAAACAAAAGACATAGAAGGCGAATAGTGGGAAAGAGGGGAACTTAGACATGAAGGAAAAGTTACAGAGAGGTGGAGGAAGAACACTGTCTCACCACCACCACAGGAGGGAAGAAAAAACTATTAATCCATCCACTATGACATTTTCCCCTCCAAATGCTTGATTCGAGAACAGCAGGTAAAATCGAAGAACACTTAGTAAGGTTTACGAAAGGTCGATCCTGTATGATGGATTTATTAACGTTTTTAATCTGAGGTTTACGAGGCCAGAAAGAGCGACAAAGCATACGACATTATTTATCCTGACCTTAGCAAAATATTTAGTGTGGTTCCATCTTACCCACCACCTAACAATATTCCCCAGACCATCCACTCCTACCTAGCAGTCTCCACCTACATAGCGATCTCCCCCAGCCCCTGCCTAACAGTCTCTCCCACACACCACTTCTGCCCAGCAATATCCCCCATCACCCTATCCTTACCTGGAAATCTCCCACACCCATACATTCCTCCCCTATCAATCCTCCTATCACCTGACCCGTGTCTAACATTATACCCCACCATACTTACCCCCACCAACCCACCCTACTCACCGGCAATCACTTCTACACAATACCACCACCATATAAAAACCCATCGTACCAAACAGGCTCCACCACCTCTCCTAGCACCCCATTCCCCACCTAGCACCCTCTCTCACCCCATCCTCCCCGACCGACCAGCCACACTTGCCAGTCCCTCACCTTATTGAACAATTACCTGGTAAATGGCATAGCGTCTCCCTGGTCTCCCCCGGGCCGGCTAAAATAGGAGAGTCGGGGTGTTAAGAGATTACCTGTCTGGTGCCGTTGTTTGGTGGTTCTGAAGGCTGTCTGTCTGAACACTCTCATGTTCCTATGGCTCACAGGTGAATACAATCGTCTGGAGGTAGAAAGAATAAAATACCAGATTCATCTCGTACACAGACGCATTAACATGGACCAACTAGCCTTCTGCAATTATTCTTGTGTGGTAACTTGTATTTTTATGCCTGAGTTAATGGCCAGTATTCTTTGGGGGGGATCATATGACTCATTCACTATTAAAAGTGAAGTTGTCCATCATGAGAGAGTTAATGGGTTGCTACTGCTGTTTGAAGGCCCTGACACCGATGTATGAGTTAGGGTCGTTTAGCGTAACAGTTTCATTGCAGCTGTTACAGAGACAAAACTTCACCCCTTTTTCACTTCATCTGCTGTACAGTCAACCAAAAAAGTATCGCACACCTTACCGCACATATCATTCCGAAACATGGACGAAGCATTGTGATATATGGAGCACCCTGTGATTATAAGTGCAGATATTATCCTTGTTACTTAATATGACTCGAAATCTCACAAAACTTCACATTCTGGGTGCTGTGTTTCTTAAGGTACAGTCACTCATAAAAGAAAAGACCCCCCCTGCGTTAGAGGCAATATAACTCGGGGTATTCAGTGTTGGTAACAGTGTATTTGACGTCAGCCATATGGGGGGATGAGGAGGGGTGTTTGAGAGGAGGGCGGAGTTAATCTGCACGAAACACTGCTTCAATCCACATTTCGAGTCAAACATACATTATATCTGATTTGTTATGTTGTCCTTCACACAAAATTAATTTTATGCTACAAGAACAAAGAACTTTCAGGTGATAACACAATTCCATACCCGAAACATTTATGCATTAATGCCGCACACCTTCATAAATCCCACCCTCTCACTCTCACCCTCACCCACTCTCACCTTACTCTCACCTTCACTCTCTCTTACACTCTCACACTTTCAGCCTCACTCGCACTCTCACCCTAACTGTCACTGTCACTACCACTATCACCGTCACTCACTCTCTCTCTCTCTATCTCTCTCTGGTCCGTTTAGCCGACGAAGCACAGTATTGCCATCACACACATGATCACACATTAATGAGGTGTGGGGCCACCGCAGATGTGCAGTAAAACTGTCAGTCAGATAAAGATAAACCTGGTTTTTAATACGTTGATAAGGTATCACTTTAATCTAACCCAGACATTGTTTGAAACCAGATATTGGGAAGGGAGGATTAGAAGGCATGGAGTGGTTCGTAGCAACCATGTCTGTTATCAGATTTTAGGTTGTTGGATTCTGGGTTATCAGATTCAAGGTTTTATTTATAATGGCAGGCTACCTTGGTTATAGATATACTATTATAATGGATAACCACATAATACTCAGTGTAATCTATAATTGTGCGTTTGTGTGTGTGTGTGTGTGTGTGTGTGTGTGTGTACTGGGGGGGGGGATTTCCGAGCCGTCGAGGAATGTTGAGGAATACAGGAATGAAGTATACTCTCGACTTAAGTCATCCCTTTTACTGTATTGGTAAATTCGTTCATTCTTTATAATTAATAGCTCACTGTTCCGTATAGCATACTATATGGTGCAGTTTATGGCTCTATAACACTTGTCATAATTTTTATTTCATTATTTCCTCATAGTGTGTTATTACTGGACTTGTGTATAAATAACCAAGTAATACCTACCATATAGAGAGTGCCGAATAGTGACACACACACACACACACACACACACACACACACACACAATTATAGATTACACTGAGTATTATGTGGTTATCCATTATAATAGTATATCTATAACCAAGGTAGCCTGCCATTATGAATAAAACCTTGAATCTGATAACCCAGAATCCAACAACCTAAAATCTGATAACAGACATGGTTGCTACGAACCACTCCATGCCTTCTAATCCTCCCTTCCCAATATCTGGTTTCAAACAATGTCTGGGATAGATTAAAGTGATACCTTATCAACGTATTAAAAACCAGGTTTATCTTTATCTGACTGACAGTTTTACTGCACATCTGCGGTGGCCCCACACCTCATTAATGTGTGATCATGTGTGTGATGGCAATACTGTGCTTCGTCGGCTAAACGGACCAGAGAGAGATAGAGAGAGAGAGAGAGTGAGTGACGGTGATAGTGGTAGTGACAGTGACAGTTAGGGTGAGAGTGCGAGTGAGGCTGAAAGTGTGAGAGTGTAAGAGAGAGTGAAGGTGAGAGTAAGGTGAGAGTGGGTGAGGGTGAGAGTGAGAGGGTGGGATTTATGAAGGTGTGCGGCATTAATGCATAAATGTTTCGGGTATGGAATTGTGTTATCACCTGAAAGTTCTTTGTTCTTGTAGCATAAAATTAATTTTGTGTGAAGGACAACATAACAAATCAGATATAATGTATGTTTGACTCGAAATGTGGATTGAAGCAGTGTTTCGTGCAGATTAACTCCGCCCTCCTCTCAAACACCCCTCCTCATCCCCCCATATGGCTGACGTCAAATACACTGTTACCAACACTGAATACCCCGAGTTATATTGCCTCTAACGCAGGGGGGGTCTTTTCTTTTATGAGTGACTGTACTAGGTTAATAGATTCATGTTTGTTTACAGAACTCGCTCATTTTTACATCCGTCGTACGCCAGGTGTGTTATACTTTTTTGGTTCTCAGTAGATTTAAGACACAACCATCACACTCCTCTTTTGCGCATCTAGGAGACCAATTTCCGCCTAAGAATATTAATGCATGGGAAAGTGAAGACTGGAAGGACTGAAATATTAGGCGAACTTTTTGTATTTTACTCAGTTTAGCACCAGAAGAATTTGATTTATTTGAGAGATTCTGGCAGTCAAAGGCGAAAAAATAAATCGAATAGCCATTTGTTTGTTATGGCTACAACTAGGAATTATACTGTATATAGCTACCCCCAGGCGATATTGCTCCTTTGTCCAGTTGCGAGGGATTAATCTAAACCCTCTTCAGTTTATGTGCGTTAATTCTTTTTCTTTAACGTGAACATAATTGCACAAAGTATAAAAGAATATTAGCCTCCTTAATACGATACTTTAGTTTATTCTTTCCACCTAAAGACGATCACAGTCAAGTTAGGAATACTTCACGTCCTGAAGGGTTTAACCCTGAATTTGGCTCATGATTTGTTTATTTTTTCATGGAGGGAACAGTCTTGAGGGCGTCTGGCCTTTGGTTCCTTCTTCCTTGTATAAAGAAACACTACACTGACTCATTTTTGTACTGTAATAAAGTTACAACCATTCAGTTTTACTGAGCTTTGGAAGGACCTTTATTAGTGAATGGAATTATGAAGGCAAAGAATCTAATCCACCTTGTTCGACAATTTTGTCCTAAACTCAGCAAGTGTCAATGGAGCAAGAATTTAATGACGAAAGACCAAATGACCAGCTCCGGACGGTCTTCTTGTTTCAGTTTTGATGCTTCTTAACATTATTTCAACTCCACACCTAGCTTAGCATGGAGAGGGTAACACACGAATTTTACCCATGAAGAAGAAGAAAGGGAGGAAAGGAACAAGAAGAAGAAGGCCATAAGGAGAAGAAAAAAAAGAAGAGGAAGAGAAAGAAGATGGAGAAAAGAAGATAGGGAGAAGGAAAAAAAAAAGAGAAAGGGGAAGAGGATGTGGCAAAGAAGAAGAAGAGAAGAAGAAGAAAAGGGAAAGACGATAGGGAGAAGAAGAGGGGAGGAAAGGATCAAGAAGAAGACGACGTTAGGGAGAAGAAGTAAAAAAAGAATAGGAAGAGGAAGAAGACGGGGAAAAGAAGATGACGGGAAGAAGAAGGAAAAAAAGGAAATAACGATAGGGAGAAGAAAAAAGACGATAAGGAAAAGGTAAAGAAAAAAAAAGAGGATAAACAAAAAGATGGGGAAGGAAAATCATAAGAAGACGATGGGGAGAAAAGAAGATGGGGAGGAGAAGGAAGAGGAGGTGAAGGAGATGAAGGAAGTTCTGATTAAATCATTGTAAAAAGACAGTCTAGGGCTGAATGAGATAAAGCTACGGAAATCGTTTCAGGGCTGACTGTACCTTGCTGTTAGTCTCATGTCTTGGGGGGAGAGAGAGAGAGAGAGAGAGAATGGAGGGGAGGAGTTGTGCGAAGGGTGGTGGTGGGAGAGGGACAGGTGTGGGGGAGGGGGAGAAAATTATGGGAGGGGATTGAGTTACGGAAGAACGTGAATTGTGAGAAGGTTGGTTGTGGTAGGAGCAATGGAGTTGTTGTGGGAAAGGCATTCGAGGTTGTGGGATTGTGGGGGGAGGGGAAGAGATGCGGGAAGAGGATAGGAGGGGAGGGGAGCTTATGGGGGAGGTGGTAGAGGGAACTGTAGGAGGGTTGGAAAAGCTCATGTGAATTATGGACACAGCAGTATTACTAAAAGGGCTGGTCGTTATGAAATGGATAAGTTCAGCTGGATAATATGTCAAGTACTGCGCGAGGGGGGGAAAAATTGAGGTTTGCTAAAATTGGTAAGTGCTGTATGCAAGTAAGAATATAAAAAGTTGGATGGGCTAAATAATATTAAGTATTGTACGTGGAAAAATATTAGGCTTTATAAACTAGATGTGTTAAAAATGTTATCCTTCTAGTCACAATTAGCCCTCGCATGGCCCGGACAACTCTGACTTTGTATTCGTGCTTGCGTCGACGGATTTTTTTTTTTTTTTTTTTTTTTTTCCAGCAGAGAGTGAGTCATAAGGGTCTGAGTGTTTAATGTTATGCAGGAAGAAAAGTACAAGGTAAATTTCAGCCATTATCATATCCACATCTCTAATTCCTTCAATACGATAGCTAATTTTCTAGTATGTTTTTGTTATCTACAGATGAGTATATTTATTGTTGTTCTTTTCGGATGAGTTATTTATTTACTTAAACCCCCTCACCCCTGTTTGTAAAATATCTCCACAGTTGAGAGAAAAAAAAAAAACAGGAAACAATAAGAATATGATAAATATTTCATCGGAGTCAAGTATTTACCACTACTAATAACACAGTGTGAGTCACCAGAGAGACGGGAAGAGGGTATCTTTCCTGTGGCCACTGAATTTATAACGGGAACTCTCGTAGTCTGTTTTGATAACAAGTTAATATTGAAATTGTGTTTGACTACATTTTTCCTCATTATGAATTAATTTGAGCAACAGAAAAATGTGGTTAATGTCAGAATTTATTTTATAAATTTTATCAACAGAATCACCACCCAGACTGCTTAGCGACTGTATTGACACTGTACTAAAATTTCGTAAGCTGGTCAGTTTCATAACACCGACGGTGACGGAAGCTTGAAGAAAGAAAACTAGACAGTGAACATTTGAGATAGTAATCTGCGGGAGGAAGTGCTGGAAAATGGAGTGGTAGAAGCATTTTTTTTTTTTCAGTACTCGGGATGCATTATTGGAATTAGGCAAGTGAGAGCTGATAGAGAAAGAAAAATTGGTATACGAACGCCTGAGTTGGGCAAATTTTGTATGAAGGGCTGCGGGTGACTCGCTTGATGTAGCTAGTGCCACCTTCAGTTGGCGCTACGTTTAGTTGTTGTTGTTGTTGTTATGCTACCCCTGTCTGTTTGATCGAGCAAACCCATCAGTAGCTTGGGGACGCCCATCATTCACTCACATCATATAGGCCTAATACTGCGGGAGAGTAGGGTGGGGGAGAGCTTTCTCCTTTTCTGTCCTGATCTCATTCTAGTAGTTGGCCTAGCATGGGCCAACCGGCCTACTGCAGTTATCCTCTCTTCTTATGTTCTTACTTCTTCCCTCATGTATATCATTCTTTTTCTGTGTCTGTCCTCCTCCCTTCCTGTTTCTTCAGTCCTCTCTGTCACTACTTATTACTCTTCTTTCCATCTGAGGTGGCTCTACACTGAGTGACAAGCCAAAGCCAAATGGTTTCCTGTAACTCAGGAAGAAATTTACTACGCTGTGTGGTAACCACATAGCCTAATAAAGGGGCGACGTGAAGCCTGCTACGGTGTCTTTTAACTGGGTGGTGAGAGGCAGAAGAGCAGCCACTCAGGAACTAAAGCTCCATATGAATCCCCGCTCCTCGCTTTGGCAGGGCGCCGTCAGCAGTAGTTAGTGACTAGCGTTATGGCTTCTTGTAGGCCGAGACACCATTGACTGCGTTGTCATTATATACTCAAATGGGCGTTGGATGAACTACTGAATTAAAGCAGTTCCATCCGTTGTGGCCCATAAGGGTTTACATCTAGGGAAAGTAGAGATCTGTTGCTCATCTAATACAGTGCTACTAAGGGAAGAAGCAACAGGTCACTCTCGCTTTAAATGTCTGGACTGAGTGGCCTAGCAGAGGAACCCAGGCCTCATGATGGGGCAATAAAGAACCGGATGACAGACATACAGATAGAAAGGAGAGGCAATAGAGAGGGAAGGAATTGTGCATCTATTTCATTTTCAGTTACTGTTCCTTGCACCGGCAGATAAAGAGAGAAGGAAGGGGTGCCGTAACATGTAAGGGGTGAGGGAAGGTATATGGTGGGGATGGATGAGAGAGATAGAGAGGGGAGAGGAGGAAGAGAAAAATGGACGTAAGGGTCAGGAGGATGGCAGGGAAGGGGTCGAGAGAAATGGAAGAGGGGAAAAGACAATAGACAGAGGTGGGAAATGGAAGGACATGTGAGGGAGATGAGAGAGGTTCATTTGATTACAAGGCTTCCATCAGACTCTCTTTTCATTGAGACATGGGCCTGCTTCGAATCACCTTAATTAAATAGAAAACATGGAGAGGAAAATGGTGGAAACATCTAGATGAGAATATAACATGGAAAGTGATGGGTTGCATTCAAGAAGATTTGAACGTGGCAAAAATTGATTGTCTGCCTTATTGTCCTTCGTAAAATAGATGGAGAGTGATCTAAGGCTTCTTCTCCTACATAAAATCATAAATGGAAGACTGCGGAGAGTTTATTGACTCAGAAAGTAGAGGTAGGCCGGAACCAAAGACTTTTGCTCCTCAAACAGCATTCTGGGCAGCATATCCAGATGGCTTTAGTGATTTTGTACCTCTTCTTGCTTGGCGACTAATTTTGCACTTCATACCTTAAAAGCCTTCTGTTTGATGCTGATGCAAACTAGGTCGATATTAAAAACTAAATAGCTCGGAAGAGGGTGTTTAAGCTTTATTATGCACAAGCTAGTAGGTGACGATGGCCAGCTCTGAGCGGACAAAGCTTTGTCAGCGACCGGAAGTGAGTTTCGACACTCAAAGTCATTTCTATATGGAGGTACTCCAGTGCAATATTCCAACCAAGAATCTCTGGCTTAATAATCTTCGGAGCCCTAGCATTTCGCTCGAGCAAGGTCGTAGTTTTAGTGCTTTTCATATTTACTGCATTTGATGAGCGTTGACCCCTGACCTGGCGGATATAGTTCATGCATGTACGCAGCACACTTGTAGAACTCATTAACGGCTATAAGCATACAAAGTTTCATTCGATTCCATCCACCAATTGTGGAGCTAGGGAACTTGAAATTCGCTGAATGGCCCTCCAGAGGTTCAACGTCTAGGTGGCGGTGCCAGCAACAGGAAGTGAGTTTCGACACTAAATGTAAGTTTTGTATGGAGGTACTCCAGTGCAACATTCCTTCCAAGAATCATGGCCCTGGCTTAATAATCTTTGGAGCTTCAGCATTTCGCGCGAACATATTCATGATTTTATGTATTTTCACCATTTTCGCATTTGATGTCTTTTGATCCCTGACCTGGCCAATGTAGCACATACGTGTACTGTAGAAAGTTGTAGTGCTAGTCAATGTCTGTAAGTATGCAAACTTTCATTCATTTCCATTGAGCCGCTGGGGAACTAGGGGGGTATTTTTGAAAACCGGTACTGGTTGCTAAGGCCGCTGAGGTCAGTATTCGCAGGGTTGCCACTTGAAAACAAGAGGAGAGAGGGGGATATGAATAGCACACTTCGGATAGGGAATGACCTCAAGATTACGCCTAAAGAAGTCACAGCTTTCTACGCCCATTTGTAATACTTCTACATCGCAAAACGCGAAACGTACGAAGAAAGTGGTTTATCGGCCGTTGCTGGGCAACAAGTAGTTGCCCAGCAGCCAAATCCCTGCGGACACAACTAAGTCATAGGCTGGTCATTGTGTCCAAGTTTGGTAGGAATCGGTGAGTTCTGAAGGGTAGAAGTGCCTGCCACAATTAAACAAGAAAGAAAGAATACAGGAAAAAAAGAAAAGAAAAAAAAAAAAGACACAATAAAGGCAGCATGGAGCTGGCCATTGAGGAAGTGCTGCAACAAATAGTATGGTCCTCGAATTGTAGACCTGATAGTATCTTTTCCCTGTTGATTTATTTTCCATAATAGATTTTACTATATCTTGTATAATCTCAGTAAATCTAAAGATCATCAGTTAGCCCTTTGGACAATATGATCCGAAAACTGTGAATAGACAGACAAATAACCATCTCTCTCTCTCTCTCTCTCTCTCTCTCTCTCTCTCACACACACACACACACACACACACACACACACACATTATTAAGAGTGGCCTGGGTGAGATTCCGGGTCAGTCGTCGCTCTGCAGTTTCAGCATTTCTTATACTCACTGGGTTTTGGTGTGACTTCCCACATTTCCTGGATTCTTACGCAGCGTTCACAGCCGCTGACTTTTTTTTTTTTTTTTTAATTCTCGCTATCTCTGCATTCCTCTATATTCACTGTCCCTCGCCCATCTCTCTCTCTCTCTCTCTCTCTCTCTCTCTCTCTCCCGTATATATATATATACCGGTGAGTGTGTGTGTGTGTGTGTGTGTGTGTGTGTGTGTGTGTGTGTGTGTGTGTGGCTGTCTGTCTGTTTGTGTGTGTGTGTGTGTCCATCCAAAATTCCCTGTTCCCCACTTACTTCGCATTCCCTCCTCCATCATTCGTTTTTTCTTCCGTTCTTCCCTTTCCTTCCTTCCATCATTTCCCTTTTCCATCCTTTCTTTCCCCCTTCTCTTTGTTTACGTTTCCTTTCTCCTTTTTTTCCTTTCTCTTCCCTTTCTCGTTCCTTCCATTCCTTTCCTCGTCTCTTCCCTTCCCTTCCTCGTTCTCATCCTTCTCTTCCATGTTGTTCCCTTTTCATTGCATCATCGTTTCCTTCCCTTCCTCTCGCTTCTTTCCTTCCCCCTCCTTTAGACACTTTTCGTCCTTCTCCCTTCCCCCTTTCCTCCCTTCCTGTTTTTCTTTCTTCCTATTCCCTCTTCCTTTCAATCCACTTCCCTCTTCCTTCACATTCCCTCTTCCTTTCAATCCACTTCCCTCTTCCTTCCCTTCCTCTCCTTCCTCATTCCTATTCCTTCTTTGTTCCTTCCCTTCCGCCCTTCTTTCTTCCTATCTCCGTCCCACATCCTTTCCTTCTCATCTTACTTCCAAAACTTCATCGCTATCCCCTCATTTCCTTGCTTCTCCCTTCTCCTGCCTTCCTTTCCTGTTTTCTATCCTTTCTTTCCCATCTTCATTGGCCATCTTCCTCTCCTTCTCCTTCCTTTTAAATTTATATCCCCTACCCCTGCACCCCTATCTCCTATGCTTGCATACGAATCTTCCTCCCCCTACTCTCATTTCCTTCCCCCCCCCCTTTTCCATAAATTTCTCCGACCATCTTCCTCCTCCCCACCCCTCCTTCTTTCCATAAAAATTCTCCTCTAACTTTCCTCCTCTCCGCCTTCCTCCTTTCCCTCCTTTGTAGCGTTCTTTCTGCTCATGACCATCTCCCCTTTCTTTTTCCATTCCTTTACTTCTTTTCCATCACTCCTGCATATCTTCCTTTCTTCATACCGTCTTTTTTTCTTCCTTAGTCTCGTTTATTTCTTTCATGCCCCTCCCTCTTTCCTCATTTCTTCTTTTTCCTGTTCTCTCACCTACCGTACTTCCTCCGTGCCCCACCCCTCCCCTCCCCTCCGTCTTCTGTACTTTTTCTTCTCCTTCCTCATCCTTTTTCTTCCCTAACCTCCCCCTCTCTTGTCTTTCCACCTTCGTTTGCCGATTTTTATTTTCTCCCTTGTCTCTGTATTTCCCTCATCCTCCCCCTCTCCTCTTCTTCCTTTTTCCTCTCCCTTTCTCCACCCTCTCTTCTCCCTCCGTTTCCCTCCCCACCCCTCGTCCCCACCGTCCTTTCAGTATTTCGCCTTTTCCATTTTTCCCCTTGCCTCTATTCATGGTCCCCTGCCCTCCCTTCCCCTCAGCAAGCATCAATATTTTCCCTTTCCTAGTGCTGGATAGACGGTCGTTCATCATCTCGCCCCCTATTGGCTCCATACCCTGTTAGCCCCAGCCAGTCAGCAGTCAGCAAGCGGCCATCAGAGCTTGAAGGTCGTGAGAGAGAGAGAGAGAGAGAGAGAGAGAGAGAGAGAGTGCGGGAGGGGAATAAAGTGAAGGGGAAAGAGAGCGAGGTGAAAGGGAAGAGAGAACACGAGGAGAGCGAGAGGATGAGAAGTAAGGGGAAGAGAGGGGGGATGGCTGAAGATAGAGGGACGAAGGGGAGGAAGAGAGAGGGGGTTAGAGGAGGAAAAGGAGAGGGGAAGGGGGAGAGGGGGAGGAAGGGAGATGAGAGTGAAAATGAAAGGATAAGAGACAGCGAAGATGGGATGGTGAGACTGTGTGATGGCCGAATTGGTTTACGAGATGCAAATGCCAGTCAAGAAAATACAGTGTTATAGTGTGACCAGTTAATAAATAGATAGATCGATTGATAGATAGCGTGTCAAGACTAACTTTTGATACCCCGTCATGGATCTCCCTCTATCGGCTTCTATAATAAGTCCTCAGTGTAAAGCACAATTTTTATTAGCTTCTTTGCTGCTAAAATTCTCAAGTTCCCATGACTCTCACTCAACTGGGTAAAACAGTATGGCTTTAGAACAGAATTAAGAGTTGTCCGGCTGTGCAAGAACTAACTGTGGAAGTATTAACGCTCTTAGGCCCTTACGATTCATATTCAGCTGAGTAAAAACATCCAGCGTTATCAGGCCCTCCATCTTATAGTTGGCCTGATCATGAGAGAGTAAATTTTAGATTAATAACAACATTACTGAAACTTGGAAACCGGCCGCCTGACGTACACATTTCATACCGAAAGGGTTTTCTGTTTTACTTGTGTGTTTGTAATTGTCAAGATGAACAACATAGAGAATAATGATCTGGAAACAAGCGCTGCCATTACCTCTTTACCTTCCGTGAGTTCCCATGATTCAGATAAAATTGTCCGCCGCAAGTTTGGAATAAAATGTAAAGTTCTTAATTCCCCACTTAAGCATTTATTTTTATAGTTTGTTCAGTATATTTGGTGCCATAGGTTTCTCTTGACCAAAACAAAATCTTATGACGTTAGTCGAATTAAAATGCAAAGAAAGAATATTATGTATTTGGCAGCTAAAAAAAAAAAATAATGAAATCTTTGTCGACTCTCATCCAGTAGGCATATTCTGCAACTAATACATGTAACTGGTTAAAAGTTTTGTAACTACACTCAGCACTACAAAATAAAAAAAACATATAAGTAAGGAAGGTGAATTTACAACTACAACAATATCTCAAGAAACAAGTTAGGACGTAATTAGATCTTTCTGCCAGAGAGTATAATTTTAAAACCTTTCCGTGCACAGACGATTGCGTTTCAGTTTACCGGAGACTTCAGTATGTGAAGAGGTTAAAGAAGACTATAACCTCTACAGTGCGATGAGTCTCGAACTGAATAAAATCATCAGGCGATACTAAGGAAAAGAAAAGAGACATGGTTATGAAGAAGTGTTTACCTGTATCATGTTATTCCAGAAATTTTTTTCCCTCTCTTATAATTTGTACACCTTAATATGATGGAGACGTTCATTCTGCAGCGTATTTCCTGCAGCTTAATGGCGGAAGAGTTATCACACAGCTCTCCATCTTTACAGGAAAATGATGACCAGTACATTATTATAGTTTTATTATCTTGTTACAGCACAGTATTCAAGATGGACAGATGACGATTATAGGCTGAGTGTAGCGTGTTATCGTTGGGATTACTCTAGTATTTTATTACAACTAAAGCCAGACGATTTATTCAGCTAAAAGTGTGCATTGAAGCTTCAAGATGGGAACATTTCTGTACTGTTTTTACTTCAGCTTGGCCTAAAATTTGCATCTTTTCATCTTGAGTGCTAAGTTGTAGCAATATATTAACACAAACATATGGCGCAAGTCACTATGGTCTGTGGAAACGACGAAGTACTGTCTTCTTCCGCCAGTGTGAGCTACGCGAAGTGAACTTCAAAAGGACGTAAAGCTGGGTCAAGTTAAGATATAAGAACTATAAAATTATGTTTCAGTTAATTCCAGAAAATGCATCACAAGACCGAGTGAAACTAAAGAGGACAGAAGCTAGTGTTAGTTTTCCGGTCAGTCCGCACAGCAAATCTTGTTCTCCAAAATTAGAAAGGTGATACTGCCTTGGGATTGCTTTTTTACCAGATTTTTTTTTTTTTCCAAGCCTGTTACAGCAAAATACTTTATATGACAATTTTTTTTCCCCCCAAAGAAAGGAAATTTCGACTAATTATCCTTCCCTGTGAGTGTTGGAGAAATATTTACTGAGTTCGAAAACAAGGGTTCCTGGTACAGCTCGATAGCGTTGCAATGAACATCCCTCGAAACTTACAGTGTTCTCCAATATTAGGCAGGCTTTTCTCTATCGTCTTGTACGAAGGAATGGAGATTTTCCCCGTGATACTCTTGCCTGTCTGGTATTTATAGTCCCCGCCTACGATTGGCTCAGGAGAGGAGCAAAGACGGTGGGAGGTGGAGATAGACTGTGCAAGAGGTGAGAGCAGAAGTGGAGGTAGATCAGGAGTGGAAGAGACGGTGCAAGAGGTGAGGGCATAGGTGGGGATAGGAGATCAGGAGTGGAAGAGACGGTGCAAGAGGTGAAAGCAGAGGTGAGGAGTGGAAGTGGGAGGTGGCGAGGAAATAAGAAAGAGACGGCATGGGGGTATATCGGAAGAGAAGGAGGTCAGGAAGGAGAAACAGGAGGTGAGAGGGAAGGGGTGAAGGCGGCGGTGGCATCAGAAGAACAAAAGCATGAAAGACGAAGATCCGTATTCTCACCGACAGAGGAGGCTCCCTAACACCTTATCCTCACCAGTTTATTTCTTCATATGACGGGTTAAATGGACTGTGCAGAGATGTGCATGACAAAGGTTTCGTACCCCGCTTTCCTTCAACTAATTAGCCGTATGATTGGTTATAGTGGGAGCATATGTGAGGATGATTGTGTCTGAGGTGGAGTCAGGATTCCAGTGACTTGGATGGTGAGGGAATGAATGCGTGCTCCATTCCACTGGGCATGCTGTAGATAAGTTCCCCCACAGTCATGTTTTTCTCTTACTTTCAGGGCCCTATCTCACTCCACCCGTGAATAAGAGAAGAGGAGGTGGATGGCGGCGATGATGATGATGATAATGGTGGTGGTGGTGGTGGTGATGATGTTGATAATGATGAGGATGAGGATGTTGTTTATACAGTTTATGTCGATGTTACCATGACACAAGTACCATAAAAGAAAATACTGATACCGGTATGTAATAATAAAGATCAGATGTTAAAAAATAAGTGTTAGAGAGCTTCCTACCCCCTCCAGAGCACAATCCCAAGTCGCCAGGATCCCAGCCCCGATCCCTATAGTGGAAAACAAGAGGGCCATAGAGCGGGGCAGGAATACTAATGCCGCTTTGGTAGGAAAGTAAGAGGGCCATGGAAGTCATCTGGGGCATGTAAATTGAATTCCAAAGGGACCATTTCCTGGACATGTCAAGAAAAAAATTACGGTCTGAAGAAATTGGGGTCGGGACGCAGATAGGCGAGGCGCATTATGAAGGATTCTTGGAGAGTAGTCGAGCGTGGCTAAGAGGAGGAGGAGGAGGGCGGTGATGGGGGAAAGCGACGGGAGGGGAAACAAGACGAAGGAGAAGAGAGGAAGTAGGAATTTGGAGTTAATTAGGAAATAAGGAAAAGAAAGATTAGAAAGAGGAAGTAATAAATGGAGGAAGAGGATGGATCAGTCAGAGGAAAGATGAGGTAGAGGAGATGGGGGTTGATCCGATAGTGGAAAAGGGCAGCTAAAAAAACAAGGACAGTTAAGCAAAGAGATTATTAGGAAGCGGAAGGGAGGAGACAGGAAATGGAGGAGGGAGACATAAAGGAAAGATAAGGAAGACTAAAGGAGAGGAAGGAAGGCCTGAGCAGAAAGAGAAAAGCTTAAGCAGAGTGAAGAAAAGAGAGGAAGAAATGTAGGAAATAGAGAAAGAGAAGCGGTAAGGAGTAGGGAGATAAGGACAAAAAAGTAGGAAATGGAGAAGAAGAGAGAGAATGACATGCTGGCAGCAGAAAGAGGCAGGAGAGGAACTGGGACGTAGTAAGCTGAGGAAAGATAAGGAAGAGGAAGAAGGAAATAGAGAACAAGGGAAGGAACGACGGCATGAATATGGCGGGTAAGGCAGAACCCAAAGAGGTCATCGAAGCGAGAGAATAGCAAGAGCATCAGGACAGGACTGGCAATAAGTGGATGATAAGGAGGACAGCAGGAAGAGAAGAAGGGTTATATAGAATGGCACCAGGCATGGGTCAGGAGGAAGGGAAGCAAAAGCATGAAGAGTAAGGGAGGAAGGGAATTAAGAGGGAGCAGAAGTGGGTCAGAGGAAGAGAGGGATGAGGAGGGCAAAGTAGAGGACAAACAAGGGGAGAAAGGGGGAGGAATGATGAAGCAAACTTGACATGTGGGAATGCCATTTGACAGTTTGACGACCTGAACATTCTTGTGCTCGCGACAACTTTATTATTTATTCCGCTAACATCAGACGATTTATTCATTTGAGAGCAGTTCTAAGTTAATACTGTACTTATTAATCCTCTCATAGTTAGGCAACTCTGGTATTCTGTTCCAGATATCACGGCGGATTTTATGAAGCTAATAGTGAGTTCAAGGAACCTGTGAATATGAATTTGACAGAAATTTTCATTCTTTAGCAGTCTATATCCAGCATCATGACAGAACAGGACGATAGTACGGCTCGACATGCGTTTCATCGGTGATGGCGAAGGGTACCACACGGTAGTAACGACAGGTAGTACACATCCCTTAATTCCCTCCATAAAACTCTGAAAGAAGGATGATGGACTACAGGAGATGAGCATTTGCAGCCTATTAGTCTCATGTACAGACAAACCTTGGGCAACAGCAACAACAACATCCTTTTCACTGCATTGCTTTGTGACAAGTACTATTTTCTACCATTTTTCTTTGTGTTACAGCTCAGCATTCAGGATAGAAAGATAGCAATTTTAAGGCGACTTAAAGGTCGAGAGAGTACTTCATAGCCAAAATATTGCGATGGACATTGGTAAGAGTAATCAGGGAATGACCAAAACTCACGAGGAATTTAGAGTTGATTATGAGATAACAAAGTTGGGAGATATTTGGTTATGTGTGTACGACGATGTTTATTCTCGAGGAATATTTTCAAGACATTCAGACTTCGGCAGATTAATCGCTAAATACCTGTACTTGCAAGCATAAGTGCAGGCATACGCACACATACATACAGTACACACGCAATCGCATACGCACCTTATATACAACACACACACACACACACACACACACACACACACACACACACACACACACACACACACACACACACACACACACACACACACACACACACACACACACACACACACACACACACACACACACACACACACACACACACACACACACACACACACACACACACACACACACACACACACACACACACACACACACACACACACACACACACACACACACACACACACACACACACACACACACACACACACACACACACACACACACACACACACACACACACACACACACACACACACACACACACACACACACACACACACACACACACACACACACACACACACACACACACACACACACACACACACACACACACACACACACACACACACACACACACACACACACACACACACACACACACACACACACAAAGGACGGTCGTAAACACAGGCGCCAAAATTTACCCAAGTTTTGGTAGTTGTTTATACAAGTTTAATTGGATTCCGAGTTACGAGTGCGTTCGTCATCCCACTTGCGACCAGTTGGGAGTGTGTGATGGTGGGGTGGAGTGCGTGGGTGAGGGAGGGGGAAGAGGGAGATTGTGTGGGTGGGGTGGAGTGCGTGGGTGAGGAAGGGGTAGACTGGGTGATGTGAGGGTGGTAAAGAGTGTGTGGGTGAGAAAGGTAGTGCGTGGGGATGAGGGAGGGGATGGAATGTAGGGAGTGAGGAAGGAGGGATGGAGTGTAGGGAGGGAATGTACTGTAGAGGAAAGTGAGTGAGGGTGTGGAATGTGTAGGGCGGGAGAAGGGTGGAGTGTTGAGGTGAGTGAGGGCGTGGAATGTGTTGTGTTGAAGGAGCGGTTGAGTGTGTTTGGGAGCGTGATGGGAGTGTGGGGGGGTGAGGGAGAGGGCAGGGCGAAGGGGTACCTCAGACACAAAAGTTCGATGATTGCTTTGCTCCTACTTTCGTAACCTTCCTCCCTGACGCATCATATCAGAGTGAATCATATGTGGCTAGAGAAACACACCAAACCTCTCTCAGGTTAGGAATATTAGCCAGGGGAGGAAAATGAGAAATCAATCAATCAATCAATCATTTCCTGTGGCACCCCACGGGATGCATAGGGCCTCAATGAACTCTCTCCACCAATATTTGTCTCTTGCCATCTTCAGGTCCCACCAACACTCCTCTCCTGCTTCTTTTTTCATTGTCCTCAACCAGGTTTCCCTCGGCCTACCTCTACCTCTTCTTCCTCTAGCAGTCCACTCTGGCACATCCTGTATTAAACTACCTTCTTTTCTGTATATGAGCCCCAGCCACTTCCAGCGAGACAGTCTCACATATTCATTAACTGGTTCCACTCTCGTAATATCCCGTACTCTTGCATTTGTAACTCTGTCTTGCCACTTTACCCCAAGAATCCTTCTCAGTATTTTATTCTCAAATCCTAATACTTTCTGATCTGTTGCAATTGTACTGTACCATGACTTATGCCCGTAAATTAAAATTGGTCTAACCATGGACTTGTAAATTTTCACTTTAGTATGTACCGAAAGCATATTATTATTCCAAACAGATTTCAACATTCCGACAGCTCGCCAAGCCTGTCTAATCCTCTCCTCAATTTCATTGTTAAATGATCCATTAGATGATGCAATCGTTCCCAGATATTTAAAGTTTTCTACATTCTTCACCACATTATTCCCAATTACACAATCGATTTGGTACTCCACGTTCATATTAATAATTTCAGTCTTGCCACAATTTATTACCAATCCCACCTTTTCTCCTTCCTCCACCAGACAATCTAGCACCCTCTGCATCTCGTAAATACTTCCGCAAATCAGTACAATATCATCAGCATAGTCCAAATCCATCAGCTTCTTATTTTCTTTCCAGTTAATTCCTGCACCTGTTCTCCTTACAACCTTTTTCATAACATAATCCATAACCAAAACAAACAACAATGGCGAAAGAACTCCTCCTTGAATCACTCCTGACCTAACTTGAAATGGATCACTCAAAGAACCACCCACCATTACCTTACAAAAGGTACCTTCATGCAGGCTTCTAATAATATTTACAAATTTTCTGGTATACCATAGAATCTTATAATTTTCAACATAGCTCCACGTGAAACACTATCAAACGCCTTTTCAAAATCCACAAAACACATACTAAGTGGCATTTTCATCTCATTAGCTTGTTGCATTAGATGCCTTACAATAAAAATCTGATCATTACAACCGCGACCCTTTCTAAATCCCGCTTGTTCTTCTCTTAAAATTTTATCAATTACTGGCTCTATTCTGTTCAATAAGATTTTGGAAAAGACTTTTGCAACTACAGGTGTCAAAGTTATCCCCCTCCAATTGCCACACACACTTAAATCTCCCTTTTTTGGTATTTTTATAATCACTCCATATTTCCACTCTTCTGGAATTCCACCACTATCCCAAGCCACATTAAAAAGTTTCAAAAGCGCATTCATCAACTCGTCATTTTCCACCTTAAGCATTTCAGGGAATATTCCATCCTCTCCTGGGACCTTAAAATTCTTTAACTTCTTTATAGATTTTGCTACCTCTTCCAAAGTTATATCCCCTGTTTCTATCTGCAAATCTCTCTCGGCTGGCAAAATATCCTCTTCAGCTGGGATTGGTCTATTTAGAACAGATTCAAAGTGCTCTTTCTACCTTCGTTTTATATTCATATCTTTAGTCATCAAATTACCACTTCTATCTCGTACAGGTATTTCCTTTCTTCTCTTTTCAGTCCCAGTTAACTCCTTTATGGCCTGATACGCTGCTCTTGTGCTCTGACCGTCATTTTTACTTAATTTAATTTCTGTCTCTGTCGCCTTTTCATCATATAGTCTCCTCTTATCACGTCTAACGAGTCTTTTTACTTCAGAACGTAAACTCCAGTACTTTGCTCTAAGTACTTCAACTACCTGGCCATCAACATGTTGTTCTTCACTTCTTAACTTCTTTCCTTTTCTGAATTGCATTCCATGTTTCATCTGACATCCACTTTTTCCTTCTCGCTTTTCCCTTTTTCTTAATAGTAACCTTAGCACTCTTATGCAAAACCTCTTTTACCTGTCTCCACATTTGATTAATATCATTGTCTTCAGATTCCATCAAAGTCTGCAGGACTAGAAACCTGTTCCTACACTCCCACCGAAACTTTTCCCTCGTGCTCTCATCACTTCTCAGCTCATCAAAATCATAATTATTACCTCCTGTACAATTACCATTAACGTTTCTCTTAAGTTTTATTTTAATCTTTGACACAACAAGTTGATGATCACTACCAATATCTTCCCCCCTCCTTACGCAAACATCTTGCAAATAACTCCAATGCCTTCTGCTAATTGCAATGTGGTCAATCTGGTTACAATATTTACCACATGGTGAAATCCAAGTAGTCTTATGTATTTTTCTATGTTCAAAGATAGTTCCACCAATTACTGTATAAGGTCATTTGCCAAACAAAAGCTTCCAAGTCGCACCCCATTGTCGTTTCTTATACCAATACCCTCCTTACCCATACAATCTTCAAAGCCATCCCTACTACTGCCAACAATCGCATTAAAATCACCAATCCAAAGTAACACATCATGTCTTGCCACTCTATTCACTACATCCTACAGCTTCTCATAAGAAGTCATCCTTCATTTCATCAGCAACCTCATCTGTCGGAGCGTACCCTACAACCATACTGATATTACCATGGTCAGATTTTAAACGAGCATAAAGCAAGCGCTCATTAATTGGTTCAAACTCACATACTGCCTTACAAGCATCTCTACTCAGCAGTAAGCCTACTCCTTGGTAATGATTTCCATCACTCCTACCAGAAACCAACATAGTAATACCATCTTCCAAATTCATTTTATCAACTCCAAGCAACCTCGTTTCTGTAAGAGTACGCAGATAGTAACCAGAGAAGGAGTCAGTAAAATTAAACGGTGATAAATGAAGCAAAATTTAGTCTTCAGTGGTCTTTGTTGCCATCAGGTTCTAGGTGGCAGCAGTAAGTAAGTAGTCATAAAATCAAGGCAGTGACATCGATAACAAGTGAGAAATAGAAGAGGCAAAAGGTTAAGTGAACTATTGTCCATGATTGTACAGCCAGAGGAACAATTATCTTCCCTTTTTCCCACTTTTGCCCTAAGATTATAAAATAGGGAGACGGTGAAAGTCTTAACCCTTTCTCATTCTTATATAGGATACTGGGACGTAATCTTACTGACTCGGGAGATTTCGCAAGATCTCTTCCCTTATATTCTGCACATTACACGCTAAATTTCTCTTGCGTATTATATGTACAAATTTTGACGATATTAAAATTATACAAATGGTATACAAGAGGATGTTAGAGTGTAAAATGCAGAATAAATCACTAAGGAATAAGTGCCACCTATAGTAGGACTTACTAGGCTGGGGTCTCTTGTTATGTCCACTATTGGATCATTTCCCTCTTGGTTTTGTCAGAGTACGCAGATAGTAACCAGAGAAGGAGTCAGTAAAATTAAACGGTGATAAATGAAGCAAAATTTAGTCTTCAGTGGTCTTTGTTGCCATCAGGTTCTATGTGGCAGCCTTAAGTAAGGAGTCATAAAATCTAGGCAGTGACATCGATAACAAGTTTTCGTACCCTCACACGATATTGTTGTTCGTCATCTATAAATTGGAGGAGATTTTCGTCCTTATCCAATTTATTTCCCGTATCTCGTGGCACAGTTCATATAAAATCCTCTCCATAGCAGTTCGTAATGAGCTGCGTCGTATCGTAGTGGTTATCGCTTGTTAAGGCTCAGGAATCAAGATGGATCGGTGGCAGTTTTAGGCCAGAGTGCAATGGAGTGGACAAATAGTAGGCACACATCCGTTTTCTACACGGCACCATGTTGGCATCGGATACTCCGTTGATATATTTGCCCTTTTGTTTTGCCGGAGTATACAAGAGCAGTACAGGGGGGGGGGGGTAGTTGACAATGAAAATAATAGCAAAACGAAACAAATGACCTCAGTCCTCGGTTGTCAGAAACTAGAAATTCCCTGATAGCGGTAAGTAGCAAGAGAAAACTTTCCAGCATTCGTCAAGAACCAGAAATTCCAAGGCAAAGGAAAGCCAAACGGGATTAGAAATAAGGAAAACAGACAGCAGACTTTGGCAGTACCATATGTAACAAGATTTTACACCTTCAGTCCAGGCACACTCCCCGTTGTATTTACTGTGCCATGTTTCTGTGTCGCGTATAAGGCCTCGTGCAATCTGCAGTACTGATATATTTTCTTTCTTGTTTTGCCAGGGTACACAGGAGGCAGTACAAGAGGGAAAACCGGACTGTGACATCAAGTCCTTCCCCCCCTCCTGCTCCCCCTAAAAATTTCATCTCTGGTCCCACGTACGCAGTACGTCTGAGACATATTCATACTGTAGGTGAGTTGAGCAGTTTTCGTTTTCGAGGGGGGTCTAAGACAGTCTTAGGTTATGGTAGCTAGAACAGGCTGTTAGGCTAAGGCTAGGTTGAGCTAGATTAATGATAGAGTAAAGCTAGGTTCAGCTGAAAGGTTTAGGTTAGGTTAGTTAAGATTATGAGATAGGTTTACTAGGCTACTGCTAGAGTTACTAGGAAGCAACTTGCGTTGCTGAAAGAGTTTACAGCGCAGTGCAGAGAGAACACGCACGGAATCCTGTACAGTAAGCCTGGATGAGACTGAGCATTTGTTAGAAACTAGAGGTGAGTCATGACACTGCGACAGGAGAATTGTCAGTGATTTTTATAAACTTACAGAATTCATCACTTAGTCGAAATGAAATTAACCCCCAGATCGCGGGCGATATCCCAGTAGCAAATGAAATCACCTCGCGGTAGCCGTGGTAAAATAAATAAGTCGTCGCCCAGGATATAACATTCACTTGGATGATATCATTTTTTTTCCTTTTAATTAATGGCACCTTCACCCGCTTAAATTAGTTACGAAGTGTTAGATATAGCCTTCTTGAACCCCTTGTATATGAGAGATCTTTTCTAAGCTTATAAAATCACTAAGAAATAGCAAGAATAAGACAAAACTCTTAACCGGATTCAAGGCGTTTGCCCTTTCAGCCTGATAGAGATATTTTCTAACATGTTTTTTCCTGCTGTAAGATAATTTTCTTAAGGTTTTGAGAGCACTACAAGACTGTAAGAGCATCACAGTAGGGCTGAATACCAACTCCTGCAGTATGAAAAGTCCCTCCCAAGGCGAATAAACTTGCCTGGCGATAGCAATATATATATATATATATATATATATATATATATATATATATATATATATATATATATATATATGTATATATATATATATATATATATATATATATATATATATATATATAAAGAAAAACGTAGTCGTAGTGAAAGGGTAAACGAAGAGTAAGCCATTAACTGGTACTGTAGGTTGGTACAGATATCGACAATAATGTGAATATACACGATGTTAAAGAACTTCACTATGACCTACAGAGAATGAGGAACTGAAGATACATTGTACGTGCCCGGACATAGTTTGGGGAGCTTGATTACTTGTTCTGAATTAAATACTTAAATATGGAGATAATACATTTGAACCTGGACGGAGTGATGAAAGCAGCAGCGTCGGAAACCTTCGTTGAGGAAGTGTCAGAAACTTAGCAAAACAGTTGTCATGGGGGTTAATAACATGGGTAAATGAGTCAAGAGGCCGTGTAAATATTAATTAGACTTATTTCTTGTGCTTAGTCGGAATGATGGGGTAACGTGTCAGCAATTCAACTCTTGTCACAGAATTGACTGGCGGGTACTTGGAAAGGCCTAGACAGATTTAGTATTTATTGTAGTAATGGTAGTTGTAGTGGAGGCAGTAGTATTAGTAACAGGACAGCAGTAATGGTAATCAAGTGAAAGCGTCCAATGGGTGGAACGGCGAATCGCGCCTGAAGGCCAAAGGGAAAGCACTGTAATATCAGTGAATCGCGGTCCAATTTGTATTCTAATTTGGTTTGTTAGTTACTTACCTTATCCAACAACATATTTTGGTGGGCGATTAGTATTCGGTCCCTCAATGCTTTTGTTTCATCCAAACATGCTGTAAATTCCCAAAACAAGTGCAACTTTCAAAATTCATAACTAGCACTGCAACACCCTATAATTCGCCACGTACTTGCATGCCTCCGTTAGAGATTTCATTGAATGCTACAAATTAACATCATTTTTTGTGGAAATTACAAAATGGGCTTGATATTCATTACTACCATCATTTTCTGTGGAAATTTCTTTAAGTGATTTGAATGTTACTTGCTATCATCATTTTTTGTGGAAATTTTTAGTATTGACCACTTTGTTACTATCTGCCATCATTTTTTGTTTATCGAGTGAAGGCGTCTACGGAGTGGAACGCTGGATCGCGCCAGAAGGCCAAAGGGAAAGCACTATAATATAATGCAACAAAACAGTTTTACAGAAAAAATGAAAAACTCTACGGAATCCAGTCACCGCGTTTCACAAAATGATTGTACGCACTATGGTAATTATAGTATTTGCTTTCGAGATACTTTGAGTGAATCTTGTGAATGTTACAAGTGAATCGCAGTTAGGTGGGGGCGCTCACCATCCACTCACTCGATGTAGTGCTGCTGTCGGGTGTCTGTCCTTTCGTCTCCTCCATCCTTCTTTCCTTCCATCCTCTTCTGTCTTTCCTTCATTCTTTCCTCGTCCTTCTGCCTACGGGTGACTTTACACTCCTCTTCTGCCTTTCTTTCCTTCATTCTTTCCTCTTCCTTCTGCTGTGAGTGACTCTACACTGAATGACAAGCTAAATGGTTTCTTGCACACCAGGAAACCATTTACTTCGCTGGGTGGTAATCATATAACCAAATTTTGGCGCCTGGTGGTTTATTGGGTAATTACAGCGCCCCAATCGGATTGAGCCAAGGGGTGGTTGGGATTTATTGCTCACGTAATTTCACTTGGATGAGGAAGGCTGGTCACTCTCATCTTAAATGTGTGGACCAACTTGCCTAGCCCCGGGCTCCTACGCTTCTCATGGGACAACGTAGGATTGGATAATGGATGGATGGATGGAATCGCAGTTATCAATTATAAATGTTATTATTCTAATGTAAAATGTTTCAGCATATAAAAAGTGTACTTGCCATAAATAAAAGATGTAAAAAATATATATATATATATATATATAAAGAAGCTAACCTGTTACACACACATATAAAGAAGCTAACCTGATACAAACACAGGGTGAGTCAAAAATCAGGGAGCATAGGAGAAAATATCATGTGTTCTTTCTCAGTACGTTCACGGCTTCTCCCACCCCTTCCTCCCCGTTTCTCTCTCTCTCTCTCTCTCTCTCTCTCTCTCTCTCTCTCTCTCTCTCTCTCTCTCTCTCTCTCTCTCTCTCTCTCTCACGTAGTCCTGTGTTGCATCGTTTTCTGTTGGCGGGGAGACTCTCATATCCTCACCCCGTTTTAATAATGTGTCCCCCACCACCGTAACGTTGATACATTCCCTCGTAGCATTACCCCCCTCCTGCCAACACAGTACTCACAGTAATATCCCTCGTTTTATATATTTTGTTTGGCAGGGAGGGAGGTGGGTGGGAAACTGTAATCTCTTGTCAAAATCCCATAGGCTTGAACCATACCGAGCCTCAAGTGTTCATTTCCCGTATTGACAAGAGGGACATTGAGCTCTGTTACCCTAGCGGCATATCTGAATAACTTTAAAATATCACGTTAAGATTTGTGACCTTCCCCCTTCCTTCCCCACCCCTTCCCCTCTGATCCCCCTCAGTCCTTCCCCTCCATCCCCCATTCCTCTCTCCCCTCTCCTCCCTAAGCCTTCTCCTCTTCATCGCTCTCCCGCACGTCCGCTTATCCCCTTCCCATCACCCACGTCTTCCATCCCTCTCGTCTGAGTTGTAAGTGCACCAAGGGGGATTCTTCTCATAAAATACGTATACTCGTATGTGTGAGTGTCTGTGTGGTGGTGGGGTGTTGGTCGGGAAAGTCGGCCGTCCCTATTTCCTCGACGGCCGACAGTCAGACAATCCCGGGTTTTACGACGTCCTGTGAATTGCATCCCTCCTCGCGTTGCCTCATTTGCACGGGGAGTCTTAGGAATCACGTATAGGACTCCGGGTGCTCTAAGACGCCCAGGTGGAGGTGATGCTTTTATTCCCGTCTCCCACACTGACGTTATATAGTGCCATTAGAATACTTAATTGCCCTCAGTACATGAAATACCTGATGAACACGAGACTTAATACCTCCTTCCTTCCTCACCTCATACTCCCTGGGCCCTGACCCCCCTCAATCCTTTCCCTCGATCCCCCTTCCCCTCCCAAAGACTTCTCCCCTCGTCTTTCTTCCTCTGCTTGTTGATTTTCTCCCCTTTTCCGATGCCAAAGCGGTGTTATTTTCTATCTATCTATCTATTGCCAGACGCCTCAATCCCGTTTGGGGTGGCCACAAACAAATCGCCTCCAAGTCGCCCTGTCCCCCGCCATTTCACTGCCCTGCTCCCAACTCACACCCCCCTCTCTCATATACCTCTCCACCCCATCCCTCCATCTCATCCTCGGCCTCCCCCTCCCTCTCTCCCCCTCCACCTCACTCATATACACTCTCTTCGTCAGTCTTTCACCCTCCATCCTCTCCACATGGCCAAGCCACCTCAGTGTATTCCTCATAACGCTTCCTATCACATCCACATCCACACCACAACGTTCCTTTATATCCTCATTCGTCAGCCTGTCTCTCCACGTGACTCCACAGGCTCCTCTTAAATAACTCATTTCCACTGCTCTCACTCTTGACTTGTGTCCTTCCAACAATGTCCAAGCTTCACTTCCGTACGGTAGAGTTGGTATCACAATACTGTCATGTAGTAACTTTTTCACTTCCATGCTCACTTCCCTGTTTCTTATCACTGCTTTCAAGGAACCAGCAACCTTTCTTCCCTGCTGTACCCTTTCAAGCACTTCACCCTCCAAACCTCCATCCTTACTCATCACACTACCCAAATACTTAAACGTACTCACATTTTCCAATTCCTCACCATCCAACCTCGCTGTACATTCACTAACTTCACCTCTCTCAAAGACCATCACTTTACTCTTCCCTACATTCACCTTTAGGTTCCGTTTCTTACACACTCTCTCAAACTCATCCACCAAGCCTTGCAGCTCCCCTTCGTCTTCACTCAACAACACAGTATCATCTGCAAACAACAGTACAGGGAGTTTCCAAACACTATCCTCTCTCACCAGGGCCACTCCAACATCCACTACCCTACCTTGTACCTCTTTTATTACCCCATCCATGAACAGATTGAACAACCATGGAGACATGACACATCCCTGTTTCAAACCAACTTTCAAAGAGAAAAATTCACTTAGTTCACCATCCACACGCACTGCAACCTTCGCACCATCGTACATACTCTTCACAGCATTCAACAACTTCCCATCTACTCCATATATTCTTAACACTTTCCACAATCCTTGTCTATCCACCCTGTCATATGCTTTCTCCAAATCCATGTTATTTTAGAGTACTTAAATACCCGTGAAACTTAAGATATCAGGTGTGTTTAACAAAGTGGCCTGTATGGTGTTCGTGAAATCATGTACATCACTCGGAGCTCTAATTCGCGTATGTTGGCTCTATTTTCACCCAGTCACACACTGATGTTGCATAATGTCATCAGATTATTGCCCGTAGCACATCAGATATCTGGTGTATAATTCAGTAAGTTTAATACAGTGGCGACTCCAAATCAGTAATTCGTGTAGGAGCTTCTCTTCCATATTGCCCGTTTTGTAATTTCATCATAACACTTAAATAGCCGCAACGCATGAGATATCTGACGTACATGGATGTGTTTTGTAATATGGTTTGCAGTGAAGAATCCAGGAACTCCGTGCTGGTGATTGTGTTCCAGTGTATGAGTCGTTTAGTGTCACTGGGATACATAAATGGCCGCAACACATGGGATTTCAGTCGTATGTCAGTGTGTTTCTTAATGTGGTGTGTAGGAGCTGTAAGATGTGCTGATGTTCTTGTAACAGTATCACACCTTGTCTGTTGTGTGAAAACCTGACTATTTTAGGGAGGAAAGTATGTTACATTACCCTGAGAGTGTTATTGCTGTCATTATTTAACCTCTCATGGTTAGGAAAATTCCAGTACTAAGTTCTAACTAATGTCAAGCGTTTATATTGAGGTGAGAGAGAGAGTCACGGGAGCCTGAGAATGCTAAATACTTTCACGCAAACAACACCAGACGATTACAAAGACGTTTCGTAAAGTGACGTGCAGTAGTACTTCTCTCACCATCTCCTATAGTGATATTGTGTAAGACGTGTCATTAGGAGACGTGACACTCTGATGGTCAAAGATTTCATAAAACTCAATGAAATCGTCTGCACTAGCAGGAATAAGACAGTGAATCCGCGTTTACCTTTGTCCAGGTAAAGTAAGATTTTCCATAACCCCTGGAAGGTCAGATTTTTTCCAACATTAAACAAAGGCTGCCTGATGGTTAAAAAAAATATATATATATATTACGTGCCTGACCAGTGTGTCAGATAAAATGACGTGGAGTGGTGGTGGTGGTGATGGTGGAATCAGGAGTATACTTTCACCAAAAACTTCTTGAACTCTACGAGCACTATGCAGTCCGGTAAATGAAGGAAAATCTGACAACAGTTCTGTTTGTTGTCCTCTAAAGCACTGTTTTTTCTGTTTCAGTAGCATCAGTTGGGCTCTTGTGTTTGAGTATAATGGCCAAGAGATTAGGTCACTCGCAGTCAGGTATATTAATCATTACAAGATTACAAGTCCAATTCTGCTCATTCCCACATCCATAGCGCTTAAGTCTTCAAGAACATTTCGGTTAGAGTGTGCAGATCCAGGAACCCTAAAACGAGGTGGTGGAGCTGCTTTATTCTTCGATCCACGCATCTTCTGTTGCGTAAAAAGTGTCATTAGAATACATATATATTCTGACGGTTATATGTGAAGGAATTATACCCACGTATGAAATATTGTTAATTTGAAAATATAATATTTATGGTCCGACTTGAATCCTCTTGAGTCATATATGAAGAAAGGCCAAGTCGAGGCGAAACTCCTGTATCTTTCCCAACAAGCAACACTTTTATATGTGGTTATATTTGTCTCCCTTGAACAATTCGCGGCACTATGAAATCAAAGCCTCAGTATAAATGAGTCTGCTAAATTGGAATGGTGGTGGTGGTGGTGGTGGTGGTTTGGGCGGTAGAGGTAGTGGTGGTGTCATGTGTGGAGGGAGATGAACAGGGTGGGCTTAACATTCTGTATGCATGAAGCGGCGACGAGATCTACAACACGTGTCTGGTGAACTTCAAGACACCAGCCCGAGCGTGAGAGGCGCTTCACAAGTCTGCTGTGTATTTGTCAGGACCTGCTTTTGCATGGCTGACTGGTGACGTGGAGGTAATGGAAAGTGGTAGTGGTTCAGTCCTTGGCGTACAAATCTTTAGTTGCGCTAACCCCGAGGATAAGGTTCGACCCTACGTCATGGTGGAGATTTAAAGTGGTTTTTAGTAGGATGTCCATTCATACGCTTGCATGGGTTCACATCCTGCCTGTTTATCCATAACATACACAGACTTTAACACACACAAGTACAACCAGTACAGTAATTCCATTTTCATCCACATCCTGCATTTGTGCTTCACAGATGTGGGAGATGGTTAATTTTGACCATCGCTGTCTTTCGGAGAAGGTACAGTCCTGATGGAGATGCAGATGCAGTGCAGTCGAGAACAAAGTTTCGCCTAATATTCCACCTCATCTGTGCATTTCACTTCCTTGCCTGTTGGTGATTTGGAGATAATGGGAAGTGGACATTTTTACGCTTGTAATACAGTGAAGTCTTAGTCTAATTTTGATGACCACAGGCGATTCCCCAGGCGAGAGAGAGAGAGAGAGAGAGAAATAACATTATGGAGTCGCTTGATTTTTGGTATGTTAGGCGGCGTGATGGCCTGCCAGAATGACACTAAATACTTGATAACAGCCTCGTGAACATCCCCACAATTGTATAGTTTCCCTCCAGTCATTGCCACCTCTTGCACTGCTCCTTAATACAGTTCCCATGGCACTTCTTCGTGACTAGCACCAGAGTTCCCCTGTGTTGGCTCTTGACCAGGTATAATTCTTTCACCTTAACTTGGCTATGATTTTCGTCTCTTTGCAGCTTATTTCACGTCGCTCAGTGGCAGAAAAACACAATTCTACTGGTACACATATATACTCTTCATAGCATTACGTCGTGATTAGCATCATTTTCTTATATTACTCTGTTGTTAGAAGTAACCATTTAATGTGTTACTATCGCACTTTTAGGCCAAGTTAGACTGACTTAACAAAGATACCCAAGCCCTTTCAGCTCGCTTAATGGCCAGATATAGTCAGACTGGAGAGTTGATTTAACTTGTAACCAAGGAGATTCATTCCTAGCTCATAACTTGGGCAACTACGACATAATATTCACCTTGCAACAATGGCCTAGTTCCATCCGATGAAAAGAAAGTAGTAACCAGGTAGATTCATTGCCTCAGGTTTAATGCAACCACGACTTACCAATCTAGTAAGAATGCCTTGAGAGAGGGTGGGTGGGAGCACGTCAAAGAGCGGGACAAGTCATGCGTCAAACCAGGTGTATATTTATGTGGCATAGGAGACCCCAGAACACCTTTCCCTTACCGATTTAGTGTGTATAACGCACCGCATATCCTCTTCCTGGATTTGAACTCTGTGGACTGCAGGCTGAAGTTGCCAGCTTCATGCAGGCTCCCATCCTTCTTTCTGGGGAAGAGGAGGGATCTCAGGGACATTTATATAAGAGGGCAGAGCGTCCGCCCGATTGCATGGGTACCACCAAGTGAAGGTGTCCCCCTCCAGTAACTGTCCTGTTGTATGTTACAGAGAGAAAGAGAGAGAGAGATTATCTTATATATGCAAGTCTCCCCTCTCTAGGGACATACGCTAGATAACAGAAGTGTAATATACAAACCAAATCAGTAGGGAAAATGGGTTAGGTTATTTTTAAAGTCACAGGAAGCCTACGAATAGTTTACCATAGAGAGAGGAAGGAAACCTGGGAGACTTGCATGTACACACACACACACACACACACACTGTACCCACACACACACCACACACACACACTGTACCCACACACACACCACACACACATTCACACTGTACCCTCACCCACACACCACACCCACACCCACACAAACTGTACCCACACACACACACAAACACACATACTGTACCCACACACACACACACACTGTACCCCCCCCACACACACATACTGTACCCACACACACACACTGTACACACACACACACACACACACATTCATCCACCCATTTTCTCTCTATCTCTCTCTCATGAACACACACTCATTCACCCACCCAATCTCTCTCTCTCTCTCTCTCTCTCTCTCATATGAACACACACTCATTCACCCACACATTGTCTCTCTCTCTCTCTCTATCTCTCATGAACACACACTCATTCACCCACCCATTCTCTCTCTCCCTGTCCCTCGCATATTGTGGTGGAACACTTTTAGTCTGATCCCTAACAGTGAACCTGCCTAGTATGGTTGCACCTGACTAGTATAGCTTCACTGATCACTGGGATACACAAGCTTCTCCGCCCCGGCAAGGCAGTGTTCCGTCGAAGAAGGACTCGTTAGCCCCCAAAAAGGGGGGATAACGAGCCCTATCCTCCCAACAACGAAGGATAGTTCTACCTAACCCCCCATCAAGAGGGGATAGTTAGAACTACCCTCCTCACTTGGGAGGATAGATTGCTGGTAGCCTCCATTATGGGGAGATAATAGACCCCCCAAGACTTGGGGGAGGAGAGGCTGTGGGTCCGAACCCCAAAAGAGGGGCGAGGGGTTAGTAACCCGCCAGAGCAGCGGGGATTTTCAAGCAAGCGGGAACAGCGGGGAGCAGGGCGGGTCACTACACGCAAGTGAGGAATCACCAATTGCAGAGGAAGAGCCGTGGCTCTCAACCTCCGCAATTGTTGATTCACCCACCTGCTGCAAGTGAGGAACCAGCAATTGCAAAGGGAGAGCCATGGCCCTCAACCTCCGCAATTGTTGATTCACCCACCTGCTGCAGGTGAGGAACCAGCAGTTGCAAAGGGAGAGCTGTGGCTCTCAACCTATGCAATTGCTGGTTCACTCACCTGCTGCAAGTGAGGAACCAGCAGTTGCAAAGGGAGAGCAGTGGCTCTCAACCTATGCAACTGTTGGTTCACTCACTTGCTGACCCTTTTGTCCCGTTACTTCTATCAGCCATCATTTCCTGCCCCTCCTGCTGCACTCTCGTCGTTCAATTATATTCCGCCACGACGCGTTTCTGCGCCGCATCCCGCCGCTCCTTGGCCTCACAGCACATCTGTCCCAACTGGAGGTCGAGGCGGCGCTCAGCCTCCTGCCGCCGTGCTTCTTCAGCCTCCATCACCTTTACCAAGTCCCTGACCCTGGTGGGTGCGAAGCGTGGGGTCTGGGGCCCCTCTGAGGAGGAGGTGTTGGGGTGGGAGGGGGTGGTTGAGGTGGGAGTGGTGGAAGCGGCGGAGGTGTGGGTGCTGCCTCTCTGCTCACGCCACCTGCGAGCCTTTGAGCGTCCCCAGCGCCCATATTGGTCCCGGCTGTACTTTACCCGCCACTCCGTGATTGTGAAGGGGCCCATTGAGCCCCACCTGGGCTCCCCGAGGCTCGCTGTCCCTTTCCTCACGACACCACTCACCGTCCCACTTCTCCAGAAATTCATGCTTTTTCTTACAAAAGTTTTGATACTAAGCCGAAGTTTTTTACCAGCGATTAAGATATGGAACTTGAGTGGTGGAAATGGTGAAGTATTGGGAAACTGGGATGAGAGAGAGAGGGAGGGATGGAGGGACAGTAATACTGGTATTTACTTTTGTGTAATAGAAACTATATACGCAACTTGCCAGACTTATTGAGAAAACCGAAGTATTAGAGGGGAACAACTGGTTTTAGGTGAGAGAGAGAGAGAGAGAGAGAGAGAGGCCCTTATGGGCGTTGTCTGGAGTAATATGCTTGAGAGAGATAATGATGACTCTTAGTTCTCAGACTCCTGTGACTTACCTCGCTGAAAAAAACTTGTCTAACGTTGACTAGAACAGAACTATTAAAGCTCCCTCTGTCAAGAATCTTAATGCACACTACACTGACCAACAATTTAAGGAGATGCCTCCAGAATTAAAGTTAAATTACTTCATCGTAGTGACGGATTTATGTTCTGCCATTCCTTCAACTCCTTTGATAGACAGACTTTTATTATTATTAATTCTCCGGTTCTTGGCACAGGTTTTTTTTTAGTATTACTGCCAAATATCTAATCCATTTCTACTTCCCTGTGACTCTTATTATTACTTCGTCGTTCACAGGTGCGATGTGAGTATTACTGCCAAATACCTAACCTCTTTCTACCTCCTTGTGACTCTCTTACGTTTGCTTAACACTCTCAACGTCCGGTGACTCACCCTTTTTTTTTCCTGCAAGGAAGAAGGAACCAAAGGCCAGAAGCTCGTAAATTTGTTCTTTCCAAGAAAGTAAATTCATCCATCCATCCATCCATCCATCCCTCATCCAATCCTACATTGCCCCATGAGGAGCGTAGGAGCCCGGGGCTAGACATTTTAGATGAGAGTGACAAGCCTTACTCATCCCTGAGTGGCATTCCGTGAGCAGTAAATCCCAACCACCCCTTGAATATAAACCCTCACCAGCTTAATCCGATTGGAGCGCAATAACTAGCCACTAAACCACCAGGCGCCAAAATTTGGTTATATGGTTACCACCCAGCGTAGTAAATGGTTTCCTGGTGTACAGAAAACCATTTGGCTTGTCACTCAGTGTAGAGTTACCCACAGGCAGAAGAGGAAAGAATGAAGGAGAGAAAGACAGAAGAGGGAGTGTAAAGTTACCCATAGGCAGAAAGACAAGGAAGGAAAGAAGGAAAAGAAGACAGAAGAGGATAGAGGAGAGGAAAGGGCAGACACCCGACAGCAGCACTACATCGAGTGAGTGGATGGTGAGTGCCCCCACTTACGACAAAGGAAAGTACAAAAACAGGATAATAGCCAAATTCAAGATGTGTTAATTTCGAGATGCAATATATAATCGTCTGGTGTTAACTGGAATAGGATGCTAGTATCGTCCGCATCAGGAGAGAGTCAGTGGTACTAGTATTACCCCTCGGTCTCCAAGGACTCACTTTTAGCTCACTAAAATCGTCTGGAGATACCTGGACAAATGCTAAAGCCGTCCCGTGCATGAAAAACATCCTCCTGCTCTATACGTTTCCGTCCACCTATATCCAGTTTTAAAGCAGTTACCATATTTCCTTCCATGCATCAAAGAAAAATGAGTATAATAGTATTTTTTTCAGCCAAACCAATGGGGGTAAACAGTTTGCTTGATTTATAAAACACAAACTTTCTGTGAGCCGCATATTAATTGGCCGCGTAAAGCCCTAATGCCATTCAGTTCCACAAGGCACCTTGCCGATTGTGCGCTTAGAGATGTACATGGCGAAGAGATCAGGTGAAGGTAATGAGGATATGTGTGCACAGTTTTAGTTAGTGTTAGGTGTTTACTGTATGTGTACATGTTACCGCGCGTGTGTATAAATGGATGCGTGAGTACGGTTATAATGTGTGTGTGTGTGTGTGTGTGTGTGTGTTTACAGACTTTTTTTTTTATTCCTTCTTACATGTTAGAGAATATTCTTCTTTCTCACACACTTTTACTGTGTATTCAGATTCATAACCTATCTCATGTGAAACTTTAATGCAACACATTCCATCATCACAGGCAGCAGGGAAATGTCATCGAACTTTTTGATGTGACAGAACCAACCACAGCTACCCATCACCCACACAACCAACACCTGTGCCATGTACCACCTCCAGCAACAACTTCCGACATCAAGGTGACGACACTCACCACTGACATTTTGGGCAAACAACAATATACTCACTGCCACTCTCACCTTCGCTGTCTTCACAAATAAGGAGACTCATGTAATATCATAACCATACTTCTCCGTGCGAGATCTAAAAGCAGATGTTATTACCATCATATATGATTTTAAAACAAGGAATAAATTTCCCCATATCCAGCATCACACACGGTTTTAAAACAGCGAATATTAGCACTATGTCTCAAGTAGCAGATAATGCAACCATCATACTGAGTTTCAAAGCAGAAAGTATTACCACCATCATACGAGGCTTTAAATTAGCTGATATTACCACCACGATACGATGTTTTAAGTAGCAGATATTAGCATCTCCAGCACCACGATACGTACTAAGATTAATAATTACACATCAGTACGATAAATAAAGCAACAGTGAGCAGTGACCATGTAAACTGGGTGATTCAAATTTCAGAGGCCAACAAACTTCCAGGAATAATATGCAAGATTTTCTTAAATGATCGCCAAAAATTTTAGTATTACTTGCGTCTTTGAAGGACGAAATATTAATCATAAGGTGGATAAGATACTCTGCCGAAAATAGGAATAAACAGTCAAACGTGTGTGTGTGTGTGTGTGTGTATGTTTCAGAGAGGATAGTGGGAATGTTTTAGATTTTTAGACGGAAGTTGACTGCTATACTCCTCACCTGAATAATATCGTGTTGTGGTAGGAAGCATAGTTAAGATTTCTGTTTCGTCTGAGTGTTAACACCAAAACCATCACCACCACCACCACCCCACCATCACTATCTACAATTAACATCACAACCATGTACTTTTACTGACAAAAATATCGCCCAACTGTATAGCCAAACAGTTGCTGAATTACGGACACTGCATTACTTGATCTCGAAAGCCACGCAGAAAGGATGGTGTTGTAGTGCTATCTTTTTCTGTTGTTGGATTACATGCGAGTAGCTGCAGTAGGACGAATATCTAGATAAAGTGAAAGAACTGTGCAATACCTTTTTCACATTCCTCTCCACAGCCACCATCACATCTCAGCAACAGTAGCAACCTTCACTACCCGGGGGCCTAACTCCTTCCTACCACCCCTTCCCCAGACAAGGACGACGTCGACTTCTTATCAGCGATGCCTGCCCGCCTCTCTTATTGCCACCACTCCCGCGGGACACAAGGCGCTCTCGGCGATGGGAGACCACGATATCAACAAGCAAGGCAGACTTATTTTGCCCCCACCCCCTCCCTTTCTCTTCTTTTTAATTCAGTTAGCTTGGGAGAGGAGCCACGCTGGATGAAATGTTGTCCTTATGTTTGAGGTGATTGTGGTGGAAAGGTAGTTTTGAATTTCTTTGTGGTTTTGGTCGCCACCATTGCAAGAAATTTGTGTGTCGTAGTAAGATAATGCTCTCTCTCTCTCTCTCTCTCTCTCTCACACACACACACACACACACACACACACACACACACACACACACACACACACACACACACACACACACACACACACACACACACACACACACACACACACACACACACACACACACACACACACAAGTACAGCAAGCCTTTGGCAAAGACGTATCCCAACCATGTGGTAAAGAATATACAGATATGCAGTAATAAGTATGGCAGTTTCATATGTAGGAGCATAAACCAGGACTCGTACACTATCTTTCTTTAAGAAATGAAGATGATCCAGCAAGTAGTTTCCAAGATACAGTTAATTACAAATTAGTTTCTTTGTATAGAAATAGCTCGCAAAATACTTAAAATGTGGCAGTTTCATATAAAAGGACATAATCTAAGACTCATACTCTATCTTTCTGTGAGATATAAAGAGAATCCAGCAAGAATTTTCCAGAATATAACACAGGACAGATTTTTCCTTATATGGTCATAGTTCGTAAAGTGCTGACAATATGGCACTTTTACATATACGGGCATCAACTACGACCTATACTCTATCTTTATGTGTGATCTGAAGCCAGTCCACCCGGGTAGTTTCCGAGATACAGGCCCGGACGGAAAGACGGACGGACAGACTGATAGACGGACGGACAGGAGAGATTCCTGTATACCCATCATATGGAATAATGGTGGGGATGAAGTGTACGAGGTTGATAGATGGTAAGGGGATGAATATAGTTTTGAATGGTGAGTTGCTTGAGGAGGTAGATTGTTTTAAATATCTAGGGTCACATGTTGCTGTGGATGGAAGAATAGATGCAGAAGTGAAGTTTAGAATAAATGAAGTAGGAAAGGTGCTGGGAGGAATGAAAAAAGTGTTTAAATGTCGTTCGCTTAGAATGGATGTAAAGAGAAGGCTGTATGAGGGTGTTGTGGTACCGACTGCATTATATGGGGCTGAAACATGGAATGTGGGTGTAGCAGAGAGGAAAAGTTTGAATGTAATAGAGATGAGATGTCTGAGGAGTACCTCGTATGTGTGGAATGACGCGTATGGATCGAGTGCGAAATGATGAAGTGCGAAGGAGAACTGGAGTTGTTCGGGAGATGGCTGGTAGAGTTGAGCAGAGGTGTCGCAATGGTTTGGGCATATGGAGAGCATGGATAATGAACGATTGGTGAAAAAGATAACTAGATCTGATGTGAGAGGTGTAAGGCTGAGAGGGAGACCACGAATAGGATGGATGGACAGTGTGAAGAGAGCGCTGGATGCGAGAGGGATGTCTGTTGAGCAAGGAAGAGTGGCTGTGCGTGACAGAAATAAATGGAGAGAAATTGTGAATGAATAAGTGATGACGCAGCCCTGAGGGGATTTCTCCCGCATTTGGTCTGATCAGCTAGTCAGGTCAGGTGCGGGTAAGGGGATGGGTCTGTTATGATGTGGCAGGGGTAAACCAGCTCTGCTGTCGGGCCCTGCTGTGGATGTCACTGATTGCATTGCGCAGTTGACCCTTGTGCGGTGTGATGCGGTGAGGATCTGTCCGTTCTCCCCTTTGGGGCTAAGATGCGAATGAATGTGTTTGAATGGATGAGTAAATGGAAAGTGAGTCGTCCTGTCTCGGCTACCTCCTTTTCCTTGGGGGAAGCAGCCTACGTATATAGATAGATAGATAGATAGATAATTATCAGGCCGGTCAGATTCGGGGACAAAGTTCGTTTCCCGCGTGTCCCTTTTCACCCAGCAGTACAATTGAAGACCAGGATATTAACAGCAGTCTTTTATATTTTTCTTTATTTTCTTCTTTAATGACGCAGTGTAGTCTGTACGAATTAATCTAAGCCTTCTTATTCTTCTTTCTCTACTCTTTATTTTCCTTACTCTTTTAATGCTGTCTTCTGCTTTTCACCATCTTTCTCTCGTGGTGTGCTATTTCGTTTTCTCTACTCTTTCTTTTATCTAGACTCATTCATTCCTTATACACTCTTTTTCGTTCTTCTCTCTTCTCTTTCCCCTCCTTATCATTCTTTCATGGAGCGTCTTTCATTTCATTTCCTCCCCTTCTTGCACGTCTTCCTTTATTTGAGCAGCTGGCAATTTCTCTTCATATTTCTCGCGCTTTCTGTCTTTTCAGTCCTGTCAGGATGTTCCTCGTCTCCTTTTCAATTCTCCTTTCCTTCCTTTCCAGTTTTCTCCTCACATACTCTCTTTCTGTCTCTCTTCTCCGCCTTCTCTTTTATTCTTCTGCCAGATTTTCCTCAGTTTCCTTAATGTCTTCCGTCCGATGTTTTAATTTTATTCATTTATTTATTTTTTCATGCTATATCAGATTACTGTATTCAGCTCAGTAAAGACTTATCAGACTAGAGGAGCTGGCCGTTAACTCCACTACAAAAGATGTCTCCAGTGCTGAATACAATAGCCTGGAAAATATAAGAATAAAACGAAATACGTGGTTGTATTGAAGGAGTTAAACTAATCAGATTCTTTGAGCGACTGTTGTGGGTCCTGTTCCAGGAGAAGACCGATACTGGGTACAGACTGATTAGCTGCTTTACTGTCCCTGGTGCAGTCCATTGGCGCAGATTTAGACTTCATATTTTTCATTATGTTTTTCTCCTGTGTTTCCTCCCTTCTCAAATGTCTGTTGCCAAGGCCTCTTCGCACAATAACGTGAAACCTTGTGGTGTGGCGGTCCGTACACCTCGCTCGGAATAAGTTTGTCTGGTATATGCTGTAACAGAATACTAGCTTGTCTCGTACATGAGTAGGTTATTGTTGACACCGTTGGCAAATTTAACGTCCGTGATTTACTATATCATCACATTTATAGCACATGGCGTTAGCTGGATAAGAATGACGCTGTATGACATTCGGTGTTACATTGAATATTATATCACGATGTTTGCCTCTAGAGTCTACGTCTTCCTATAATAAAGTTAGTTTATTCAGTCAGATTAACAGGCCAACACTCTTTTAGAAATGTAAATACAGTGCACTTGCGGTTATGAACACTGACCCTCTCCATTACGATATATAACGAGACAGGGAGCCATGGCTTTCAAAACACAGTGACACCATCTTCAGAACCTAACAAAACTTTTCACGCAGTTCTATCAAATATCCATAATTGCTCAATTAAAATGAGAAAGAGCCCGTTTCATGTTATCTGTGCAGCTGCCAGTCCATTTTACTTTCATCTATGTCCATATAACAGTCTAACTTAATATCACCTTAGCCTCCTTTAAATTATCTACATCTAATACGTCCATCTCTCATTGATCATAAAATATCTAACAAATTTTGTCCATTAACTCTTTCAGTATTTTTTTTTATTTTTATTTTTTTCTAACCTCCTCCAAGGAGGTTATGTTTTCACCCCTGTCCGTTTGTTTGTTTGTTGGTTGGTTGGTTTGTGAGCAAGATTACACAAAAACTACTGAACGAATTTCCAAAAAACTTGATAGAAGAATGGGCCTTGGCCCAGAATACACTCCATTAAATTTTGGTGCGGATCCGATTAAAGGTGCGGATGCAGGAATTTTTTTTCACTTTAACATTGCGAGATAGAGCGTTGGTGGAGGTATGCGCTCTACTGAGTGCCATTCTAGTTTTATGCTGTATTCTAATTATTCCCACACGATTTTATTCAGCCTGAGGTAGACTTTTAGTAATGGAAGGGTTGGATACAGCCTTCATTAACCCACTTACTGATAGTCTGTTTTCCCAAGCTGGGCAAAATCGTCTGGTAGGGGCAGCAACAAGCTACAAGTGTCGTCATTTATCGGTTGTAGTGTGTTCCTGCAGTTACCATGTGATGTATTCAGATTAGCAGAGTTATGTGGTAAGGAGGGGTACAGCAGTGGCTCTCTCTCTCTCTCTCTCTCTCCATACAATTTCTCCCTTCCTCCGCGCCATTCTTTCTCCCCTCTCCTTGTAAATCTTTCCTCCCCTTCTCCAGTTCTCTCCTTCTCCTTTCCTCTGCCATAACGTTTCTTCTTCTCTTTCCTCCAATTCCACAATCCTCTTTGCTGTTTTCTGTGTACTCTCTTCTTTTCCCCTCTTTTCTCCTCTTCCATACCCTCTTTTTTATCCCTCTTCCATATTTTCTTAATTCTTTGTCTGTCCTCAAAATACATGCGTTTTACTTTTGCCCTTCTTTTTGTCTTTTCTCACAGTCATTTTCTTTGTTCTTTTCACAGTCATTTTCTTTGTTCTTTCAAATCTGTTTCATTTTCATTTCTCTTTTTCCCTGTTCTTTCTCAGCTTATGATTCTTCCTGTTTCTTCAAACTTTTTTTTTTTTACTTTTTTATCTACTCTTTATGCGTTTCTTCTCTGTTCTGTCTCTCTTCTCTTTTCGCCACTCTTCTTCCATTCTCTTCTCTTGATATTTAGATAGTGGAACAGCTGTAAGAGTGGCCGTGTTCCTCTCACTCGCTTTTTTTTTCGGTAAACGAGGGATTTCACTCCCGTAGACTTTAGCGACTTAAATTAGCGCCCTAAAGTTTCTGTTTCACGCCCATGGACTTTTGCGACTGTAGGGAAGCCCCATATAAGTGCCCTGAAGCTCCCCCATCTTTCGAGTTCTTTTATATTTGCTTTTCCTCTACTACCCATTTTCTTCTTCCTTGCTTTCCATGTTTTTCTTTTCCTTCCTTTTCCTCTATTCTTACACAGGTGCGTTCTTATTATGCTTTTCTCCTCAACTCTTTCCATTTACTCAGTCTGCTCCTCTCTAACCCCTTTCTGTGCAGCCCTCTCCTCTCGCTGTGTTACAAACTCATGTCCCCATTCCTTCCCCTAGTTCACTCACGCATCCTTTCTCACAACCAGTCCCGTAATTTCTCTTCTCTCTTACAATGATCACTGGGTTCAGCAACACCATTCTCGCCATCCGTCCAGCCAGAATACAACACGGGATAGTTGACAGTCAGTTTGGCCTTTCATCCTAATTTGGCCGTTCTTGCAACTCTTCATGAATTTCGGAGACAGTTGAACCTCCTTGGCCACAGAATGCCATGTACAGTCAAGACTTCCCTCGAGTTTTGTCCCGTCTCCGCCAAAAAGTAAATAATAGCACACACGCGACCTGGGCCTCACACACACACACACACACACACACACACACACACACACACACACACACACACACACACACACACACACAAATCCAATTCTCCAGAGTGGACGTGCAAAAAAGCGGCGTGTCTCACAAAAAAGCCAGTCTCTTGCCACGTCCCTCTCGCTTCCCCCTGACAAAGGACACTGAATTAGCCTGTGTGGCAGCGGTACACCCGGGCCCCGGCACTGTGTTGGCACGGTCTTTGCTAGACGGCTGCCGGCCACCATACAGCCACCAGGCCTCATGCCACCCACTGGGCCTGACGCCTGCCGTGATAAGGTGAGGCCGACAGAGCAACAGCATATGTCATGGGAGAATATACACACACGCAGGAACTGTATCCATATATGGAAATATTTATATATTTGTTTAAATGAAAATTATCCGAAGTAAGGAGCACGCAATATTTGCTTGTTGCGGAGATACGGTAATTGAGCGAAGACATATCCAAGTTGAAGAGCCGTTAATTTTGAGACACCTGACACATTATCTTGGAAAAAATAGAACGGGGATCCCATTTCCAGGGATAACCAGTTGTGCAGTATATATGAAAGACTGGAGTTAATGGCTAGCTTTGGCGGTGTGTGTGTGTGTGTGTGTGTGTGTGTGTGTGTGTGTGTGTGTGTGTGTGTGTGTGTGCGCGCGCGCGCCAGAGAGAGAGAGAGAGAGAGAGAGAGAGAGAAAGAGAGAGAGACTGCAAGACGGAGACACTTGAGAGTTAAGATGTGAGAGAAACTAGACAGTGGGAAATGCTGTATCTGATATATAGGGGGAGAGGCCCAGAAAGAATAAAAGTGCAAGAGAAACAAGGGGAACAAGATATACGAAGAGGCTGAGAGAGAAAATGAAAGTGCGAAAAAGCTCAGGAAAACAAGAGAGAGAGAGAGGTTGGGCGTGTGATGGAACGTTATGCAAGAAGACATTTCATTTGTTTTTAGCCTTCTTCTCTAGCTTTTGTTTCTCCCAGCAACACATACCTTTACACAGGACTCCCCTTGTTGGCAATACTGTACATGATTGGAAACCCTTTAGCCAGCAGCTTCTGAGCGTTGAAATCTGCTTATGAGAGGGCGGTCGCTCCAACAGACGGATGATTACTCTTCAGGCTCCTTTTACTCCCTCTCACCTGAATAAAATCGTCTGCGTTTGCTGGAGGTGTCTCGTTCATGGAAGGGTTGAGAGAATCGGTTTTAAAACACAGGCTTGTATTACTCACTCTTATTACTCTAACGCAGATTCATAAAACCGTCAGGCAATAAACTATAAAACCATAAAACTCTAAGAGTTCTCCCGAAAATTAAAAGGTTCACACGTGTACTATCAAATCCAAAGCTGCCAGTATTCATTATTATTATTATTATTATTATTATTATTACTAATTATTATTATTTATTATTATTATTATTATTATTATTTTAAGTAAAAAGAGTCGCTGCATGACAGTTCAGTATTGTGATACCCACTCTAACATATGGATATAAAGCTTGGACCTTGTTGGAAGGACACAAGTCAAGAATGAGAGCAGTGGAAATGAGTTATTTGTGAGGAACATGTGGAGTTACTTGGAGAGACAGACTGACATATGAGGAAGTGAAGGACCGTTGTGGTGTGGATGTGGATGTGATAGAAAGCGTTAGGAGAAACACACTGAGGTAGTTTGGCCATGTAGAGAGGATGGAGAGCGAGAGACTAACGAGAAGAGTGTATGGGAGTGAGGTAGAGGGGGGGATGGGGAGGGGGAGGCCAAGGATGAGATGGAAGGATGGAGTGGAGGGGTATATGAGTGAGGGGGGGAGGGTGAACTGGGAGCAGGGCAGTGAAATGGCGGGGGACAGAGCAACTTGGAGGCGATTGTTTGTGGCCACCCCTTTCGGGATTAAGACGTCTGGCAATAGATAGATATATAGATTATTATTATTATTACATTATTATTATTATTATTATTACGTGTATTATTATTATTATTTATTTCGACAACAACTACTACTACCACCACCACCACCACCACCACCACCACCACCACAACTACTACTACTACTACTACTATTACTATTACTACTACTACTACCACCACCATCTCCCTCTCTTGCCCCCTGCATGATGTGTGAAGCGAGTGTCCCCCCCCCTCGTACTCTCATTTCCTCTCACGCCACTGCAACCTGCATGCCGCACTTCCGCTCTCTCTCTCTTCCCTCTCCACTGACCTCCCCTCCACCCCTTATTTCCTCCTCCTCCTCCTCTCTCATCACTCACCTCTCCGTCTCTTCCTCGTCGTCTTCTCTCTCGCTGCCACTTCGCCTGTCCTTTTCTGTACATCCTCCATGTGTCTCACTCTTCCCTCACCCCCTTTCCTCCTACTCTTTTCTCCGGCCTTTGTTCTGCCTCTCTTCCCTGTATATTCTCGTATTGTATTTCTTGCCCTACAACTTTACATTTATTTCCTCTCCTTATATCCAGCATACGTAATTTTAACTTTCATATTTTACATACACATCTTCACATGTCTCTTACTTACTACTCCTTTAAGTTCTGATATAATATGGTGTCATCAGTTACATTTTCATCCCCATTCACCTAATATATTGCCATATACATTATGTCATTCCTTTAGCTTCTGATTTCTTTCTTTACCTCATTCCTTACCTCATCAGTGCTCTTTTGAACAATTATTTTCACTTATCTTCCGTGGACTATTTTTTTTTTTTTTTTCACTTTTTTTTCCTTTTCTCACATCGTTATATTTACATATCTTCTGTCCATTTTTTTCATTTTTTTTTCTTTTTCTCCATCCATCCATCCATTGCCAGACGCCACGTATCCCAAACGGGGTGGTCAAGGGCTTAAAGTTAATTGTTTTACAGGGAGGGGCACTAATCCTCCACCACATCTTTATTTTCACATATCTTCTGTGGACTGGTTCATATCCTTCTATACGTTTTATATGCAATGTGTGACGGTATTGGGAGGATTTATATAGCACACAGTACGACAGTATGGTGTAACAAACAAACAAAAAATCGCATAGGAAAACATGTTACAGAGCTTTCAGAACGAGACTCCGGTCCTCTGTCTCACCTCTCCGTAAGATATAAACTAAATGACATGTATGGGTTGGCTAAGCAGTGTTCAGATATGCAAACTTAATTAGCTGAATACTGGATTCCTATACACTGTTGTAGTAGGTGATTGCACACTTGTTCCCGTTTCTATATCTACCTATCTGTTTTTTTATTTATGTCCCTAACAGTTACACCTTTACCGTACACATTCCTACATATTGTTGTATTAGGAAGTGATTGCACATTCTTTTCCGTTTCTCTTTCTGTCGGCCTATCTGTTTTTCCATCTCTCTAACAGTTACACCTCTACCGTACATTTTTATTCAGCTTAGGAGAATGCCCTAGTAAAGAGGAGACATTGAAAGCTCTGTACAATCCAAAGCCTTTTCAAAGCTCAAAGAGTTACCTGGTGGCAACAAGTACTCCATTACAAAAAACTTATTCCCGCGGTGAAGGAATTAACTCCTACACTACGACGAAGTTATACCTAAATTTTCAAACTCGTCTAAATTCTTTCTAACTCATCAAAACAATTTCTAACATTTAAATTCATTCTAACTGATCTAAATTCTTTTCTAACTCATTTAAGTTCTTTCTAACTCATGTAAATTCCTTCTGTCTCATCTCATTTTTTTTTCTTCTAAATTCTTTCTGACAAGTCCAAATTTTTTCTAACTCATCTAAATTCTTTCTAACATTTAAATTCTTTCTAACTCGTCTAAATTCTTTCTGACTCATCTAACTTCTTTCTGACTCATCTAAACTCATTGTAACTCATCTAACTTCATTCTAACCCTTCTAAATTCTTTCTGACTCATCTAAATTCATTCTAACTCATCTAAATCCATTCTAACTCATCTGATCTCTTCATATCGTCTAAATTCTTTCTCTCTAAATTATTTCTAACTCATCAAAATTCATTCTACCTCGTTTAAATGCCTTCTAACTCATCTTTATTCTAACTCATCTGAATTCTTTATAACTCATCAAAATTCATTCTAACAACTAAATTCTGACTCCAAGCGATTATACTGAGGTTTTTATAGACATTCCGATGATGAGGGGTTGACTGTAGCTCGCATTAACCCGGCCATTACTATATTTTTTTCTTCACAAGTTGCACAATATAGTCTCTTCATTGCCCTAAATATTACGTTATTAGAGGGAGGGGATAAAATTCGTCGGGATTCCATTCAGGCAATCATCATTCCCTTTGGTATCATTCCTTCAGCATCATTCTGTCAGCATCTTATCTTCAGCATCGTCCCTTCAGCATCGCCCTTCAGCATCATCCCCTCAGCATCATTTCTTAACACCATCCCTTCACCAGCATCCCTTCAGTATCATCTCTTAACGTCATCTCTTCAGCATCATCCCCTCAGCATCATCTATTAACATCATCCCATCAGCATCGTCCATTCAGCATCATCCCTCACATCAACATCCATCAGTATATGCGTGAGAGAGAGAGAGAGAGAGAAACATGAGAAGCGTGTATGTGTCTTATCTCAGTGAATTTACGAGTGCTTATGTTGACGTGACGGCCAGAGAATTGTGTAGGCTAGAATTTATATATCTTTTTACTTTCAGGCAGTTCATTTAACGACCTTCCTGCGTCTTACCTGAATTATGACCCTTCTAGAGGACTCTCTCTCTCTCTCTCTCTCTCTCTCTCTCTGTGCTGCTCTTCATCTGAGCACCCACACCTGCGTAATCCTCTTCCTCCAAATCATCATCATGGTAATCATTATCATTCTTCTTTCCTTTTCCTTCCCAACTACTCCTTTCTGTTCCTTTCTCTTCATGCTCATTTCATATCCGCGCTTCCCTCCACCTTCTCCACACACACACACACACACACACACACACACACACACACACACACACACACACACACACACACACACACATCTTGTTTTCCATTTCGCCCAAGTCATTTGTCAGTCCATGTCCAGATTTGTTTCTTTTGCCCTGTGTTACCTCAGTGTTTTGTATAATGTAACTTTTTTTCATCATCATCATTATTATTATTATTATTATTGGCCGCCTTGGACGGTGTTTCCACTGTCAAAAAGGCTGTTACGGTAACTTCAATGCCCACAAAGAAAGTGATCCGCCTAAAAGCTGCCAAAGCCGCACTATGTCAAAAGGCCAGAAATGATTCATAACTGGGGAACCGGTGGCCCGATTGGACTGGAAATCGTTTTATTCTTCAGGTTAGATAATTTTATCGGTACCTTGCTCTACAGCTAGCATATGATTTTATTTACGTTAGGAGAGCACCATAATAGTGAAAGGGTTAATTATCGCTGTACTGACCTCTTCCAGTTTGAACAAGACTTTTACTATTAGAGAGAGAGAGAGAGAGAGAGAGAGAGAGAGAAGGGGACATGAAAGGGAAGAAATATAAGTGTGTAGAACGGGGAAAGGAAAAGGGAGAGAATGAGAGAAGGAAAAATGACTGGAGAAGGAAAGGGCGGAATATGGGGAGAGAAAAAGCGTAGTGGGGGAAGAAGGAATTCATAATGTCTGTCAGGAAATGGAGTGGGGGAGATGAACAGAACTGGAGATAATGGAGATGGGAGAGAAGGATGGATGTGAAAGAAGGGAGGAATGAATCGTGGAAGGAGATAAAATAATACAAAAAGGGTGGAAATCACAAAAAATGTGTGTGTGTGTGTGAGAGAGAGAGAGAGAGAGAGAGAGAGAGAGAAAACTGAGAAGGGAAATGAGACTGTGAAGGAACCGAGTGATTCTGAGGAGAGGAAATGCGTGGGGACGACAAGGGGAAAGGGGAAAAGAACGAGAAACAAGAAGAGAGAGGGAGAAAAAAATTTGTTTTACGCCAGGCATCCCCAAAGGGCTAAGGCGTTGCCCCTGGGTAGAGGACTTTGGATTGGAGCGTGTAGCATTTTATGACCGGATGCCCTTCCTGATGTCTACCAATGATCCTTGGGTGGATTCGATCCTCGGACAGAAAATGGGAAAAATGAAAAACATGGAGAAGAGAAAAAGTTTGCGAAAGATAAGGGAAACGGCGAGTGGAGAAGACCTGAAAAGGAGAGACAGACAGACAGACAGATAGATAGATAGATGGTTAGATAGATAGGTAAATATAGACGGAGTGAGAAGGGGGGGGGGAAGAGAAGTGAGTAGAAAGTACAGAAAGAAGATTGAGGAATAAGGGAACAAAGAGAAGATAACGGTGTCGGATAGCAAAGGGAATAATCGAGTGAGTATAAGAAACAGTGGAACATATGCAGGGAAGAAGGACAAGAGGGGATTTGAGGAAGAAGGATCGTTGGGGGAGGGGGCTGGATAACAAGATCAACAGGGAATTACAGGAGGAAGCAGACGTGATGAGAGAGAGAGAGAGAGAGAGAGAGAGAGAGAGAGAGAGAGAGAGAGAAGAAAAAGCGAATTTAGACTATATTGTTCACTTAGAGGGAGTGGTGACCAGGAAAACGGGATCAGTAGAGAATCATAAGGGGGAGATATGATGAGAAAAAAATTGCCTATAATGGCCTCTATGGAATAAGGTAAATAATCCCGTGTAGTCGATTATGTAAACAGGAACACCACCACGCAGCTTAATTACTATAAATTTCCCTTAACGCAGTGCTGGTGGCCCCTCAACCATACATCATCATTATTTTGTGTTCTTCCTATTTGTCCATCAGCTTTCCCAATTCGGGTCGAGATATTAGCGAGAGTATTATGACGCACCGATATTATTCCCAATACCTATTCCTCACACGTTCCTTAATGAATTGTCTTTACCTCTGCTTTACCATACATCACCTCGTCCAAGATTTTTAGCCCGCTCGCCAAATGCCGACGGACGCGGCTCTAAATGATTGTCTGCATTAAAACACTGGCCGCTTCGAATTTCCCAGCCCCACAGACAACACCACAAACGGAAATTACTTATAAATTATTAGTAGTAGCGGCGTATCATTCCCAAGTATTATCACCAGCAGCACATCCTGAGCGGGAGACAATTGTTGTTGTTGTCAGATTTATCCCGAAAAAAGATCGGGACACGGGCGAACAAAGAGCCCGTCAGAGTTGCGCAGGGCACACGCATACTATATTTGGTGAGGGGGAGGGTAAACCCTGACCGTGTTTAAAAGAATATTTAGGAGTGCACTAACAATAACGCCAGCAGCATCCGCAACATCGTCCCCCGAACGATCAATGCTCCAGTTTGGCCGGGGTCTGAGCAGAGTAGTGGCTGGGCAATCAGGGGTGTAATGTAAGAGCGGCTCGTTGGACCTCGTGAGGAAATGGGAACACGGTCAGGCTCCAAGCCAGCAATCTTCTTATAATAAGGAAATCCTATACGCAACCTCCGGACCCGCACCAGTAAGTAATTAGGGAGACCTGGGGGAGGTGAAAGTGGAGTGTAGGACGTGGCCGTGGCATACCAGGTAGCAGATCTGGAGCCCTCAGAGATGCAGAGTTGATGGTCGTCATGCGAAAGTCTACCAGTAGTGTTGGCCATCATGCGAATAATGTGCGGGGTACTGGGGCAGAGGTGGAATGTGATTTCTGGGAAAGAGCAAGCGGCGCGCGCAGCTGCATCGGCAAGCTCATTGCCAGCAATTCCAACGTGGCCCGGGAGCCAATGAAGTGTGGCGGTGCCACCACTGTTGATGATGAGAGATGCGACAGTGTGTATGGCAGTTTGAAGAAACGTATTGTCAGTGAGAGAGAAAGATTGCAGGCCCTGAAGCGAGGAGAGGGTGTCAGTATGGATAATGACACGCTGGTGTTGATGGCGATGGGCGTGGCGCACCTAGTATTGCAACGAGTTCGAGAAAGAATGATCAGGATGGGCCTTCGATCACATTAAGTTCCACTAATCCACGATGTGTAATTTTCCACTCTCCACACGTGATGCTCTATTTAAGATCAACATTATTTATTTATTCTCTGTGGCAGGGGACAGGTACTATTGACAGACAGATAGAGAGACAGATAGAGGGGGGGGGGGAAGGGGATTAAGAGAAATGATCTCAAGCGCATTTCTCCTGACCCGACGAAGACCCCTAACGCCTTTCTGCTTAGGTGATGGCCAGGTGTAGTTAGAGTGGAGGGTGGCCAAGTGTAGCTAGAGTGGAGGGTGGCCAAGTGTAGCTAGAGTGGAGGGTGGCCAAGTGTAGCTAGAGTGGAGGGTGGCAAGGTCTAGAGTGGAGGGTGACCAAGTGTAGAGTGGAGGGTGGCCAGGTGTTGAATGGAGGTGGCCAAGTGTAGAGTGGAGGGTGGCCAGGTGTTGAATGGAGGTTGCCAAGTTTAGAGTGGAGGGTGGCCAGGTGTAGTTAGGGTGGAGGGTGGCCAGGTATAGGTAGCGTGGAGGGTGGCCAGGTGTAGAGTGGAGGGTGGCCAAGTGTAGTTACAGTGGAGGGTGGCAAGTGTAGTCAGAATGAAGGGTTCATTTGACATTTGATCAAGGAGGTTCATTCCTGCCTCTTTATATCAATCAATTTTCGTGTAACCACCCACAGTACTGCGGGTGTGGAAGTCCAAAAGCTAAAATAAACTATTGCCTCAGGAAGACGTCAGTAAAACCAATAACAAATGGGACGACAGCTGATTTGACAGGATTAGCCTACATTGGGAGAATTGTAAGCTTTATATGATTCGTACGATCTTTGTGGAAATAAAATGTGTGTGTGTGTGTGTGTGTGTGTGTGTGTGTGTGTGTGTGTGTGTGTGTGTGTGTGTGTGTGTGTGTATACTAGCACAGTAATTTCCATTATCCATATTTTGTGATAATTTATGAAAGGTCATCAGAGGCAGAAAGGAAATTGCAAGAACTCGAAAAAAAATGTCATTTCCTTAAGTCATCATGTACCAGTTCATACGTCTGTCATTTCATCTCATTCGTGTCCATGACTTCATCGTTCTCACCCCCATCCACATTAGCTTTTCCTCATCGTTTTTCTACCTTCCTCTTTCCATATTCACTCACATCTGTTTCCATGCCTTGTTAGTCCCTTTCACTCATTCTTCAGTTCACAGGCTCATTTCTCACTCACCTCGAATCTTCGACCTTCTCATCCTCCCGCTGTCGTTCTCAACATATCCCAGTCATCGATGAGGAAGACATTCTGCTCGCCTATTTATGAGATCTACATTCGCCAAGGGAAGATAGAATCTCAGTATCTGCCACCACGATTGAAACACACGAAGAAAAATAAAAAATAATAGTTCTGACCTGTCTATCGTGTTGCAAATTTTAACCTGACGCCATAATATTAAGGGGTTACACGTTTGGATACTCAGACTTGATAATACAGCCGTTCAGCTTTCATCCACACCTGTCCGTCATACCTCTTGGTAATCCACATATTCTCTCTCATCTCAACCTCTTCTGTGCACCATCCATCACCCTAACACATCCATCTTCCCTGTCGTTTCATCACCTCCATCCTTCCGCATCCGCATAAGGTATTTTGCCCCCTTGCCTTGTTTCTTACTACTTCACCTACTCTTCACTTCCCACGCACGTTTAACACTCCACAAATTTTGGTTCTCCTCATCTTCCCTCTTCTTTTCTCAGCAAAGATCATGTTCTCTATGTTTCATCCACATATGCTACCCATACCTTGTATCTATTTCTGTATCTACTCATCTCAAGCTTTCTATATAAACCTTCCAGTCATCTAGCTCACATATATTCAGTTTCCTTGTCAATTTATTTTCCTCCAAACTTCCCTCCATTTGCTTCTCCTTCGTTGCTTGCCTCATTTTCCTTCGCGCAACTCTTCATAACCATAGCCATTTCTCACTCCCCACAGATTTTCATACCTCTTACCCTCCTGCTGCTTCTCTCAGCTAAGCCCACACTCTCTGGTTCGCATTAATAAGCCTGAGATGGAAATTGGGAAAGCAGAGTCTGAATATCTGACAGTTTTTATTTTTAATGGTCGAAATACAAGAAATAAAATGTTTTATATCGTTGCGAGGTGATTACTACAAAATACTCTATGTATTTCTTAGCGTTATTGAAACTGACATAAGTTAGAGGCTTAATTGCAACGTCACTAACACAGTTTTAATGAAACGACCGTCTGTTTTTTTATCGACACTTGTTCTCCATACCGTAGTTCATCCCACGAACCCTCTAATTCTCCCATACCAGATTCCTCCAAAGCTACAACTTCCATTTTTTACTCATTTTTCCATTCCCTTACGTCTTTTCCTTTTGATATATCCACAAGTCTCTCCCCTTCACTATTCCACCCACTTGCCCTGTCTCTTCTCACATTCTCTATGTCTTCTACATTATCCATTCTCACTAATCACACATACTCACGTAGCTCAGTCGTTTACGTCCTTTTAGCAGTCATTATACCTGAGACTCGCGAATCAAGAGTGGGTATTATGTTTGAGCAGTGTGTGTGTTGGGGGGGAGGGAGGTGTGTGTGTGTGTGTGTGTGTGTGTGTGTGTGTGTGTGTGTGTGTGTGAATAACAAACAATTTTTACCCGATGTTAACCAGGCTTGGTGGACTGGTTTAAGGACAGCCCACGAGGAAACCTATTGTTTTGGAGAGCAGTTGGTCAGAGGTCAAGATCACAGTGGAAGGTCAAACGATGACACAGGAAAGACTTTTTATCTTGTTTTGATTAAACTTGGAGGAAGGGTTAAGGGAAAGGCAAGAATGAAATGACATAAATCTGAGGGCAGTCAGTCCCTTATTGTCTTGGTCTTCCAGCCATCGTAGTCACTGATTTCATAGCGGAAACAAGGACCATTACTGTGAGTGGTAAATTTGTCATCATGTCTGCATGTTTCACTTGGCTTTATTATACACTTGACCTTCAGTGATAACGTTCCCCATAGTGCTGGTGCTTGTAATTAACAGTAAACTACAGAGGGAGAAAAATTTTTGCATTGTTGTATGTATTCCCACTTAGTCTTTAGGACCACGTTCTCTGTGGTGTTGGGGCATGTACTGGATGGCAAATGAAGTCACGTGTAGAGAAATAGAAAAAAAAAAAATCGTGTATTCTAAGAGAGAATTTGTTAACACTACGTCTCATCTTTATTTTTAAGGGTGTACTATAACATTACTCACGGTGGCCAAGTCAGGAGTGCCGCCCCCATAATAAAGGCTGTCGACCCCATCCCCCTTCTTGATTTATGGCCACCGTCTCTACGTGGCCAGCAGGGCAAGGACGACGGATTATTTGGCCAGCCAGGAGGGAAGTGTGGGAGGGGTGGGGTGGATGGTGTATGGTGGGGAAGAGGAAGACATGGGAGAAAATGTGAAACTGGACCATATGGAGAAATGGGGTATGATAATTACGTACAGCATTACATTATTACATTGTATGACAAAATAATATATAAGAACATTATACAGTACAGGATTACATTATTATGCCATAATACTCAGTTATACTTCAGAACATTATACCGTACAGCATTACATTGTTACATTATATGACAGTAATACATCAGAACATTATACAGTACTGCATTACATTGTTACATTGTATGACACAGTAATACATCAGAACAGTGTACCATATAGCATTACATTATTACATTAGGTGGCAATGATATATCAACATTATACTGTGCAGCATTACATTTCTATATAACAGTACTACATCAGAACATTATACCGTACAACATTACATTATTACATTATGACACAATAATCTATCACAACATTATGTCATATAGCATTACATTATTACATTATAAGACACAATAATAAATCAGAACATTACTACAAGCAAATGCATCAGAATTATTGAACAGTACATAGTGCATTATGTGTGTAGTGTACGGTATTGCACTTTTCAGTTAGTTGGCACAGAACTACATCAGAACTTTATCGCAATGAAGTACATTAGCACATTATCGTACAGTACTACATCACAACGGTATATGGCACAGTATTACATCAGATCATTACTAAAGCCAAGTACATGAGAACAGTTTTGCAAGTAAGTACATCGGAACAATAAATATTACATCATTACATCAGTCCATTATATTTCACAGTACTACATTAGAACATTTTTCAATCACATCAGAGCATTACATTGTACAGAGTTTCATGAGCATTATGTAGAGAGTACTGCATCAGAACCTTAGTACAATCAAATGCCTCTGAACATTTAAATGAAAACATCAGTATACATTTCGGCACAAAACGATATTAAAGTGGCACACACACACACACACACACACACACACACACACACACACACACACACACACACAGTGAAGATGGAAAATCACTAAAATTCGAGTAAATCGCACAGTATTACGTCAGAGCTTTATAATGTAATGCATCAGCACCTTACGTTAAACAGCATTACATCAGTACGATTAATTATACAGCGTAATATGGTGTTAGCACAGAAATACATCTGCATATTTGATCCCACTGTATTACATCAGTTTTTCATATCAGGAGAGTACCTCATTACATTTTACAATCAGATATATCAGAACATCATATTGTACAGGCCACAAACAAGACGATTTGTCTGTGGCCACCCCTTACTGGATCAAGGCGTTTGGCAATAAATAGATGTGAAGTGAGATGTGGTGATAAGTAATAATGATTATTGTATACGAGTATAAATGACAGAGGTGAGGTGAGGTGAGCAGCGTCCGAGGTGTGTTTATTAGGGGCCGTACTGGCGACCCAACACTCACTCCTGCATATCACCTTACCACACCACCACGGTAACAACGCTAATATCACCAGTGTGCAGAGAAAGGGGGTAGTGTAGTTCAGTGTCATCGTGCACTACACTCCTGTCGACGTGCTTTTCGTTGTCTCTTCATGATACTTGCCTCTTTACCTTTTCTTGGTTGTGACAAGTCCAGTGCTTTATTCCGGCCAACATCTGACGATAATGCGCGTATGGTGAGTCACAGGAGCCCAGGAGTGTTCATACTACGACAGTTAACTCTCTCATGGAGGGGACAACTTTATTATCATATTCCACCCAACGCCAGACGATATTATTCAGGTGGGAGTCAGTCACATGAACCTGGGTGGTAACTAATTCTTTGTTTATTAATTCTTTATGTATGAATTCTTGATACCTCCTGTAGATTTTATTGTTTTTTTTTTTTAGCATAGGATACTTAAAACTGGAAGGGGTAAATAATATGTGTTAACAGAAAGCTTCCTTAAAATGAAAAAAATCGGCTGGAGGTTGCGAGAATACCCTGAAGAAACTAAAAAATATATCATCGGATCGAAAAGATAAATATATTGTTTAGTGTGACGTACTGTGTTTCTTAACCGTATTAGCCAGAGGACGTAATGCGCGCTTGCGTGCATGTGTGTGTGTGTGTGTGTGTGTGTGTGTGTGTGTGTGTGTGTCCCCGAACAGAAGAGGTTCGAATTTATAACCTTGATTAACACCTTCACTGTAGACATCATTCCTAAGTTTAATAAAATCTATCAGAAGGCAACAGGAATAACAAAACTTACGTCACGGTACCGAAGGGTTAACTTAATTGCCGCTATTGTCTGACGTCAAATATCTTCAACTAAACTCCTAGCGTCTGACATTATTTATAATTTTATTGACGTGCCTCTTAAAGCTTGGGCTCCTATGACTCATTCTCAGCTGAACAAAATAGCCAGGCGTTAGTTAGAATAGAGAGCGAGAGTAATTCTGCTCAAGAGAAAATTAAAGGCGATAATATGAATATCCAAACTCCTATTGCTCACTTAGCTGAGTAAAATCGTTTGGCGTTAGTGGGAATAAAATACTAGACTTGTGCCGACCATGAGACAATTTGCCTTTCCTGAGGGTCAAGCAGTTGTGATGGGACAAGGAAAAAGCTTAAGTGAACACATGCTTAAATCATTCCCTTACTTGCACTGAATTGGAGATCAGAGAGTCCATTTGTCCAGTGTGTGTGACAAATTAGTTCGTAAAAAAAAAAAAAAAAAAAAAAAAAAATGCTATAGTGGATCTCTCTCTCTCTCTTACACTCTTCTCTTTACAATCCGCATCACACACACACACACACACACACACACACACACACACACACACACACACACACACACACACACACACACACACACACACACACCTCATCACTTCTTTGTGATACCTTAACCACTCACTCGACACCTACTACCAGCTGTGCCTGCCCTTTATTCCCTTCCCCAGGTCACTCCCATTTCTTTTGCCCCTCCCAGTGCCACGTCTTTACCTGAGACACGATTAGGCCCGTGAGATGGAGTGAGGATCCCGGAGACTTAAATGTAATGTTGGAGAGTGAGGGTCCCATTTCATTGTGCAAACTGTTCATAATTCTCCCATTTTTTTTTACCTTTGTGTCCTCGTTTTTGGCACTTACCTCACTTCATTCAGATGATGATGATGATGATGATGATGATGATCTGTGGAGAAAGCGTGATATGAAGTACCGTTTGTAACCTCTTAGGGGAGATGTTTAAGTGATGATAGAATACATATGTATGATTTTACCTGATACTTTGTTGATAGTTTTTCCTTTGAATTTTCTTTTCGTGGTTCTGAATCCTAACCATTCCAATAAAGGCGTTCCTAAAGGCGAAATAAATAATGAAGTAAGCTTTATCGTGACTCGTGGCTTCATACATATCAGGGTTAAGTGATCATGAATTTGTAAGGCAATTTGATTTTGAAATGTTTGCACTATAAACAGTTAATCTTGTGCACACTGTGAGCTCAAGGAAGTTTGTGAGTATGGTACCAGGATAGTCCCAGGTTGATGTTAACGTGTATGTAATGTGCATGTATGTATATAGCACTTGTCTGGGAGTTTTACACCTAGAAATATGTATGTATGTATGTATGAACCATGTATGTATGTATGAAAGATGTATGTATGTATGGACGTATGTATGAAATATGTATGTTTGCATGGTGCCTCTAAATCTCAACAGTGGGAATTATGAAAGCGATTGGAGGTAAGACTTGTATCACTGGGTACTCCATGGCCAATTCTTCTGCTTCTGAGTGTTCTAGTCTTTTCATCTATGGTTGCTGTCATCTCCACGTACATAAATGGGAAAGATAGTTATGATGAAAGTGATGATGGTAATGGAATAACTATTTTGAAATTACCAGTGTCTTTTCTTTAATCAGATTTGTGAACTCACCAACCATAGGTGTATGCAGGAATAAGGTTTAATGCAAACAGGGTAGGTGCCGTACCGGTAATTCGTTGGAAATCACAAATATCCAATGATTAGGTGGATATTTCGTTTCTTTTGCAGCTTTTTTGTTAACCTTGTCTTGTTCTTGCAGGCTAGTCACACACACCAACACGAGCTCCCTAGCAGTTACCGGATGTCCCCTTTTCGTATGTTTTTTATGTTCAGAGGAAGAGTTAGAGAGCAGTACGAGTACGGGTGTGCATCATCCAAGAACACTTTTTCATGAAAAGCACCATATGTTAGTTTTAATTTCTTGTATCGCGGCATTAAAGATGTACAGAACAGATGGTAATTTTAGGAGGTCAGAGTGAACAGAGCATAGTAACTTTTTTTCATGTATAAAACAGAGCATAGTAACTTTGTGTATATATATATATATATATATATATATATATATATATATATATATATATATAAAGTATAGATAGATATAAACAGAACATAGTAACTTTTATATATATATATATATATATATATATATATATATATATATATATATATATATATTTATCTGTCACTGTGGTGTGTTGTCAGGGAGTCGTCCTCTGCCTTTGTCCCCGCAATCCTCCTCCTCCTCCTCCTTCTTCTCCTCCACCTCAGCTTGAAAACTTACCCTCTCACCTTCACTTCTCCACCCTGTCGTCAGGAAAATATTTTGAAAAACTTTTTTTACCTAGTCATGTCCTGTACACACCTCAGTTTAGTGTTAGTTTTTTTCTCTCGTGTTACTAATAATTTTTCATGGTAAGGAACGATGTAGAAGATTTAAATTATTTTGCGTCTGCTAGGTGTCGTGGAAAATGCAACAATGGAAGTTGCCCCCTAATAGAGAGAGAGAGAGAGAGAGAGAGAGAGAGAGAGAGACGCCAGAAGAGAAGGGATGTAGTAAGGAGGAGGATCAGCAGCAGCAGAAAGGAGGATGTATAAAACGGGAGAGAAAGTAAAGTGGGATTGACGAGAGATGATGACAGTAAAGAAAGTTGGAAATGGCCACTCAAGCTTCCATAACTTACTCTATACGCGTTTACTATGATGGAATACTAGAGTTGTCCCGAGTATAAAAAGGTTGATAGTGCCTGTAATAACACTTAGGAACCTATGATACACAAGTAGATAAAATGAGTCTGCATTAATGTGCAGTACCTTAGGGAGAGCCATCTGGTTGTGAAGAGGTTGACGGACACTTTCAGAGCAAATGTACGTTCCAAAGCATAACATGTTCGCCTGGAGGTAACAAGAATAAACTAAATAATCTGTCTGTCTGTCTATTACCAGACGCTATTATCCCGTAAGGGGTGGCCGTTTGGCCTTGAGTTAGTTGTTTTACTTTGAGGGGCACTAACCTTCCGCCAACCCACTTGTTGACACGTTGGAATCGCGTGTGGGTTGGTTATTTAGTTACTACCCATCGTTGCAAATGGTGTCCTGGTGTACGTTATCAAATTTCAGGGGTTGAATAATGTAACTATGATAAACTTAACGAAACTGCTTAGGAGTGGTGTTGGTCTCAGCGCTGACTCCTGCGTCTAATGATCCCAGGTTCCGTATTTATCAAGGATGTTACCCCTCCCGTGATCCTAACATCTCCGTTATCCCAGATGGTTTTATTCAGCTAAGAGTGAGTATAGGAGCCTGACAGCGTTAATAATCTTCCCGTCAATCGCCTCATGGTCGGAATAATGCCAATATTTCAGACGGTTTCATTCAACTAAGAGTGAGCGTAAGAGCTTAAGAGTGTTGATAGTGTCACCATTAACCCTCTTATCATCAGAACAACTTTAGCATTGAAGATTTTTTTTTTTTTAGCTGAGTTTGTACAGGAGTCTGACATAATGAGAGATTGTGGTGTGAGTTAGTGTTAGGGCAGCGGAATGGCAGGGGACAGGGCGACATGGAGGCCATTTTTTTGTGGTCACTCCTTACGGAATTCAGGCGTCTGGGTATAGATAGATAGCTGGACAGATTAATATTCCTGCATGCTCGGGACAACTCTGGTATTCTAATCCAGCTTCTTTGTAAAGTATCCCAACAAGAACATCCAGCTCTACCCCAGATAATTTTTTTTTTTCCCCGCGAGTGAGCCATACAGTAGGTTCTTAAGGATGTTAACCAATTTCCCGGGTAAACAATTCTCTATACCATGTTGCTATATGTATACGAGAGAGGGGGTATAAGTTGGGGGGAGGGCAGCGAAATGGCAGGGGACAGAGTGACGTGTAAGCGATTTGTTTGTGGCCACATTTTACGAGATTGAGGCGTTTGGGTATTGATAGATAATAAATGTTACTTTTACCAGAAACAGACGTTCAACTTATATTTTTCACTTCAATATTCACTCTAGTTTGGCTGTGGAGTGAATGATGGCCGTATGTTTGAACATAAAAATATAAACAGCCATTTTTATTATAGAACTTAATATCAAGAAACTTTGTGAATCTAGAATCCGGAGTCGTATGTCCAAATTCTCCTAAGCCTCGGTTGTGTATAAAATCGTTTTTCTATACAGGATTGCCTTCACTTAAACACCTACCAGACACTTCATAGTCAAAATATTTGAGTGTATATTACAGTGACAAAATCTATAAACAAGATGTGTGATAAAGAGTTCAGTGTTACAGAGCCTTTGTTAATCTTGGAAATTGATTATGATTCTTTATAAATACAGTACAATCCCAGGTTCCCCATCCCATGACCCAGCTATCAGAACCCCGTCATTACAATAGTCTAGTGGTTAGATTGCGCTGTTCGGAATGACAGCCTTCCATAGATGCTATGTCCAATAGGTGACTGGACGCTTTTCGATCATGTATTGCCACCATGGGAAGTAGGGTTGTCTTCTGCCCTTAAATGTCTGAGTAAGGTAGCCTAGCCTCGGGCCCCTACACCCTGATGAGGACCAATGAAACTAATTGTTGTAGTTTTTCACTCAGTTGTATTTGTACGTTTACTTTCAGTCTGGGAAAAATGTCTCGTACTTAGGGGGTCACTGACTTATATCTACCCCCTCCAGTTAAAAAAAAATCGCTCCTGACCAACATAAAATCGTCACAGGGTAGTATCAATAAAACAAAAGACGTGATGTTGCTGGACGAATAAGACGCCCTTGCTCATTTAATCCAGTGGCTCATTTTGTGCTTATTTCTGCTATATTCCTTTTTTTTATAATGGGAAATATTTATTGCAAGAGTTAATCGTTACTCCCAGTCCATCATATATGCAACAGATCAAATCAGGAACTGTCTCCTTCTGTTTGTGTTTTCTATCGCTTATGATCTCCAGTTTTTTTAGATGCTGTATCCAGGCATCTCGAAATGAACGGATCTTCAGTTTGGCTTTGTTATTTTGTTCTTATTTATTTTTTCCTTGGGAGAGACAAATTTGCTGGCTTCTGGCCTTTGGTTACTTCTTCTTTGTCTTTAAAAAAAAAAAAAAAAAAAAAAAATCAGGAATATTTTTGCTCTTTCGAATTTCCTTTTTCTTAATATTCACTCTAGTTTGCTTGTAAAGGGTTTAGTTGCTTTTTGAATGAAGATAAAGCCACATACTTAACATGCAGCTTCATAAAGATCTATGGCTCAAGGCATTCTGTGAAATCGGCCCTTTAGCCCGAGTACGTTATTATTATTATTCCAATTTCCAGACAGTTTTATTAAGCTCAGGAGATCTGCTAAACTGGATTTGCTAGACACAACCTTTATTAACCCCTTTACTGCTAGGGTGTTCTAAGATAAATAGAATAAGAAAATACGTCACGGTATTGAAGGAGTTAATACCAGCATGCCAAGTAAGGCCATCCCAAATGAACTTAATCTGATCATCCAAATATCCCTCAGATTTTACTTACCCGCGATAACACATGAAGTTAGATATTCGTATGTTATCTGTGTATGTATTCATGTGTGTCCATTAAGGTATGTTTCGATATACAGTGTGTGTGTGTGTGTGTGTGTGTGTGTGTGTGTGTGTGTGTGTGTGTGTGTGTGAGAGAGAGAGAGAGAGAGAGAGAGAGAGAGAGAGAGAGAAGTATCTTCGGTAGTAAAATCATGCCAACAATGAAAGACAACTGATTTATAATATTTTTTATTTCTCAAAGTATCATATACAGTAAGGCGTTGGGCGTAATATCAAACCTTCAGTTATATTTCTTGACATCAAGAGAGGGGTGACTCATCTTAATATATTGTCACCACCGAGTAGGTTTCTGGCGCTACATGAAACTATGTGACTTTTAACTAGTTTGCAGTTGACGGTAATCTGTTTGCCCGATTCATGATGATAAACTACAAAATTGTCTACTGTATGCTGAAAATCCACTGTATTACCAATACAGTACAATACTTTGTCCTAAATAAAGTAAAAAAGTGTACTAAAAATGGGCTTATGGTTATCTGTGCCCTTTTGTTTTTAATTTCAATAAAGCTTACCATTCACTCAGTGTGGAGCGTCTGCTGCTGCTGCCAGTATAATTCAAGCAATGTGACAATATTCGGACTGCCAAAAACTCCAATAAACTATTTTTTTTTTTTTTTTTTTTTTTTTTTTTGTTAATCTTGTAGTCGGGTGTACTTGTTAAATGATACTAATTTCTAACCTTGGTTGTAGGTCACCTCAGGGTTGCAAAACATCAACGGATATGAAATTATGATTCACAAAGAGAGAATTAAACAGCAGTTCTTGTGATAGGCTGTTTTCGTAACTGATAAATATTGTATATTTAACAATTTCACATGGATGTTAAAGTCTAATATAGGCATCTGCTTTAAAAAATACTGAAGTTCAGTATCCAGATCTGCATCCACAAGATGTAAAAATCTGACATGCACATCCACATCCACAAGATGTAAAAATCAGACATTCACATCCACATCTACAAGATGTAAAAATCTGACATTCACATCCACATCCACATGTACAAGATATAAAAATCTGACACTGACATCCACACCTGTACATATCATAAAAGGGCTTCTCACAAAGACAGAGTAGCAGGAGGGATAGGATGGGGCATTGTTGGTAGGGGGGATTTATATTTATTTTTTAAACGATTGACTGCACCTTAACTTCTCAATGAGTGCAACACGCCTGGCAGTGCCAGGCTGACCAAACACCATTACCACACGCTCTTACATCGCATAGACTTCTTCACTTTGCATGAGTCAGTAGATCCCTTGATTACTTGGTGAATAACAACATGCCTGACAGTATTCTGTTGGTGTGTGAAAAGTTTGACAGAAGCTGTTGTGAATTATTTTAATGCTTTTGTTAATAATTGTTACCATGAGCATAGTCAGGGTTTTAAATGGGGGAAGGATATCCACGCCTGTTGTGAGGTAGCTCATGGACAGCTCTACAGGGTAGCCTATGGACAACTCTACAGGGACTTCAGGCTTAAGGATCCGGAAATTTGAGGCAGGCATTGGGATGGACAGTCAGAGTTCAGGGTGTGACTAATTTCACCCGGGCCACTCCTCTGGCTATGCCACCAACTGTTACGCTGTTACGGAATCAATGTCTCAGTTCACTAAGCCTGTACTGTCCATTAATGTGCCATAAAGTACTGACAGTGAATAATGGATCACTTTACTAAAGGCTGGATGAATCATTTACAGTCATTGCTATGTGTACGTGTGATATATATCGTATTGATTGTTCATTTGATATTATTCGTCAGGGCCAAATTACATGTATATCCAGGTTGAAATTTGTAACCTAACCCAGTGAATTTAACGTGTCCACCATAAAATGAAAGTCTGGGGAGTATTATAATGAACACCAAGAATATCGGAACTATACATAAGCACCATCAGTGTTTCATTTAGCGTCTTAAGCACCAAGGCACACGGTCAAAATGCCGACGACCATTTGTAGTGCGATACAGGCAGTTGTTGCATACCATAACGAAAGAGGTTATAACCATTAGGTGAGGGGTTGGTATCCGGGTTGAGTGACATATTACCATGGTTAGGTGTTGGACTGTTACCATATTACGGAGAAGGATTATTACCATGGTTGGGAGGAGGGTTTTTACCATGGTTGGGAGGAGGGTTTTTACCATGGAAGGAGGGTTTTTATCATGGTTGGGAGGAGGGTTTATACCATGGTTGGGAGGAGGGTTTTTACCATGGTTGGAAGGAGGGTTTTTATCATGGTTGGGAGGAGGGTTTATACCATGGTTGGGAGGAGGGTTTATACCATGGTTGGGAGGAGGGTTTATACCATGGTTGGGAGGAGGGTTTATACCATGGTTGGGAGGAGGGTTTTTACCATGGTTAGTAGGAGGGTTATTACCATTGTTGGGATTTTTTTTTTGTTTTTTACCATGGGTGGGCTGAGGGTCTTTACCATGGTTCGGAGGAGCATTATTACCGTGGTTGGGAGGAGAGTTGTTACCGCTGTTGAATGGAATGGTATTACTTTTTTTCTTTTTTACTGTTGGGTGGAGTGTTCTGGCCTTGAGATGGGGGTTTGGACTGTTGGATGGGGTGTTACTATCTTACAGTAGCAGGTTTTTATGGGGGTTGCAACTGGGGTATGACTGGCCCTTCTTGACTCCATGGGCCTTTTCCAAGTGCTTGGTAAGATGGTCATGTCCTGCGTACGCAGAGGTACAGAAATGACACTTATACCGGCGGCCTGAACCATGCGACTCTCTGTGGCGTTTTAAATGTCCAGATGAAGCAAATGTTGCATGACACTCGGGGCAAGTTGCCGGGCCTTTGGGCGCCTTGCGTCTCTTGCGTATTGGCACAATGGGGGCTGCAGCGGCTGCTGCTGCTCCAGTGACATCCATATCAATGAGTGGTGGAGGACGAAGACCAGTATTATATGTGTTCATTGTTGGAATTCCTCCTTTGTAGGAATCACTCTTGTTTTAGTCGTGAGGGTGTCCACAAGCATGTCCAGGGAGGGGAGGAGGGTGAAGATTTGTTGTCGAAGGAAATCCCTTATTCTGATCAACAGCAAGATGGTTAAGGCCATTCTGTAAGAATCCTGTCAGGCTGCTCAGCACGTGATGACCATATGGTCTTGGCGGCCGTTGGTAATAGTGAGATGATACAGGTAAAGCTTGGGATCGGCTGGCTGTTCCTGCTGAAGACATATGTAACTCTGATCCTGTAATGCATGTGAAGTTTGTCAGTGAGTTACTGTATCCTGTATGAATCAGGATTGCAGAAAGGAAATCATTTTGGTTCTTGGAATGCTTCCCCCAGAATCCAAAAGTGGAGGGTGTCTGTGTGTCAGGGGACTGTAGATTGGGCGTAATGAACATCCCAGAGTCAGAAGGCGAACTCTGTGGCTGGCTCCTTCGTGAAAGTTTTGATACATCGTGAATCTGGTTCCTGGAGTAGTGTTGATCCTGAGGGGACGAAAGTTGAGCGAATGTGGTATGCTGACATTCCTCATAATCACAAGAAGGATATTCTTGGACGTCTTGGGACGTAAAATCAGAGCTGATGATTCTGTGGCAGTGTAAATGGTTCCCGTCAGATCCGGCGAGAACTGAAGTGCGTGCACCGTCATGTGATGGTCCCACATACATACTGTTGTGTGTGTGCAGGTTATTATCACCTCCAGAGAGCTGATGGAATGTGCTACCTTGGCCTGAAGTCGATTGAAGACCTGCGTCTCTGTCATGGCCTGGGAAGTGAACTGTTTCAAGGATGTAAGACTTGTCTCTGTGGGCGTCGACTGAAGCTGAATGAAGCTTGGTTTTATTCTCTGCATTTAGGACAGCTGCTGCATCTGGTCCACTGTGGGTTTCGGGCACTGCAGAAGATGAGGCAGCTGATGAGCATTAAAAAAAAAAAACCAAGGTGGCAGTAGGATGGCAACATTAACAAAGGAACATTATACTGTAGTAAAAAGTCAGTATAGTCATGGACATAATAGGCTTAGACGTAGAATTGTGAGTGAGTGAGTGGAGGTGTAAATATCAAAGTAGGGTGATCCTGAGAAAAGCCAGTGAGACATTTGGTGAAGCTGTGAGTTACATCAAATGACTGCGAAATTAAGCAAAAGCGCATCATGAGAGAGAGAGAGAGTACAAAGAAGTACAAAGGAAACCAAACAGCAACAGACCTTATGGTCCTTTCGAGGCTGTTTGTTACGGAGTAGACTATGATTACGAGATCTAACTCTACATGCTGAAGGATAAGGATAGTAAAGCAAGAAGGCTCCCCCCCGCCTCCAAACCCTCCAGTAAAACTGGTAAGAAAAAATGAGAAAAAAACACCATGCAGCATGGAATAACAGACATGGAAATTTCATAGGAACGACTGAAAAGGAAAAGCTACTTTCTGTAATTCATTATCTATAAGCTACCAGTATGAATAACCTGAAGGAGAAAGTGGTAAAGTAAAATGAATAGCCTAATCGAATAAATAAATAACAAATGCATGTCACTATGTACGGGTATGTTGAGTTGACGAGGCGTCTGCGGACACAGTGTGGAAATTGCACAGTGCACAGTGTGGATATTCAGGGGTGGTGCGGCAGTCTTGCCTGGCGCTGTTAAGGTAGGCAGCAGTGAATCAGGCCCCAGCTCCGTTCATTCCACTGAGACTAGGAACTTTCCCATGCGGGACAAGCACACAAGTCACCTCCTGAAGCAGTGACCCCTGGTACATTGAAAAAATCCCGATGGTGGCCACGTAACTAACAGGGACCCTCAGTGATCCACAGCCCATCACAGGTCGAAAGTATGAGTAGTGACCGTTAACTCGGGGCTATCTGTTCATATCCTAGTCTGTGTATATACAATATTTGCATTTAATAAATTGATCCAGGCTCTAAAAACAATAAAATAAAATAAAACAAAATTATACATACTATCTATCTGTATACCTGGGCTGCTTCCCCTAAGGAAAGGGAGGTATGTACATACAAGTGTTTTATTCATGAGTAAACATATTAAGCTGGGGGTTAGATACCAAATACTTATCCAGGCGACCTTTAAAGGTTTGTACTGTATTACAATTTACTACGTTGGAAGGCAATCTATTCCATATATTTACAACTCTGTTGAAGAAGAAGTGCTTAGCTTCATGCAGCTGGAATCGTTTGCCAATTATTTTATGCCCATTGCCTCTAATGTAATTCGAGTGATCAACTGTGAAGTATTTATCGACAGCCATGTTATCATATCCTTTGAATATCTTGAATACTTGAATTAAATCTCCTCGTATCCTCCGTTTTGTTAGGGTAAAGAGATTCAAGGCTTCGAAACGTTCCTCGTATGGTTTATTTCACAGTCTAGATATCATCTTTGTCATCCTTCTCTGCACTCTTTCAAGCTTTTCCATATTCTTTTTTATAATACGGCGACCAAAACTGAACGCAATACTCCAAGTGCGGGCGTACTAAGGAATTATACAAAGTGAGAACGATATTATCTGATTTATATTAAAATGCTCTGTCTATGAATCCAGTCAACTTATTGGCTTTTTTTTTCACAGCTTCTGTACATTGTTTGCTTGGTTTCAAATCGTTTGTTATTATAACTCCTAAGTCTTTTTCATGGCTTACCCTTCAAGTTGGACATGTTTCATGCTGTAACTTGTTCTTACATTTTTACTGCCAATATTTAACACTGCATTTATTAATATTGAAATCCATTCGCCAGACTTGGGCCCAGTTAAACAGTTGATCAAGATCTCTCTGAATTGCCTGTCTTTGCAGTACTGTATTTTAGTATCATCAGCAAATTTTCAAATCTTACAACACAGTCCTTCGTCAATATCATTTACTTATATTAAGAAAAGAATAGGACCTGACACTGAACCCTGCGGCACTCCACTTGTAACGTTTATCCAGTCTGACTCTTTTCCATTTATTACAACTCTTTGGTTTCGTCCAGTGAGCCAATCTTCTACCCACCTGAGAACACTGCCGCTGAAACCATGTGCCTTTAGAGGAGTCTTTTGTGTGGAACTTCGTCAAAGGCCTTTTGAAAATCGAGGTGAACCACATCAACAGATTTAGTCTCGTCGTACATGTTCAGTATATAATTGAATAAGTCCAGCAGATTCGTGAGGCAAGAGTGATTATTACGAAAACCATGTTGCAAATCATTTATGAGATTGTTTCTTTCTAAGTGTTTTACAAACTTGTCTCTGATAATAGTTTCAAGCAATTTGCAAACCACCGATGTTAAACTTTTTGGGCGGTAGTTTTCTTGTTGGTCTCTGTTGCCCTTTTTGAGTATTGGGGTTATGTTAGCAAGCTTCCATTCATGTGGCACCTTACTGCTCTTAAGTGATAAGTTAAAAAGTTCAGCTAAAGGCTTTGAGATTTCATTCTGTATTTCCTTCAATGCACGTGGCGATATTTTGTCCGGTCCTGGTGCTTTATTCTCTTTTAATCTGTTTATTGCAAGCAGTACGTCACGATCGCTAACTGTAATGTCAGTGATTATGTTGCCCTCTTCTGAAGGAATGGGGGAAACAGTAGGAATTGTATGTATATTTTCTGTTGTAAAAACTGACGCGAAGAAAGTATTAAGAATTTCGCCATCATAGTTTCATCATCAGTGTGCTCTTCGTTATCTGTGATTAAAGGACCGATTGAAGGAGTTATTACCTTTTTGCTTCTTATGTAACGGAAAAATTCTATGGGATTTGATTTACTGATACTTGCTATATGTGTCTCAATGTTTTTCTTACTGCGTTTAATTAATTTTTTGGCTTTTCGTCGAAGGGTATCGTATTCATTTTTATCACTTTGATTATTTGTGGTATTATAATTCTTATATGCAAGATTTTTTGCTTCTAGACAGTGTTTAATGTTGGAGTTCCACCATTTGGGTTTAGAATTTTTGGCGGGCCTTCTTTTGCGCATTGGAATACATAACCTGAGAGTTTCTGTAAAGTAATTCCACGCGTCACTGATATCTAAAGTTTCGACAGTGGGATGCCAGTCACCTGCACCTGCAGTTGCCTTAAATTTCTTAAAATTTGCTCTCTTAAAGTCCGGCACTTTCTCACAACTGGACTTGACACTGTCTTCACTGAATTTAATGTTAAATGTAACGATGCGATGATCACTTGTACTAAATTCTTCCCCTACAATAACATTACTCACTACATTTTCTGATGTAGCTAAGACAAGATCTAGGATGTTAGCTCCACGTGTCGGATAATTTACAAACTGATACAAGGAACTTTCCTGCAAGTTTGTGAGAGAGAGAGAGAGAGAGAGAGAATTTTAGTAATGGAACTCGTGTAGCTCAACGATATATGCCTTGAAAAACCTTGCCTAGTTGAAAAGCTTTCCACATAGTCATATATTAGTACGGTAATTTTCTGAATCTGGAGATGGTTTGTGACAACGCTGCCTTTTTTTTTTTTATTTTTTTTTTATTTATTTTTTTTTTTGCAAATGAAAGCAGATAGCAAACGCATTGGTCTTTTCGAGGCTTTAAAAAAAAAAAAAAAAAAAAAAAAAAAAAAAAAAAAGCTATAACTAAGGCAACTGATTTTAGATGTTAATAGTATATCGCAGTCTGCCGCAGTTGGAACTCTGTTAAAGGAAACACATACTTTCATGTGACTGCAAAACTTTCCTAACAATATAATACCATGCCAGCTACTGTCGCAAAAATTGACCCGACTACTGTGAAGAATTTCTAGATGCCATATTAGCATGACCTTGGAATGTTCTGTATTACCCTGATTTTATATATATATATATATATATATATATATATATATATATATATATATATATATATATATATATATATATATATATATATATATATATATATATATATATATATATATATATATATATATAAATAAAGATACCCAGATCTGGACAAAATACTCCAGGTGTGGGCGTACTGTACCAGAAAACATCTCTGTCGAAAGTTATTGATGGAAGGTTATTGATTTAATGTACTACTCTCTGGTTTCCAGATGTCTGTACTATTACACGGTTGAGTTTTCACTAGATGTAAATAAGCTGTGTGCCGATTACATTCCACGCATCTTAAAACTTAGGTCAGGTAATGATGGCAGGCCAGAATTGGAGATCTAACTCTAGCCAGGTGAGAGGAGACCTAAACCGTATACATAAAGTTTCCTATGCTTAAGGTAACTACAAGGTTGCTTCTACTTAAGTCTGTCGGAACTTCAGAACCACACCAGAGTGAATAATAAAATTAATAAATATGACTGAACAAAGTGATTCGTGATAATATTCACTTACGGAGGCATCTTCATGGTAAAAAGTTGGTTAGGAATCTTTGTGAATACGATTCCCGATGACACAAGTCTTATCTGAGGTAGACATGAATGTTACGAGTATAGTAATGTTAGTGTGGAGATTTACTTATACCTGGAAATTAGGTCAGGTGGGTGAGGTGAGGTGAGAGGTCAAAGGGGAATTAATATGGGGAGGGACAGTGTCGTGAAAATTTCTCTTAGTGTGTGTAATACACACACACACACACACACACACACACACACACACACACACACACACACACACCTCTCTCTCTCTCTCTCTCTCTCTCTCTCTCTCTCCCTACCTCACCCCTACAATCCTAACATCTACTCTACAATCCTCTACCTCACCCCTACAATCTTAACATCTACTCTACAATCCTAACATCTAACCTTCCATCTTCCCTCTGAGCACGTCCTGTCCCTCTTTCTCCTGCTCCATTGTTTTCCATTCTCCTAAGTTGCCATCTCTTTTGTACCTCGCTAAGCTGACTCTTTCATCCTATCCTATCTCTTCACTTTCTCTTCTCTCTCCTTTCTAGCACATCATTTTTCCGTGGCTAGTGCTGTGTCACCTCTTCGTCTGTCCATCACCTCGTATTACATCGTCTTACATTCTTCTGCACCGCATCTTCTCACCTACCCTCTCCATCCTCCATAACTTCACCTCCTCATTTCTATACTCCAGTGAATACACCCTCTTATACTCACATTCGTCCTGTCTACCTCTACCCGACCATCGAACTTTTTCTTCCTCCAGCTCTGTCACCTTATCTTCCTTCCCACCCCACCTTCTGTTTTCCTTTTTACTTCCACCTTACCTAGTCCTTCCTCCGTCGCTTCCTCCATCATCTCACCCACTCAGTATATTACCATTATGCCGGGAATGGAACCCGGGACTCTGAGGTGACAACCAGGCAGCAATCCACTACGCTACGACCAGGTAAAAGATAACTCACATTGTCACAGTCTTGTAACCAATGTCCCTCCGCCCCCACTGTGGGCCTGACTTGCCGTAAGTGCTTGAGATGGATTAAAAGCATCTACCTGCCCGAGTGCCAAGGGGTTATCTCATCCTCTTCAGGCCCACAGTGGGGGCGAAGGGACATTGGTTACATGATTGTGACAATGTGAGATAAGTTTTACCTGGTTGGGGCGTTGTGGATTGCTGCCTGGCTCTCACCTGAGAGTCCTGGTTCGATTCCCCGCTTAATGGTAATATATTGGATGATTTTTCCTGTGTAAAGTACAAGCTTCTCTCATCTTGCCCACACTTTCCTCCTCCCTTACATCCTTACCTTAGTTACCTCCTATCCAACACCTCTTCCTTTGTCACTTCACCTACTCCATCCACCCATACCTCAGTTACACCATCTGTTCCTTCCTCCTTCTGCATCTCATTACCTTTTCATTTTCTCACAACCATACAGTAACTTTCTGCCCTCACACTATACTTCTCTGACAAACCTTCACTTAGCTATGCTGTTTGCCGTATAGTATCTGACCTTAATATGTTGCAGTTTTTAAAATGAAATCTTAGTAAAAAAAACCCATTCAAAACAATGCAGTCAAGACCTATCATCCAAGTAGTGGGAGTGACCTAGTTCCATTAGCCAAAAAACAAGCCATCTTTATATACACTTTTCACCTGAGCTAATTATTTCCTACTCATTTGACCTCACTTATGACCTTCCCTACACTGTTACCTGCACTTCATCTCACCCTCACCTCTGATGTCAGTCCCACCTACATCCCGTACCTGAGTGTACCGTGACCTGACCTGACCATCATGCGGATTTACCTGTTTAACGCACCGGGACCGTACGTTAGCCCGTTATGATGGTACGCGATAATCCACCTGTTGATCCAAGACAAGACGCCTTAATCCCTGAAGGATTAACGTTTTGTCTGTGTCCGTTTATCATTCAAAAGTCACTTCATTGGATTGGCGGATTATATTAGAGTTTATGCATGCAGTACTTACTTGTCTGTTGGCTTTTGAAAGTGAAATATCAAACCCTTTACGTCTTAACACTGAGAGATTTATTACTGTGAAAATTTCAATGAAAGCGGATATCTAGAAACAGGATTACCTTACGTCAGCTAGACAATATTTTACCTGTGTTTCTTATTGTCTCGTAAGAACCCGTATCAAATTAAACTCGCCCCCGTACACACCTCCCTCATACAAACCCACTCCCGTACATACCTGCTTCATACAAACACCCCCACCCTCATACAAACACCCCTATACACACCTGCCTCATACAAACTTGCCCCCGTGCACACCTGTCTCATTCACACTCACCCTCGTACACACCTGTCTCATACAGACTCGCCCCCGCACACAGCTGCCTCATACAGACTCACTCCCGTACATACCTTTTTTTTTTTGTGTGTGTGTGTGTGAGGAAGAAGAACCCAAAGGCAACGAGCCCGCAAAACTGTTCCTTTCAAGAGAAAAAATAAAAGAGAGAGCCAGATTCAAAATCCGATCATTTCGAGATGCCTGGACACACTGCTTTTGAAAGACTGGAGATCGTAGGAAGCAGGAAATACAGGCAGAGGGAGACAGTTCCAGAGTTGACCTGTTGCATAAATGAAGGACTGGGAGTAACGGTTAACTCTTGCATTAGAGAGTTGGACAGAAAAGGGATGAGAGTTTGCTGCTAGACGGGTGTTACACGCACGTCGTAGAAGTGGAGGAATGCATGCAGACAGTTCAAAGGAGCAGTGACCATTGAAGTAGCGATAGAAAAGAGATAAAGATGCAACAGTGCGGCGAAGAGACAGAGGTTGAAGGGAGTCAGTAAGAGGAGGAGAGTTAATGAGGCGAAAAGCCTTTGACTCCACCCTATTGAGAAGAGTTGTATGTGGGGAGCCTCCCCACACATGAGAGTTGTACTCCACGCAGGGGGAGGGGATAAAACCCGTATATAGTCAACAATTGTGCAGGGGTCAAGAAAGAACGGAGTCGGCGTAGCACACCCAATCTCTTGGAAGCAGATTTTACAAGAGATGTAATATGATCTTTCCAAGATAAGTCCTGAGTAAATGAAACCCCAAGCATGTTCAAGGATGATGCAGGATTAAGCTGAATATTATTAAACATTAGTGGGTATACCTGTTGAAGATTTTGTCGGGTTGATAGGTGCAAAAACCCGAGTCTTTGATGCATTAAAAACAACCAGATTTATTCTTACCCCAGTCAGAGGTACGAGCCAAGTCAGACATTAGGTGTGCCATAGCCTCATCCCTTGCCTGTTGAAGTAACTGCTGAGATGGACGTCGCGGGATCGAATGGAAAGGTGAAGGGTGGAGTCATCAGTGTATGAGTGGATAGGGTGTGGTGTACAGCTTAGAAGGTCACTGGTGAATGAAAGGAAGAGGGTTGGTGATAAGACAGAGTCCTGAGGAACATCACTGTTAACAGATCTAGGAGAAGAACGATGGCCGTCTACAACAGTGGCTATAGAACGACCAGAAAGGAAGCTAAAGATGAAGGCACAGATAGCATGATAGAAACCGTAAGAGAGCAGTTTGGAAATTAAAGATTTATGCCAGACTCGATCGAAAGCCTTTGAGATGTCAAGTGCAATGGCAAAGCTTTCGCCAAAGTCCCTAAATGAGGATGACCAGGAGTCTGAAAGGTAGGTGAGAAGATCGCCTGTGGAGCGTCCCTGACGGAACCCATACTGACGATCAGAAAGAAGGTTGTGATAGGAAAGATACTTCAAAGTTTTTCTATTAAGAATAGACTCTAAAACTTTTGAGATACAGGATGTTAAAGCAATTGGACGATAGTTAGAGGGTTGGGAATGGTCACCCTTCTTTGGGACTGGCTGAATGAGAGCAAACTTCCAGCAAGAAGGAAAGGTAGAAGTTGATAAACAAAGGCGAAAGAGTTTGCCTAGGCAGGGTGTAGGTACAGAAGCACAGTTCTTTGAACAACAGGAGGGACTCCATCAGGCCCAATTGCCTTATTAGTATTGAAGCCTGCTATGGCAGAAAATACATCAGCTGAAGAAATCATGTCAGCCATGAGGAAGTCAGAGGGGGGAAGTGATGGAGGAACAGCACCGGAATCGTCTAAGGTGGAATTGGAGGAGAAAGTCTGAGCGAAGAGATCTACTTTATCAGTAGAAGAAATAGCTACAGAGCCATCAGAGTCGAAAAGTGGAGGGAAAGATGATGAGGTAAAGTTGTTAGAAAGGTTTTTTGGCAAGGTGCCAGAAGAAGCGGGAAGAATTCGAGTTAGAGAGTTGAGAGCCTTTAGTACGGATGAAATTATTTTTAGCAGAGCGAAGAACAGACTTATCGCGATTCCGGGCAGAAACATATAAAAGATGTGATTCAGGGGTGGGTTGGCTCCGGTACCTTTTATAGGCCCTCTCCTTGTTGCGGACAGCATTAGAACAAGCGTGATTAAACCAAGGCTTTCGTGCATTAGTCAAAGGATATGAGAAAGGAATGTATGCTTCCATGCCCGAGAGAATAACCTCCGTAATGCGCAAGGCACGCCCAGATGGCTTCCGGCCATGGAAGCAATAATCATTCCAGGGAAAATCAAAGAAGTACTGCCTGTGGACCTCCCAATCCTGCCTCATACAAACACCCCCCCCCACACACACCTGTCTCATAAATACTCACCCCCGTACACACCTCCCTCATACAAACTCGCCCCCGAACACACCTGCCTCATACAACTCACCCCTGTACACACCTCCCTCATGCAAACTCATCCCCGTACACACCTGCCTCATACGAACCCATCACGTACACACCTGCCTCACACAAACTCGTCCTCCTTACGGCAATCATCACAATTTTTCAGCTTACGTGGAGCCAATTTCCAAGAGCCAGAAGGCCTGCTCAGAGACAGCAGAGATAATTAGCTGCCTTTGATGTGGATGCTTCGGCGAATTTCAAAAGTTTTTCACAAATACAAATGAAAGTCCTCGTCATATACTACCCTTAATTGACTTTTTAAAACGAATTTTCGAAAAAAAAATTGTATCATTTTTTCATTGGCTGAGCAGCAGTTTTTCCTATAGTGCGACTTATATATATATATATATAGATATATATATATATATATATATATATATATATATATATAAAAGACAGATCTCGTAACATATCCCTGACATATCGAAGACTTGCTGTACCGTACGGTGCCAGTACATTGTATCGCAAGCATATACAAGCAGAGAAGGCGGAGCAACAACATTCTCTCTCTTTCTCCCTCCCTCTCTCTCTCTCTCTCTCTCTCTCTCTCTCTCTCAAGATGTGATTATTGATGTATAATCTGAATCTGATGGACGATAGTGACTACTGTAGTTTGTCCACTTTAACTTGGTGGAAGCTTTCGTCTTTCTGCAGTCAGTATCGCTAAGTTCATTGGCAAAATACTGTGAGGTGATGTTACGGCTCCACATTTTTCCCATATCTTCGTTACTCACACCTTATTCTCGGGTTAATTTCGTGTTACAGCTCAGCATGTAATAGAGAGAGAAGATTTTGCCACCAATAAATGATTGAAAAAAAAAATCACCACTCCTTCTATCGATATAATCACATCGGCTGAGAGTATTTAGTAAAGCTTTCACTGAAGAAGTCACACTAGAGGTTAATAAAATCGTCGAGAGACAGCAGAAAAAAAAAAAAAAATCATCGTAAGAAGGTGGTTATTGGAGACTTTGTACTACCCCTACACTTCGAAAGGTATCCCTAAAATTTAAGAAACTAAAAGCGAGGTTATCCTGGTCACGATAAACGAACTGTCTCAAATCAAAGTGTCCGGCATTTCGCTCACGAGTCCTATAGTAGGACTCGCCTAAGTTTGCGACTGTGGTGTGGCCCGCACCTGTGTACAGTGTTGCCACGTTTTCTATACCGTTATCTCTCTCTCTCTCTCTCTCTCTCTCTCTCTCTCTCCTGGCGGGAGATGTGAGCCACCCTGAGTACTTTTGATTCTTTTATAAGTTGTTTATAATTGTGCTTTCATTTGTTAATTTGGTTTTGTTATATTTAGTGATATTTATCATTTTTTGTATACGGCGACAGATGACCCGTTACTGTAGTACCATGATTGATTTTCGTTCATTCATTCTCTTTCCCCTTCCTCCATCTCTCTCTCAGCCTGACAATGCCTCCACCACCACCACCCGCCGACAATGCATTCAACCTTGCCCCTCTCCTGCCTGCCTCTCTCTCTCTCTCTCTCTCTCTCTCTCTCTTTTATTGCAAGAGACATTTTGGATATTTTCTTTTACATAATATTGTATATATTGTAAATTTGACATCATTTCCACACCACCCCTGAGATCAAGGCCACCGACTGGGTGTGGAAGTGTTGCCGCTCGCGAGTGAATAATTTTTTTTTTTACTTCAGTATTGGCATATGCTTACTATTTTGTCCTACATATTAGCTTATGATTATAAATGTGATTATTCCTCGCCCTTAAAATTACGGTAAAAGCCAGTAAATATGAGCATTTTTCCCTAGCAACACCTGTACAAGCTATGCTTGGGTCTATGGAGGTACGTACTTTACCTTAGGCCAGACTGGGTGTGTCAGTATTGCCACTCACAAGAATTATATGAATTATTTCTTTTACTTTGGATATTGGCATATTTCTTCTTTTTTCATGCTCATTCTCTTATATCCATAACTGTAATATTATTACCCACCCTAAAACTACGCTAAAAAACATTAAAAGTGACTACAATTTCTTTTAGCAACACTGTACAATATGTATGCCATGTTTCTGTGTTACTGTATAAATATTTTATGCATAATAAGATTACTGTTGATTCATCCATCAAAATACACAAGTGTAATTTTTATTCATCTGAATTTATCGTATTTGTGTTGCCTTGTACATAAATAGCTTCCGTTTCACATCGCAAGTTGGGGAAACGTGGCACCATTGTACACAGGTGCGGGCCACACCACAGCCGCAAACTTAGGCGAGTCCTACTTTAGCTGAGGCATATTGTCAGGAAAATCATGTTCAGGGAAAACTCTGTTATACTTTGAAGTAAAGACGAGTAAGATGACAGTGGCGGGTCATGAATGGCGTGGTTTGAAGGGTCAGATCGTCCAGTTACTCACATGACAAACGAACAACTTATTTACTCTTCACAGGTCAGGATTCCCCAATCTGAATGAACGTGTTTGCGAGCGAGTAATTCATGATGTCACTTACAGGTTGTAAAGCAGGATGTAGCTCTGTGCTTCATGTAGATTCAGCACGTAACCATGTTACTTGGTTATAGAACATAGAAAAGAGGATAACTGCAGTAGGCCGGCTGGCCCATGCTAGGAAGCTCCTAGAAGAGTAACTGAGCTACTTGAATGAGATAAGGATAGCAAAGGAGAATGCTTGATAGCATCTGTATCTATAAAGCTGGTATCTGGAAAAAGCCCGAAGGATCCAGTGTAAAAATACAGGGAATGGGAGGCCCATAAATTCACTCTTTGGGACGAGTACATGGGACGAGAGGTAATTTTACCAACATTTGAAAGTTTGCGCCCATCTGAGTAGTCCAGTTAGCATCTGAAATGAGACCAGATGATGTATGACCAAACATCTTTATGCCTCCGCCCACCTTTGGTGGTGGAGACATTGAGTGATTGGTCTGTCTGTCCGTGCATGCATTGGGCGTGATATCTGCCGAACCTATCGACGGATTTCCACCAAACATTTACAGTATAGTGATGCAATACGAGGAGATGATGAACTGATTAGGTCAGGTAAGTCAAGGGGTCAAATGTCAAGGTCATATGGGATTGAGTTTGTTTTATCCATGTGGGCGTGATATCTCTTGATCCCCTTGACGGATTTCGACCAAACTTTTTTTCAGTGATACAGTATGAAGGGACGTTGAAGTGATTAGGTCAGCAAGGTCAAAGATCAAGGTCATATGGGCGTGGACGCAATATCTTCTGAACCCCTCGACTGTTTTCGACCAAACTTTTATAAGTGATTCAGGATGAAGGGACGATGAACTGATTAGGTCAGCAAGGTCAAGGTCATATTGGATCGACGTAGCTTATCTTTAGTCTCATTTCGACCCACAATGAACCCTGTCAAGAAGGTTGTATGGCGAGTCCGTTCGCAAGGCTTGATGGAGGCATAGCAAGCCAGTATCTCACTAGACCTTGTACTGAGCGACCCTTTGTGTTGATACCTCGGGCCCCAAGTTTCGGCGTTTCATTTAACCTTTTAACTATTTGCAGTTACTCGATTTAGTTTGTGTATGTATCTAGTAATATCATCATACTTTGTGTAAGTATTAGGCCTCTATAATTGTATAGGCTTTTATAATAGTAGTTAAATTTACTTAATTTGTGTAACATATATATCTAGTACATTGATAAACAATTGCAAAACTTGTGGGCGAACCGACACTAACGTGTTGGCGAAAAAAGAAAACAAAAACGGAATGTGGGCGAACGATTTGTAACCAAATTAAGCAAAGGGTAGAAACTTACCATGATGAATGGATCCGTTCAGGAATTGTAGGGGCAGGTGCTGCTGCTGTTTCTGTTGCAGGTGCTGCTGTTGGTGATGATGATGCTGGTCTTCTCGATGTTGCCGTCCCTGTTGCCTTGGTGATGCTTGTGAAGAAGGCATGGCTGGGTTTTTCACGTCCTCTATCTCATCGTGCTTAATAGTTAGCTCATCTGAGTTGGAAATATCAATTGTCAACTCACTGCTCGAAGAGTGAGGCGAAATCATCGGTCCGTTGATCTCAGGCTGATGCACGACATCTGCAGGTAACCAAGGGCAACTACCACTGTTGTTGTTATCTAGGTTTAGCAGAGTATATTCGTTTGGCGGCAGGTCCGGGGAGGTGGACATAGTGGTGGACGGCGGTGGGTTTTCTGGCGGCACGTCCGGGGAGGTGGGCATGGTGGCACAAGGCGGCGATTTTTCCTGTTCATCATAGCACGTGCATATGTAGTCGTTGTGCGCACCTGGAAAGCACACCATTTTTGTTCAGTGCAAAGTTGCAGGCGTCTGACGTTCACCACTGTGTGTTGATAAAAGTGTTCTAATTATCAGCAGGTCACAGAGCAACACATCAAAAATATCATGAGGCCCAGCTCATACCAAAACTCCTCCAACTTTTCTAAATAAGGGTAAAAGTGTGAAGTCAGTACACGACCAAATAGGTACGTCTCATCCCACTCAGACAGTAAACAAACAACGGCCACTCCTGCCCATTTATAACTCTACTTACGCTACCCAGCCTCCTTGACCGAGACTGTCCCCACCCACTGTGACCTATGATTGGCTGTTGTGACCTTCTCCTTGACATGACCCCTCCCACAACCTCCAGGCGCCACCCCACGCTAAGTGTCAGGGTATCTGGGTCTCACACACACTGGCTGGGGGCGAGACCACAACAACGCTAATTGTTTTAGCTCTCTGAAGCAGTTCTTTTATCGCCTTAATGCGTACGAATAAACCCTTCTTGGAATTTGTTAAGGTTTGGATAAACCTATAAGTTTATTTACGCTTTTACAGGCTTTTTGGCAACTGACCATTGACAGTGAAACATACTCAGTTGCATCAGTCGTTGCAGTTATTGCAATAGATGCGGTAGATTGAGTGAGTTTGTGAAGGAGTGAATAGTGTTGCTCAGCGAGTGGAAACGTGAATGAATGAACGAGGGATGGAGGTGTGAAAGTAAGAGTGAATGAGTGTGAAAATAGTAAGTTTGGTCGGGAGGTGTAAATGTTGTGTGTGTGGTCCAGTAGTGTGCGAAAACGTCAACAGATGGCATGATATATACCCCCATAGCAGCCTAATAGAGTGTATGTACTCTGCCCAGGGACTCAGTGGTTTTGTGCTGGCCTGATACTCTGAGGACACTGTGTCTTGAGTTCTAATTCCCCGACTTAGTGAATTTGTGAGGTGGACGCTAACAAACCATTCAAAGCCTGTCTGCAACAGTTAAGTATCCAGCCCACACTATGCCATCGTCTGTGTTTTTTATCTGTCCTTCCTTTCTACATTAGGCCATTGTCTAATCCCGCTACATTACTCATGTAAGAGAAATAGTTAAAGGACGGCCGTCAAAAGGAGTATATTTTACAATCCAGCATACTTAAAATCTTCGGTACGAAGTTATCCTCTAAACTGAATGAACCGCGAGTCTGGGAAACTCACGTGTTCAGGAATCTCGAAGCGATTGGGTCTTGAATCTGTTTTTGTTTGTTTGTTTGGTTTTTCATTTTTTTCCTGAAAAAGCTAAGTGCGACTTGACAGTATTCTTTATTCCTTGCATGAAAAGGGAACGAAATAAACAAATCATCACACTAGACAGTTTGCTGGAAAATGCTTCAAGCACTGTTACTACAAGATGCATTCCTTAAGCTGAGTAAAATTATCTGACGGTAGTTAGCATAGAGTTGATGTGCAAATTTACTGATAGGAAACACGGTGACAGCTGCATACTCAACTCTATTTTATAAACGAGGGCGTGTAAGTGTGATTATGTGATTTACACTTTGTGAGTAGGGCACAGTGTGAAAAGTGGAACTGTGGGAAAGTGTGTGTGTGTGTGTGTGTATTTATTCATATTTATATATATTTCATACAAATTCTTGTGTGTGTGTGTGTATATATATATATATATATATATATATATATATTCACTATATATATATATTCACTATATATATACTGTATATATATATATATTCACCGTTCATTGCTTTTAATAGTAGTGAGTGGTCCTGATATTTTTATGTGGTAGAACTTAATTGATTTTCGAGGTCCAGTGCTCTCCTTTATGCAGAGGTGAGAAAATGACAAGGGCCACCATCCAGGGGGAAGGGTGAGTATCACTCGTTAGGCCTGGGATGGAGGTCAGAGAAAGAGTGATGAAAGACTACAAGGACAGGTGAGAAGCAGAGGGAAAGGACGAGGAGGAGTGGATGTTAATGATTAAGGAGGGAAGGGGAAGGGGTGTTAGTGAGGAATGTCGGGTGGAAGGGACGAAAGCTACAGAAAACTCCTTTCCACGTGCCTACCAACTTCCATCCTATCAACCACGTCCAAATTAGAATAAAATTAAGATGTGATATCGATAATGAAACACACACACACACACACACACACACACACACACACACACACACACACACACACACACACACACACACACACACACACACACACACACACACACACACACACACACACACACACACACACACACACACACACACACACACACACACACACACACACACACACACACACACACACACACACACACACACACACACACACACACACACACACACACACACACACACACACACACACACACACACACACACACACACACACACACACACACACACACACACACACACACACACACACACACACACACACACACACACACACACACACACACACACACACACACACACACACACACACACACACACACACACAGAGTTGAGGAAGCTACTTGCTTCTTGGCATTTATTCCTGCTTCGATGCCATTCTTTTATTTATATTCTATTTTCCTCTTTCTTCTTTCCATTTTCCTTCATTCCATCTTCCGTGTTTGCCTTCGTTTTCCCATCCTTCGTATAGTTACTATTAACCTCACATTTAACTTAATTCAGTAAAGACAGTGTCAAGGCTAGTTATTACGAAAAAGTACCCGATTATAAACGAGCTAATTTTGGTAAAGGCAGTTATAGGTGCCAGTGATTGTACCCCATCGTCAAAATGTTAGATATCAATGATGCATTTGCAGTTTTTAACAGAAAACCTGATCTGAACAATCGTGTTATGTATGCCAGTGCACAACAGAAGGCCTGCTAAAAAATCTAAACCCCGGTGGTTGACCTTCGATATTAAACATTGTGTTAGCAAAAAAAAAAAAAATAAATAAAAAAAAAATAAATAAAAAAATAATGCCACAAGGAAGTCAGTGTGATAATATCTAGTCGACAGAGAGCCAAACTCTTAATTAATAACGGCAAAAAAACCTCGAGGCTGATATTTCTACTATCAGGAATTCGAACCCCAAAGAATTTTTCAGCTATATCAGAAGCAAAAATGTAATAACTCCAACAGCCGGACCTTTAATCACTGATAACTGAGAGCACACTGATGAAACTGAGATGGTGAGAATTCTTAATATTTTCTTTGCGTTAGCATTTACAGTGCAAAATGCAAGTAGGAATCACGCAGTGCAGTTTCTCCAGTTCGTATAGAAGAAGTTAACATAATCAGTGATATTACAGTGAAAATGAGATGTACGACTTGCAATCAGTAAACTTAAGGTGAAAAAGACACCGGGGCCAGACAAAATATCTCCAAGCGTATTAAAGGAAAAATCTAAGCCTTTAACTGAACTTTTAAACTTATCACTAAAGACCAGCAAAGTGCCTATGCTTGGAACTCACTGTGGAAAGAGCAGCAACTACATGACTAAATTCCATTCGTCCACTGCTTTACCGCCACACCAATCTCTTCCTGTCTTCTTGGAATTTAGATTGAAATCATTACTTCCTGTATGTTCACTTTAAGTACCTTGCTAATATCTCCCTGATTTATTCCATTCATCCACACAAACACCTCAGTTAAGTAAGTCTCCCCTTACTCGCTAAACATGTGTGTCTTCCAGGGGCCAGGGTGGCTAATGTGGTAGAAAAAATTTCAAATATCGTAAAGGAAAGTGGTGACAAACCCACTGTGTGCCTCAGTGTAGGAGGCAATGATATTAGTAGCCGTAAGAGTGAGGTACTGTGGAAAAGGTACAAGTTGATGTTAGAAAAGGTTAGGGAGAGGGGAGGAACCCCTGTAGTGCTTGGTGTTTTACCAAGGTGGCGGGTTGGAAGGGAATGGTTGAGCAAGGCAATAGGATTTAATTGCCGCCTTGAAAGGTATTGCAAAGATAATGCAATACCTTTCATAGACAGCTGGGACCGGTTTTATGGACGGAGTGCCTTGTATAGTTGGGATGGGACTCATCTTAACAGGCAGGGAGTTACTGTTTTAGCTGGAATGATAGATAGGGAGTTGGAGTTTTTTTTTCGAGATTAAGAAGTAGGTGTACAGGAAGATGCAGCAACTACACTCAGAAATCATTATTACCATGTTTGGATAGATGCATCAATACTTGCAAAATTAAGAACAAAAGTTCAACCATTAGTGTAGATACATCCACTCAGACACCTCAAATTGAGCAGGCGATGATAGATGATAGAACAAGCGATGATAGAAGGGTGATAAGCGATAGTACAAAAAATTTTTATATTAGTAAAGTAAAGAGTTTCCCAGTTAGTAATAAAATAAATAACAGTAAATGCCAAGGTAGAGGCATAACTACTCGTAATAATCTGAAAGTGTACTACACAAACAGCCGGAGTTTACATAATAAAATGGATGAACTGAGTGCTTTAATTTGTACAGAGAAAATAGACATTGCCGTTATTAGTGAAACTTGGATGAATACAGACGCTCGAGAATTTTTAGCAGAATATCAGATAAAAGGCTATAATATTTTTGTGTCAAACCGTCAGGGAAGAAAGGGGGGAGGGGTAGCTATTTATGTAAAGGATTCATTAAACTGTTACAATAAAGCAGACATTAAAGTAAATAGGGACACAGAAAGTGTTTGGGTTGAAATTAGTAACCATAGGGAGAAATTAGTCTTAGGAGCAATTTACAGATCTCCTAAATTAAGTAGAGTTGATAGTAAATACCTCTGGGAGGAATTAAGGAAAGCATCACAGTCAAGCTTAGTAATAATTGTAGGGGACCTTACTCTGCCAAGGATAGATTGGAGAAATCAGACAGGAGATGCAGAGTCAGAGGAATTTCTAGAGGTAGTACAGGATAATTTCCTTTATCAGTATATCAGGAGCCCACCAGAGGTAATAATGTACTAGATTTGGTTTTAGCTAATAAAGAAAATATCATTAGCGATATAGAGGTTGGTGGACGACTTGGTAATAGCGATCATGAAGAAATAAAGTTCAAATTTATTTGGGATGTCTGTTCCACTGAAAATACCTCCACCGTTCCTAATTTTCGTCTAGGAGATTTCGATGGCTTAAGAGCTTATTTTCGAACGGTATTCCACAGGGAGATTAGCTATTTGAGGGAATGCCAGGTCAGTGGGGAAACCCAGGTCATAGGTCAGGCGCAGGAAACACGTGGGGATGTCCGTCAGGTGTCTGTGAGGGGGGAGGTGGTAGATAGGAATGTAGTCCAGGTGACGGAAATTAACTCAGCTCCAGTACCAAACAGACGTTCAACCAGTGAGAAGTATAACGAGTTAATAAATATAATACACGGGGGCCAAGATAGATATATTCCTTCAAAACCGTTTAGAACTAATAATTCAGAACCAAGATGGTTAAACAACAGATTAAAATCTCTCATAGGCCAAAGGAAAGGAATATATAGAAAAATAAAACGTGGAGAGGAACACTTACATAACCGATACACGATTTTAAATAGAGAAGTAAAGAGGGAGATAAGAAAAGCAAAGAGAAGTTATGAAATTAAGGTTGCTAGTGAATCAAAAGAAAACCCCAAGCGTTTTTATCAAATGTACCGTACGAAAAATAAAGATAGGATAGGACCACTCAGAACAGAATCAGGTGACATTACCAGTGAAGATAAAGAAATGTGCTCCATCCTAAATAATTATTTCATATCAGTATTCACCAAGGAAAATCTAAGCCTGGTCCCTCAAGCAGCAAATATTTACCATGAGAATACGGAAAATATTCTTAGTAAAATAACCATTAGTAAGGAGGACGTATTGAAAGAAATTAATAAGTTAAAACCTCAAAAATCGCCAGGTCCGGACGATATATATGCAAAAATTATAAAAGAAACCAAAGAAGAATTATGTCAGCCACTTTTAACGTTATTTAATGACTCTTTAAGTTCAGGAGAAGTTCCAGAGGCGTGGAAAACCGCAAACGTAGTGCCCATCTTTAAAAAGGGTGATAAATCAGCGCGTCGAATTATCGTCCGATAAGTCTAACGTCAAATAAGATTAGAGAACACTTAGAAAGATTTAATCTTATAAACGAAAGTCAGCACGGATTCAGGCAAGGACGATCCTGCCTCACAAATTTGTTGTCATTCTACTCGGAGGTCTATGAGGCAGTAGATAGCGGTAAAGCTTACGATGTTATTTATCTGGACTTTAGTAAAGCTTTTGATAGGGTCCCACACGAAAGGTTAGTTAGAAAGGTTCGAGCACACGGTATAGACGGCGATATCTTAAAAGGGATAGAATCCTGGCTGAAAGGACGAAAGCAGAGAGTATTAATAAATGGAACTAAGTCGGACTGGGGATTAGTAACTAGCGGTGTACCACAGGGTTCAGTACTCGGTCCCTTATTATTTATCATATATATAAATGATCTAGACTTAGGAGTCAATAGCAGCATCAGCAAATTTGCCGACGATACAAAAATAGGGCGTATCATTAACTCGACTGACGATTGCCATAACTTACAAAAAGACCTCGATACATTGTCCAAATGGTCTAAAACTTGGCAAATGGAATTTAACGTTGAAAAATGTAAAGTACTTAACGTAGGCAAGACCATTGGAGATACTAAGTACAGCTTATATAACAAAGAAATTAGCAAATCGGAATGCGAGAGGGATCTAGGAGTTATGGTTAGTAACGACCTTAAACCAAGGCAACAGTGTATTAATGCGAGAAATAAAGCAAATAGGGTCGTAGGATTTATTTCGAGAAGCGTGAGCAATAGATCCTCTAAAGTAATACTGAAACATTATCTAGCATTAGTAAGGCCACATTTAGACTACGTAGTACAATTTTGGTGTCCTTACTATAGAATGGGTATTAATTCTTTAGAAAATGTACAGAGAAGAATGACTAAAATGATACATGACGTCCGGAACCTGTCATATGAAGACAGACTGAAAAGACTGAGTCTGCATCCGCTAGAGAGGCGTAGAGTAAGGGGAGACTTAATTGAGGTGTTTAAGTGGATGACTGGTATAAATAAGGGAGATATTAGCAAGGTACTTAAAGTGAGCATCCAGGATAGAACTAGAAATAATGGTTTCAAACTAGAAAAATTCCGTTTCAGTAAGGAAATCGGTAGAAATTGGTTTGGTAATAGAGTAGTAGACGAATGGAATAAGCTACCTAGTAAAGTAGTTGCTGCCTCTTCCATTGAGAGTTTCAAGCATAGGCTAGATAAGCATATGACAAATATAGAATAAAGAAAATCTTATAACCAATACTAATTCAAAAATTTTTTCTTTTCAGGTTACACTATGATAGTCTCTATTTTCCTTTCACACTTTCCTGTAAAATGTCCACGCCAGTTTTTCTATACAGCGTGGTGTTCTTTCTGACTTTTTCCTGCCGGCTTTGGCTGGAGGGTTTGGAGGGCGGGGGAGAGCCTTCTTCTTTGCTATCCTTATCTCATTCTAGTAGTTCAGTTACTCTTCTAGGAGCTGCCTAGCATGGGCCAACCGGCCTACTGCAGTTATCCTCTCTTCTTATGTTCTTATGTTCTGCGCCATTCTAATGAGTGCGAATACAGTATTTTTAGTCAGTCTTCATATGAAAGGTTCCAAACATCGTGTTTCATTTTTTCATTCTTCTATGTACATTTTCTAACGAATTATCCTTCTATAGTTCGGACACAAAAATTGCATAGCACAGTCTGAATTTAGCCTTTCTACTGCTAGATGAAATTGCAGTATTACATTAGATGTCCTACTGCATACGCTTCTCGAAATAAATCCAAGGACCCTATTTGCTTTATTTCTCGTAGTAATAGTGTTGCCTGGGTTTGAGCTTACTAACCATGACTCATAGATCTCTCTTGCATTGCGATATATTGAATTCTTTACTGATTTCCTAATGTTTCTGTGTGTGTGTGTGTGTGTGTGTGTGTGTGTGTGTGTGTGTGTGTTTCCATTTTCATTCTTCATACATGTGTATTATATTTATTTTCTAATGAAGAGAGAGAGAGAGAGAGATATGTGAGAGGGAGGGAGGAAATAGAAGATAATCCGGGTTTAACACTCAGGGGAGCAGCAGCTAGTACTGCGGTGTCATATCTAAACACAGGCGAGGAGAGGCTGGTCAGAAATATTATATATCTGTGACTTACCCGAATATCTATTTACCCAGCCATCAACCCACATGCATACTCACTTGGCCAGTATGATCCTACCCACATCATATGAGGTAAATTCTGGTGAAGTGAGGTCAGGTGTGCGATGTGTGTGGGGGTAGGTGGGTATGCGCAGGTGCGTTTGTATATATAAAGGCAATGCACAAGCAAACAAAAATTCTCTCTCTCTCTCTCTCTCTCTCCGTAATATAGAGTGGTCATAAATTCGTTAGAAAATGCACTAACAAGAATTACATAAATGGTGCATGATGTTGAGAACCTTTCATATGAAGACAGTTTGAAAAGACTAAATCAACAAAGGCTTCAAACCCTGTTTCAGATGTTTGCCACCAGGTGGTCTAGTGTCGCCCAACCTCAAATATTTTTTGCGGGGTTTTAAAGACCTGAGAAACTGTATCTAATACTAAGTTAATAATAATGTTGCTATTTATAGGAATCTTTTTTCCTATTCAGTGAAGTGCATATATATATATATATATATATATATATATATATATATATATATATGTAAAGAAAGAATAACCAGGCTTTCAGAGAATCTTAGCTTGGGGAGTAAAACAGAAATGGCGTGTTGTATATTTACATATATATAAATAAATCGTGTGTAGTTAGTAAAAGTAGATTACCTTCAGGACTTCTGATGTATGTTTTAGCATGCTTTAAAGAAGTAAGCTGTTCCACTGAAAATTATGTACTTATCGAATGCTTAGTGAATCAGCCATATTAAACAGCAAAACAGCAGCGCGGTACGACACTTTAACCACAGCCGAGGGCTGGGAGGAGTTGGGTGTAGTACAATTACAACTGTGCAGAGGAGTTAGGGAAGCATTTAAAAGAATGGACCGTTCCAGAAATACAGGTATTTTTCAAAGAAAGGGGTGTACCAAATTCGAGGTACAACAAGGAAAAACTCAAACAGATTGTGAAAAGGTGCAGGTGTAGCCAACGGTGCATACGCAGAGCAGGGGGTACACTATTCTCAGGGGTGACCAAACATCTCGCTGCACAGGCAGCCGAGAGCGTCACGTCAGGCAGGGCAGCATATCGAAAGTTGCTGCCAAACCTGCGGCTTCATATCTATTTTATTTTGTCAGTACTAACGAATTACAAATATTTTAATCACTGTTATCTTGCTTTATGGATGGTTCTAGTAAAATTGCCTTGGTTTTGTCTCTGTGTTGTGCTTACAGAGATGAGTAAACTGATGAAAGCTGCGTTTACAAAATGACATATAATCAAAAGGCTCCCATATTGTAATTTCTTTGTAGCATATCGTGCCAGTTGAGTAATTTGATGAGTAAAATATGTTTTGGAGTGTTTCACTTTGTGTCAAAATTAAAAAGAAATTAAGCACTGGTTACTTTTTCAATTCCTACCCCGCATTAGACTTGGGCGACGGAAGCGAACCTAGTAGATTTCTGAAACAGGATCTGGTGAAGTGTGTAATTTGCACTCACTAGAAAGGCGTTGAGTAAGGGGAGACTTAACTGAGGTGTTTAAGTGGGTGAAGGGAATCAATAAGGGAGATAATTGCAAGGTACCGTATTTAAAGTGAACATACAGGATTGCTGTAGAAGTAATGGTCTGAAACTAGATAATTCCGTTTTAGGAAGGCGATGGTAGAAATCTTTTTGGCAAGAGAGTAGTGGACGAATGGAATAAGCTGGTTAGTAATGCAAATGCTGCCACATCCATTGACAGTTTCAGGCATAGGCTAGATAAACATATAACAAGTAAGGGTTGAACATTAAAAAAAAAAAAATCTCTACTAACCAGTACTAATAAATTCTTCTTCGTCTTCAGGTTTCACTACGATAGTCTCTTTTCTCCCTTTGCATTTTTCTATATAATGTCCACGGAAGTTTTTCCATACTGCATGGTCTTCCTGCTCATTTTACCTGTCGTTTTATGCGTTCAAGTAACTGTTCTTCAGTATGTTGCTTAGTAAATCGTATAAAGAAAATTGGTATAATAACCAGTGATTGCAGTATTGAAGAATATATGTACTCTTCCTCACTGAGTGTCATGGATGGATCTTAGAAAATTATGTGCGAACTGGGAGTAATTTGTGATCTTTCCCATTAGGAGCAAGTGTGGCAGGGAGGTGTGAAGAAGGGAGGGCAGGTGGGCCTTATAGCTCTGTCCAGTGTCCACTGGAATGCGTCGGTAGGCCGGTCAGTTGAGGGGAAGGTGGCTGGAGAGGGCGAGTCCCTGGGGGGATTTTCAGTCATTTCGTGGGTAGGGGTAGAATTTTACCTGTGATATCAGTACCCCCTCATCAGTCACGAATATGCCCGTGACATCCACACCCCTACCAGGAAATTGCGATCCATCTTTGAGGAATAAAATACATTTACTCATATATATGTTTTTTCGATCTTTTCCCTGTCACGCATACATCTCAGTGTGTCAGTAATCTGGTATCACTCCGTAGGAAATTGAGTTTAGCTGGAGGAGTATGCCTTTTATTAAGCGTTTATCTATTTTCTTTTTCATTTCCTGTACCACGGCCTTGATCATGGCAGTCTCTGTGGTAGTAAGTTTGCCTCCATCATGTGCATCATTTTTGCCACATATACAAGTAATCATGTGTTTTTACAAGCACTGGCGCTCTTTATATTCTGTGTGATCCTGCCTGTTTTCCACTTGGCTAAAATTTTAGAGACCTCTTCTTCCCCTGCAAAATCGAAGCGCAAACTGCCACTGTGGATGTTTTACTCCTCAGTGGCAAATTTTGTATCTTTCTTAATCGGTTTGCTATAATTCACCTAGTTAAGAGTGTTGGTAACCTCATTGCCAAGGATGTCTTCTATTCATTTAAGCACTGATATCAGCTGTTGCTGGCAGATTCCGTTAACTTTGTGTTGATGATTATTCCTTCCTCTTTCTTCACTACTTAAAAATTCTTGTCAAGTGATTTATATTAACATTCTCTCACAGGCTATTAATCGTGGTCTTAGGGAGGTTCGTATAATTCATCAGTTCATCCAGTGAAACTAGTAACTTCAGACTACACTTTAAAGGTACTGAAATTATCAGTAAGAACATTTGATCATACGAAGAGAGGATAACTGCAGTAAGCTGATTGACCCATGCTAGGTGGCTGCCACAGTAGTGTGACTAAACTATCCTTCTTTACTATTCTTCCTATAGTTTGGCTATATCTTACGGTATGGCTATGTATAGCGCAAAATACATCATAATCCTCCCACAGTAAGGCTATATGCATCACATAGTACAACATTACTCTTCCTGTTGTGTGGCCATACAGTGCACATGCCACAGTGCTGTTCAGCCTGCAGTGTGACCCTGTACAACACAGCACAGTATACCCAGGAACAGATTCATGTCTGGTGAGGGAGCAGGGTAGGGCAAGACAGAGAGGCCAACTAGGGAAAATGAAATCGAGACAAGGCGCCGTTTGTCTGGTGGGAGGCATGTAGAGACGACACCACTGCAGGCCAGGGGTCGCGTTTGATGCTGTACCCGCCTACGTCTCCTCGCTGTGGTTCTTTGATATTTTTGATTGTGGTGGGTTTATGGTTCGCTTCAAGTGTTTGTTTGAGTGTGTTTGCACGTAAATGTGTGTTATGGGCACCTGTGTTATTGTATATATATATTTATGTGTATAGATAGATAGATAGATACACGTTTTTCATTTGCTTGTGTATATCGTTTTCCCTCTGCATGGTACGTGTGTGTGTGTATATATGCGCGTCTTTGTGTTTGCATGTTTGTTTTTATTTGTTTAACCAGGAAGAAATGATTCTCTGTGTTTTTCGTGTGTTGGGGAATTAATTCTATAATTTTCAGGTAAGTGTGTGTTAAAGAGGAAGACAACACAGAGGAGGACTGGAGAGGGGGTGAGGTTAAAGAGAACGAAGGGAAAAATGGACAACTTGTGATAACAGGGGATGCGGGAGTGTGGAGATTGAAGGGATAGTGATGGGAAAAGGGGTTATGTGTACGGGAGAGGGAAGGGAATGGATGAGAGAGAGAGAGAGGGGGGGGGGTCAAACAAAGGAGAACTAACGTAAGCAAAGGAGAGTCAGACGAAGCAGGGAAGAATCAGCTGAGGAGAAAAAAATTGAAGCAGTACGAGATACGAGAGTCATTGGTAGAAGTGAAGGATAATGAAGACAAGAGAAGACAGAATCAGACCACGAAAGCAAGGGAAGCAACGTTGTGGATAATTAGAGGCAGGTCGTGTGTGGTGGTGGTGGTAACAGAGTTACAAGGCTGAGGTGAAGATTGGTGGTGGTGGTGGTAGAGTTATAAGGGTGTTTTGAGATTAATCTGACGGCTCCAATAACCCAAGTCCCACCTGATACTGCGTTCTCCTGGCAACATCTTTCCCGACTTGAGCACTCATTCCGCTTGTAAATCTAACCATTCTTTTCCTCCTTAGTGGAGATTCGAGCTAAACCAGGAGCGACGTACCGAAGGGATCTTTTTTTATACATTATTTTTCCCTCTGAATTATTTTATCTTGCTGCTCAAAGAAATCAGACAGATGTATAGATTAAGGATTCTTTCGTCCTCAATACAGATGCGAGCTGGGTTATAAGACCCACCCAGTACTGCGCTTTAACCTATTCAACATCAGAACTTTTACCTTTTACTTTAGTCTTGTTATTTCTGAACAATTTTCGTAAGCTAAATAGGTCCTGTGTGACTGCACAGACTAAGAACAACCAGTATAATCTTCAGATCTATGTCGAATTTCATTTTCTTACTATTGTTACCTTCAAAATAAAATGTTAGAAAAGATGTCGTCGTATTGAAGGGGTTAATGATAATGAAAAGGAAGCAGAGATTTTTATTTTTTATGATTTTATGTTTGACAGAGCCTGTACAGTATATGTTAACTCTCAAGCTCTTATAATTCATTCTAAGCTGATGAAAACGGTCTAGTGTTTGAATTACTAGAGTTGTCATGACCGTGGGAGGGTTGAGGGTGGCATTACCAACAGTTTTAGGACTCGCTTTGAGGGGAAATAAACCCTTGGCGTTAATTAGAATAAAGTGAGTTTCCCCGATCACGATAGAATGCAGCGGTAAATACTATAAATTCACGTTAAATACTATAAATTCACGTATACACTGATGACATGCAATACGTTCCCCTCAGGACCACAAAGGGGCTGTATCCATAATTCCACCGGTGCTGACAAGGAACGCGTGGCTGTGCAAGTTATGTGGCACCTGTAGGCCGAGCTAACCATTATTCTGACGCAGGTGTATTCCCGCACCCGTAACAACCAGCCAGTGTGTGTGTGTGTGTGTGTGTGTGTGTGTGTGTGTGTGTGTGTGTGTGTGTTGCACACACGAAATGTCACAGTATTCAAGATGTATTGCCATCGTAAACGCGAATATTTGATGTGAAGAAGAAAAAAGAAAAAGAAACAAAATTTGAGTTATTCATGAGAGGGAGAAAGGAGAATGATCAATGTTCTGTGCCTCGATATCACAATGCCGTCCAGGAGTTGCTGAAATGGAAGTGTTATGCCCACGTATGGAAATGTGATATGTGATGGGTATGCAATGATGGGGTGTGAGAATGTGAGTATGCATGATGAAAACTGATGGTGGATGTGATTAAGTCGGAGAGAGAGAGAGAGAGAGAGAGAGAGAGAGAGATGAACAGGGGTGTAAACAGAAAGCAAAGTTAGATACCCCTGCAGTTAGTGGAAACCGATTTTAGCAAGTTGCCTGCGATGTTCCTGTGGAGTGAATGGAAGGATGACAGATGATGTGGGAAATAATATGAGCCGGAAGGGTATCATGGAAAGAGGCTGTCACTGAGTAGGGACACAAATATCTAGAGAGTTTATTTTACACTGATGGAGTTTATTTTGCATCTCTCTCTCTCTCTCTCTCCTTTCCTCTTATCCTCTGCTCCTCCACTCCAACTAAACTGTCCAGTTCTTTTTCCCTCGGCCTTCCTTAACGCTCCTCACCTCCCCCTCCTCCCGTAAATGTTTTTTCCTTGTTATTCCTGTGAGTTTGCTTCTTCTTCCTCTTAAATGCTCTTCTCTTCCTCCTGTAAAAAGCTGTCTTCCTCCTCCTCTTAAGTGCTCCTCTCCTGTTAAATGCTCTCTTCCCTCTTTTCCTCTTAGAAGCTGTCTTTCTCCACTCATATGCTATTTTCTGTCTCCTCTTGAAAGTTTTCCTCTACCTCTGCTTGAATAGAGCTTTTTCCGCCTCCTCTTAAATGCTGTATTCCTTCTCTTCCTCATAAAGTGATTTTTCTCTTCATCCTCCTAAATGATCTCTTTCTCCTTCTGTTAGTTGATCACTTCTTTTTCCTCCTCTTAAAAAATCTCATCTTCCTCTTCCTCTTTCCCATAAATGCGGTCCTCCTCCTCCTCCTCTTCTGTAATGCTCTCTTTCTCTCTTCCTCAAAGAGCTGAAGCGGTTGAGGATAAGAAAAGCTTGTATATGAAGTTTCTGTAACAATTTTCAAGATACTTCATAATGAATGTCCTGAATCGTTTTTGCGCCCTACCCCAAAGTGTACTCGTAGATAAGGTGCCAGGAAGCAGGGGCGAATCCAGGAAAGTTTTTAAGGTGTTACTCACGTCACTATCCAGAATAATAAAGGTTCTGCCATCGCCTTTCTCTCATCCAACTAGGTAACATTTCTTTGCATGACATTTGTTGAAAGAAGTAAACATGATAGCCAGTACGAGATGCAGCCTGTGTATTTAAAGTACTGTATACAAATTTTCAGTGGGATAAAGGAGAGATGCTGCCGGGGCAGCACGGGCAACACCCCTGGATCCGCCCATAGAAAGTAACGCAAGACAAATGTGTAATCATGATCCTAGGACAAGCACTGATTTGGAATAAGCTCCCAAACACCTTAAAAAAAAATCAATTTCAAACATGCACTCAAATATTATCTTGTAAATCACGATGTTAACTTGTCTCTTGATATCTAACATGTTTTTTTGGGACTTAAGAGCAGTGTGTTTTATATATTCTTATTTACTGTAGGTTATTGTTTCTCCACAGTATCCTAGTATCTTACTGTTCATTTTTAGGAAATATTTAAACAGACTTATGTGGTAATTGTTAATGTAAGATGAAAAACCATTGTATGGAAGAATAAAGTATTGTGATTCTGATTATGTTACGTGCTTTCTTCCTCCTACTGTTAAAAGTTTGGTTCCTGCTCTTAAAAGCTCTCGGCCTGCTCTTGCTTATAAATTGCTTTCTTCATCTGTCACATCCGACAGCTCTCTTCCTTCGTTCTTAACCCTTGAATCAAATACCGTACTTTTTTTTTTTTTTTTTTTTTTCCCCGCTTCATTCTACTTCCAGGCGATTTTATAAACTGGTGAAAAACTTCCCAAATTAAGGGGTACCTGATGGCCATTTTTCATGCTATTTGTAAGTTTCTTGTAAATTAAATAAAAATCACCTAGAGATAGTAAAAATGTAATGTCAAGTACGTAGTGTGTACGGAGTGTGTGGGAGATCTTATGGAGATGTTATCTTGTAATTTTTATGCATGCACTGTAGGCATTATTTGTCGAGTTAGTAGTAAAAATGTTGAAATTGCCGCTATCCCGCGATCGTAGAGAATCTTTTTAAAACTTCCTGGATCCGGATGATGATCCGGATCACCACCAAACTATAATGGATTGTTCCTCGGGCTATATCCTACCCCTCCAAAACTGTTTCAGCAAAGTCCGTTCATAACTTTTAGAATAATATTGCTAACAGATAAACAAACAAACCTCAATCAATCAATCAATCATTTCCTGTGGCACCCTCGGGGATGCATAGGGCCTCGATGAACTCACACCACCACATCCTATCTTGTGCTAACTCCTCAAGATCTCCCCAACACTCATCTCCAGCTTCCCGTCTCATTGTCCTCACCCACGTCTCTTTTGGCCTTCCTCTACCTCTCCTACCAGGTGCCACCCACCCTGGTGTACCTCGTACTATTCCCTGTCTCCTATACACATGTCCTAGCCACTTCCATCGTGAGAATCTAACATATTCATCGATCGGCTGCACTCCCGTTATTTCTCTAATTCTACTATTTGGTATCCTTTCCCACCATTTAACTCCTAATATTCTTCTAAGTGCTTTATTTTCAAACACCAAGAATTTATTTTCCATAGTCACTGTGCTGTACCAAGACTCGTGTCCATAAATTAAGATACTCCTAACCATTACCTTATAAAGTTTGATTTTTGTATGCACAGAGAAATTGTTATTATTCCAAATATTTTTAAGCATTCCCATTGCCTGATTAGCCTTCTTTAACCTTTCCTCGAATTCAAGGTTCAAAGAACCATCCTTGGCTACATAAGTACCTAAATATTTAAACCTATCAACTTGCTTTACAACCATACCTCCAATTACACATTCCTGCGCATTTTCCATATTCATATTGATTATTTCAGTTTTTCCACAATTAATAACCAAACCCACCTTGCGACCTTCACTCACCAAACAGTCCAACACTCTCTGCATCTCTTCTGGCCCATCACAAATCAAAACTATATCATCTGCATAATCTAAATCCAAAAGTTTCCTGTTCTCTCCCCAAAGTATACCTGCACCGGTTTCTGTTCCAACACGTTTCATAATGTAATCAATGACCAATATAAATAGTAAAGGCGATAGAACACCACCTTGAATTACTCGGACTTGACTTCAAACGAATCACTCAGACAACCATCAACCATCACTTTACAAAATGTGTCCTCATGCATGTTCATAATGACCCTCACAAACTCCTCTGGTATTCCATAATGTCTCATGATCTTCCCCATAGACTCTCTCGAAACACTATCAAAAGCCTTTTCAAAATCAACAAAACAAAGACTTAACGGTACTCTCATTTCATTAACTTGCTGCATCAAATGCCTAACTATAAAGATCTGATCATTGCAACCACGTTCCTTTCTAAAACCAGCCTGTTCATCCCTCAGAATACCCTCAACCACCGGCTCCAACCTATTTAACAACACTCTACTGAAAACTTTCAAAGCTATCGGTGACAAAGAGATTCCCCTCCAATTACCACATTCACTCAGGTCTCCCTTCTTCGGAACTTTAACAATTACACCATTCTTCCAAACTGATGGTAGTAACCCCGTCACCCATATCTTATTGAATAGCTTGGTCAAGATCATTATTAATCTATCCCCCTCCACTTTAAACATTTCCGGAAATAAACCATCCTCCCCTGGTGCCTTATTATTCTTTAACTGTTTTACTGCTTTCTCCACTTCTGCAAGCCTCAACTCTCCTGTTTCTATATTTAAATCTTCCTGAGCAGACGGTATATCCTCTTCTGGTGGTATTGGTCTATTAAGAACTGTCTCAAAATGCTCTTTCCATCTATTTTTAATATCTCCATCTTTGGTCAATAAATTTCCTTCCCTGTCTCTAATTGGTATTTTCTTGCGTTTACCTGCATTACCACTCAGTTCTCTAATCGATTCATATGCTATTCTTTGACTCTGTCCATCATTTTTGTTTATTAGGATTTCAGTCTCTGCAACCTTTTCATCCACACATCTTCTTTTATCTCTCCTAGCTAACCTTCTTACTTCTGAATTCAAACTCCAGTACGCAGCTCTTGCTAATTCAATCTCTCGTTCATCAACGCATTGCATCTCACTCCTCAATTTAGCCTCACCTCTCTTTTTTATCATATCCCACGTTTCCTCTGATATCCATTTCTTTCTCCTGAATCTATGTCCCCTTCCAATCGTACATTCAGCAGTCTCATGCAAAACTTTGTTCACATCCTCCCACATCTCATCTACACTTCTCTCCCCCTCTTCCAACGTTTCCAACACCAAAAACCTATTTCTGCATTCTAATCTGAATTCCTCCTTTTCTTCTCCTTCCCTTCTAAGCTTAACAATATCGTATCTACCAACACCAGATTTTTCCTTCTTCTGATTTTTAAGTTTAAACCTTATTTTTGCAGTGCTGAGTTGATGGTCACTACCAATATCCGCTCCCCGTTTAACATGAACATCTAGCAGAGAACTTCTATGCCTCCTACTGATAGCGATGTGATCAATCTGATTTTTATATTTTCCACACGGCGACACCCAAGTTGTCTTGTGTATATTGCAATGCTGAAAGAGTGTGCCCCCGATGACTAAGTCATTTGCTAGACAGAAGCTTCCAAACCTCACTCCGTTTTCACTCATCCTACTACCAACTCCCATCTTACCCATACATGCCTCAAATCCCTCATTTGAACAGCCCATTACTGCATTAAAGTCTCCAACGCAGATCAAAACATCATGTCTAGGTACCCTTCCTACTCCTTGCAACTTTTCATAAAATGTGTATTTCCTTTCATCGAGTGCATCATTAGTAGGTGCATAACACACAAACAGACTGATGTTGCCATGATTTGATTTAAACCGTGCATATAGCAATCGCTCATCTATAGGATCCCACTCACATAAAGCCTTATTTGCTTTACAACCCAGCAACAATCCTACTCCCTGATAATGCATTCCGTCCTGTCGACCAGATATCAATAAACGTATACCATCCTCCAAATCCAACTTATCGACTCAAGTTAATCTAGTTTCTGTCAGAGCACAAATATCAAGTCCGTAATTTTGAAAAACCTTCACTAACTCATCGATTTTACCGTCATGATTTAGCGTTCTCACATTCCAGTTACCAATTTTAATTGTATTTTTTGCATTGACAAAGGAATTAGATTGTAATTGAGGCAACCGTGAGATTCTTAGCACCCCCTGCCCATTTAAGGGCTGCACGGGACTGGGGGCCATTATTGTTCTTTCAGAGTCCATCAAGGTTTCTTTGGCTAACTTCTTGAACACCTCGCCATTGTGTTGCAGTCGCAGTAGGCAGCTAACTTGCCTGATTGCCCACACCCGAAAGACCCAGCTATGCTGTAGCCAGTCACGTGCCGGCATGCTTCCCAGCCATTTCACTCTCAAGGAGTTCCTCTGCCTGAGAAAGCAACCACCCCCCTGCTCCCGAGGGCTTTTGATCTGTGTAGGTAGAGGGCGATCACTCCCTCACTAGCCATATACAGTGTATATACAGTGTATAGGCTACACTCACCTACCCCGGCAAAAACATAACCTCCTTGGCGGAGGTAAAAAGCATAGAAAAAATGTTCACTCCCACTTCACAGCAACCGCAAATAAAATCAATGGCAGATTTAAAAAGATTTATGTATCAGTACCATAGTTAGCCCTAAAACTGTTTTCAGTAACAGGATGCTTCCATTTGCTAGACATCGCTTTCATTTAAACCTCCTATTTCCTCTTCCTCTCCCCCGGGAAAACGGACGAGCCTTGTCTCACCCATCGCGTACAGTGTGGAGTGAGAAATGAGACAACATGGCCCACTGAAGGGGTTCATCTCTTCACTACGATGACTGTTTTTTTCTTAACCCTAGGCGATTTCACTAAACACGGGAGTGAGTTTTCGAAGTGGAAAGTTGAGATATAGCGTGCATTAACTTACTTGACTACTAGGGTTCTTTACTGATGCGAAGACAATAGACTAATAAATGCAGGAATAAAAGGAACATGGACGAACAGTCCGGTACTCACGCTTAACGGGTTATAACCGCTTTACTTAGGGGAAGCCTTTCTTTTGTGCTGCTGCTTTTATGGGTTTTTACTCAGCTCGTTTATTTTATTTATTTATTTATTATTATTATTATGAGTCTGACAGCATTCATCAACCCCCTTCCATACGGGACACCTTTCCAAGTCAAATAAAACTGACTGGAGGAATCAAACGTACAATGAAAAATACGTCATTGAATTTCAAGGGTTGATAAGCTCTTACCCAAATGAAAAACGCGTTATTGGATTTTAGTGGTTAATAAGCTCTTACTCACATGAAAAGTACCTCATTGGATTTCACGGGTTAATAAGCTCTTACCCAGATGAAAAATACGTTATTGGATTGTAGTGGTTAATTAGCTCTTACCTAAATGAAAAATGTCATCGGATTTCAGGTGTAAAAAAAAATCATTCCTGCATTAACCCCACCCCCACCCACCACCACCACCACCAGATATGCCCCCCAAACCACACACCTATCCCTTAATGTTTATACCCTCTAGGGGCTTATTCCAAACATAACCGCCGTGCTGATAAATGTTAATTAGCATATGTTTATAAAATATTCATAACCGCATACAGCTTCCACAAATTTACTGGAAACTCGCGTCGTAGGACAAGCTGGCCGGGCCCCCACCTAACATCAGTGTTACGTGACAAAATTGGTAAGGCGACTTCTTTCCGTGTAGCATAAAAACTGAAAAAATGACGATGAATTGCGGTGTGGAGTTTGTCGTTTTGTGTGGCCGGGGAATTTTAGGTATTGGATAGGATATGGGAAACCGCAACTTTCTGAAAATTTCCTACTTTCCAGACTGAAGTTTTTGAGGATGAGGATATTTTTAGAAGCTACTCTCCATAACACAGTTTCCGAAAATATGGAAAAATAAAAGCTACCTTCCATGTTATAATTTCACAGAATGAGAGAAAGTTTAGCTACTTTCTGTACTGTAGTTTCCGAAAATATGGAAAAAATTGTTACTTTCATTTTAATTTACAAGAGTGGGAGGAAATTCAGCACTTCCCATACTGTATTTTTCGAGAATTGGTAAGCGATAGACTGGCAAGCGACCCACAAGAAAAAAAAGAAAAAGAAAAAAAGGAATGATGAACTGCGGTTTGGAGGATGTACGTCTGTGAGGCTGATGGAAACTGTGCTTATCAAATTATAATGTGGCTATCTTTATTATCATTGTTTCTAAAGTTATATCATGGCGTTTGAGAACAGGGGAAAACTTTACTATTTTTCATTCAACAGTTTCCGAGACAAGCGCACCGTGACAAGAAGGGTAAGTTCTCTAGTTTTTGCCTTATTTAATAACTACGTTGGTTGGTAATGACGACTTTTATTATTATTATTTTTTCTTGTGTCAGACTCTCGGCACAGGTTTCACAGCCTATACCCTGAGGTCCAACAGTTTTCTTATGTACAGTGCACCTGCACATGCCACCACTCCGGCACTAACATCCGCCATTCATAGGTCTACCCAGTACATGCTAGGGTTGTCTCGCACAGGACTGGTGTATTGGTATTAGCGGGGCTGTTTTCATCTGCCGACGAGTCTTTTGGTAAATTAGAGTCTGTTATAACGAGATCCAGATCCTTAAACTGTTTGCCGTGGAATTTGTGCGTGTTGTGTGGCAGCGGGATTTTGGGTTTAGGAAAGGAACTACTTACCCACTTTCCTATAATAAAGAGGAAATTTATCTAATTGCACTACAGTAATTTCAGAGGAAGAGAGAAAATTTAGTACAAATGTCAAGCAAAGATATGTAACCTAGTTGGATGTGAGAAAGGGGACGGCAGAACCTTTATTGTTCCGGATAGTGACATGAGCAACACCTTAAAAACTTTTCTGGATCCGCCCCTGCTTCCTGACACCTTATCTACGGGTACACTTGGAGGGAGGGGGCGCAAAAACCATTCAGGATATTCATTATGAAGTATATTGAAAACCGTAACAGAAATTTCATATACAAACTATTCCTACTCCCAACGGCTTCAGTTCTTTGAGGAAGAGAGAAAGGAGCACTAAAGAAGAGGAGGAAGGGAGCATTTAAAAGAAGGAACAAGATAGGGAGGAGGAAGGCTGCGTTTGTGGGAAATAGGAAGAGGAGGAAGAGATTTTTTAAGAGGAAGAAATGGGAATGATCAACTAACCGAAGGAGAAAGAGATCATTTAAGAGAAGGGAAAGAGAAAATTTATGAGGACGAAGAGGAAGAGATCACCTTAAGAGGAAGAGGAGGAATTCGGCATGTAAGAGGAGGCGGAAAAAGCTCTATTCAAGCAGAGGTAGAGAAGAGCTTTTAAGGGGAGACAGAAAATAACTTTTAAATGGAGAAAGACATCTTCTAAGAGGGAAAGAGGGAAGAGATCATTTAACAGCAAGAGAAGAGCATTTAAGAAGATGAGGAAGACTGCATTTTAAAGGAGGAGGAGAAGGAGGAAGAGAAGATCATTGAAGAGGAAGAGGAAGCAAACTCACAGGAATATCAAGGAAAAACATTTACGGGAGGAGGAGGAGGAAGAGGAGGTAAAGAGCGTTAAGGAAAGTCGAGGGAAAATGAAGTGGAGAGTTTAGTTGGAGTGGAGGAGGAGAAGATAAGAGGAAGAGAAAGGTACGACAGGTTGAGAGAGAGAGAGGGAGAGAGAACAGTATGAAAAATAAATGAAAGCGAGATAAGTGGGGTTGGGATAGACAATAAGTGGAGGGTTTAGAAAAGAGTGGGAGGGGAAATCAAGGAGGAAAGGAGACTATATGGAAAGAAAAGTAAGGAAGCTAAGAGAATGGAAGGAGGGGGAAGATGAGAAAGGGAAAACTTAGAAGAATAAAGGGAATAAAATAGAGGAGAGATGTAAAGTGGGTAGGAGATGCTCAAGTAGAAAGAGGAGGAAGATTGAGAGTAAGACGAGTTGGAAAGATTAACCATAGTATTTTCGGAACAATTCTAGTATTATTTTTCTGACAGCGCCAAACTATTTCATTCACCTAATACGCCGTGAACCCTGTCAGTGTTAATACAGGTACACCGTGAACCCTCTCAGTGTTAATACAGGTACACCGTGAACCCTCTCAGTGTTAATACAGGTACACCGTGAACCTTCTCAGTGTTAATACAGGTACACCGTGAACCCTCTCAGTGTTAATACAGGTACACCGTGAACCTTGTCAGTGTTAATACAGGTACAGCCGCGCACACAATTTCACAGTACAGTCAGCGTTGCAAATCCTGTGTGTGACCTGGGTTCAGAGTTTCACAGAATCGAACGTGCGGGGGAGGGAGGGAGTAGAGACCTGGCTGTCGTGTGAGGCGGGTAGTAGGCATACTGGGGATATGGGGCGGGGGGCAGGAGGAGGGGGAAGGGCGAAAGACAAGAGGGATGAGAAGCGGATAGTGAGTTAAGTAATACAAGGCAATGTTTTATTATAGTATAATATATATATATATATATATATATATATATATATATATATATATATATATATATATATATATATAGAGAGAGAGAGAGAGAGAGAGAGAGAGAGAGAATAAACATACCAGTATATAGAATAAACTCTGTAGGATCTATGACAGCACTTTACACTAATATACATAGCTTAGTGTAACAGGTCGTTACCATACTATGCACAATTTGTGTTTTGTAGGGAACTGTCAAAGATCAGGTGATTACGATGGTGCTGCCCTCGAAAGGGTCTGTTAGTTGCCGAGCGGGTGTGTGTGCTTTGCATGTTTAGGTGTGTGTGTGTGTGTGTGTGTGTGTGTGTGTGTGTGTGTGTGTGATATAAGATAAATGTATCATCATCCCGTTTACCGTCTCTAAATGGCCGCTTATGTCACTAGGTTTTGTTTGTCAGAATCAGTGATTCATTTGGTAGGTTACTTATTTGGAATATGAAATGCTTGGTGCATTTATATTTATTATTTATATCGGACTTATGACACCGTTCCGTCTACTCATGTTGGAATAGGTGCAGAGCACTGGGAAACAACGGCTAATATATATGAACACATTAGAATCATGATCGTATGAATATAGGACATCATATTTGGGAGAATATGACATGCTTAAATTTCACCTGATAGGTGAAGGAGAATAAAACATGCTAAAATTTTACCTGATACTGTATACTGTAATTGGAAGGATATTTCTTTCAACACCTGTTGCTCAGTATTTCCATGAATCTTTGACCTCTCCAGTTGCAACTATTAAGTATTTAAGATAGCAGTGGTTAGTAATGAAATCCAGGAAATAAAAAGAACGGGGGGGAGGGGAGGATGGTGTCTCATCCTTATTACACAAACAGTGCTTATGACTGCTATCACATACCCAGCTACACTGAAATATTTATGATTAACATTCACTAGTGGAATGTTTCTGATAACCGTGAGAATAAACCTTTGTAAGGAAACCGTAGGAAAAGAAAAACTACTTAACACAAGAGTTTATTTTATAGCCAGTCCAACCCCCAGCTTCCCATTCGCCAACCTCAACCCAGTGCAGTGAGGTGATGTCGACTCACTACTCCCTCATGACACTATTATTAAATCGTCTCTCCAAATACTCACAATTCTCGAACACCTACTTAGCAATTGTCTTCAATGGTTTCCGTGTCCAACGTGTGCTAATTGTTAATCATTGTCTGTCGGTCGTGTATTGTATTTGAATAAAGTGTTGATGGAAGTGATGTTTGATTATGCGTTAGTTTCGTAGCAGGTTTACTTTTACCCATTCTTTTGCGATTGTTTTAGCACTTCAATGAATGAAATGAGACCCACTGTACTGGCTTGTTAACGGCGAGAACAGGAGCGCGTCGGAGGACAAACGCGGAACCGGATGGCATGATTGTGGCAGCAGCTGAAGCAGACCCTCACACTAACGCCGCAGCTATCGCACAGAACCTGCAGTTGCATGTCAGCGCTATGACAGTAAGGCGCAGGCTGCACGAGAGAGGTATACAAAACAGAATTCCTGCACAGAAGGAGAAACTAACTAATGCTCACAGAGCCGGGAGGCTGGAATTTGCACAACTCCATGTTGAGCGAGACCTTGAGTTCTGGGGACATGCAGTATTCACAAATGAGAAAGTATTCTCCTCTTCTTCTCATGGCCAAGGCCATTGCTGGAGAGTAAATAACACCAGGTATGTTTATTAATTGTTGGTTAATTAGCTGCAGCCTAATTGCTTGTGGAGGACTTTGGTGGAGGACTATAAATGTGGCTATACGATACAGGGAGAGAGATGTCGTGCAGTCGTAAAACTGAGTGTGAATGGGTCTGGAGACGTTTTACAATGCACCAGGACCTGCAGCCAGGTAATTATGTTGCAGTAAATAATGGAGATGTAAACAGCAGGTTTTTCACAATTATGCATCAACCGTAACTGGGTAAGTTATTTATGATATTTACTTACCTGAATGTTACGTTAACCTGATTTATATACAATAAATAGTTACGATGTATTGAAATACTTAAACTTAACCAGTTTGTCCAATTTGCACATGAACATAATCATGTGCATTAATTCCCTTAATGTTCTGTAAATGATTACCACCCTGGAGATTAGGTAATGAAATATGTAATACTTAATACCTAACAGTTCATCAAATTTAGATAACAAATCCGTATGCAAAAACAATTACATAAAAAAACAAAACAAATACAATTTCAAATACCTCAGTTGAAGAAAAATATCTCCAGGTATAACAAATCATGTGGCATGCTAAAATCTTAGTTTTCTTTAGGGAGGTAACAGATACTCATATGGAATATTCAATTAATATGTCAATATTGACAGTGTTGGTTCAACTGCGGTCTAGGGGTATTAAGTGCTCCATGCCTGGTAAACGGTCGTGAAGTGTGGACGAGGTGCTAATTATGGATGGCCTGCCGGTTTCCGCATGAACATTACATTGCTACTCAGGCGAAAAGGTATTTGTTTTAATGTATGTTTATGGACTAATACATATATGAATACAGAATGATTATGCACAATTTTAGGGGTAATATACAAGAAAAATGCACATACGTCAATAATCCACTAACTCGTAAAATGCTTGCCGATACGAGCGTCGTAACATCATGGAGGTAGCTCGTTCTGGCAACGTCACCTGCAATGTGTGGGGCTGGATATCGCTGCATGGTGCAGGTGACGTGTTCCAAATTGAGGGGCGCTTCACAGCAGATAAATACATCGAGATGCTTGAAGAGTCCTTCTTCCCATCCCTTCGTGAGAAGGATTTTCCGTTTCCACCTGGGCCCATATTGTTCATACAAGACAGGTGTCCCGTCCACGGCTCGCACAGTTAGACGCTGGTCTGACGAACAGGATAACTTTCAGCTCCTGGAAGTGCCCACCAAAAGAGCTGATATGAATGTAATTGAACAAGTTTGGACACAGATGGCAAACACTTGGGATATGGCACAGGAGAGGCACAACCGGGAGCACATGGCACACGTCTCTGAATTGTGGGAGACCTACAGACACCGACCAGAGATGGTGCGACGTCTTGTTACGTCAGTGCCAGACAGACTGCGCGTCGTTACTAAAATGAGTGGGGGTTGGACTGGCTATAAAATAAACTCTTGTGTTAAGTAGTTTTTCTTTTCCTACGGTTTCCTTACAAAGGTTTATTCTCACGGTTATCAGAAACATTCCATTTACACACTAGTGAATGTTAATCATAAATATTTCAGTGTAGCTGGGTATGTGATAGCAGTCATAAGCACTGTTTGTGTAATAAGGATGAGACACCATCCTCCCCTCCCCCCCGTTCTTTTTATTTCCTGGAATTTCATTACTAACCACTGCTATCTTAAATACTTAATAGTTGCAACTGGAGAGGTCAAAGATTCATGGAAATACTGAGCAACAGGTGTTGAAAGATATCCTTCCAATTACAGTATACAGTCAGTATCAGGTAAAATTTTAGCATGTTATATTCTCCTTCACCTATCAGGTGAAATTTAAGCATGTCATATTCTCCCAAATATGATGTCCTATATTCATACGATCATGATTCTAATGTGTTCATATATATTAGCCGTTGTTTCCCAGTGCTCTGCACCTATTCCAACATGAGTAGACGGCAGTACTCCCGAGGTGGATGGAAAGCTGATGACAGGGAGTGCTGGAGCTCCCGTTTCATCAGCCCTCAGGACTAGTTCCTGACCATCCACCTTTGCTGAACTTTTTCAGTGTCTCAATTACACAGAGAGTAGGCCAGCATGCTCTCCAGTACAAATTTCTCTAACTATCTTCACCAAACTACATGCACAGTACACACTACACTTCCTATTCAAAATTTACCCAAAATGGCGTCGTTTTACCAAGCCTCGGAATCCCCAGGGGGGGGGGACCATAAATGCCCCCACCATCTGCCCCTCTCCCGGTGACGACTCAAGATGCCTGGAACCACTGTCTGACTCTCATCTTCTTCATTTCTGCAACATTCACGGCCTTTCCTCTAACTTTCGCTCTGTTGAGCACCACCTCTCCTCCTCTAAACCTCACCTTCTTTTTCTAACGGAGACTCAGCTGTCTGAGGCAACTGACAGCAAACCCTTTTCTGTATCCTCCTACTTTCTCTATACTCATTTCAAAGCCAAAGGTGGCTGTTGTGTATATATACGCAAAGACTTATCTTGCTCTCGTGTTCCTGAACTTGATTCTTCTGAATTCTCCACACTCTGGCTTCGGCTTTCCTGTCATTTTCTGACTAAATATATCTGTGCTATTTACTTATCCCCTAATTCTACTGACTATCAAAAATTCTTCGACTATCTTACTTCTACGATGGAACACATTCTATCCATTTCTCCTTTCTCTGAAATCTCCATTCTTGGAGATTTCAATGTTCACCACCACCTTTGGCTCTCCTCTCCTTTCACGGATCCACCTGGTGAACAAGCCTACATCTTTTCTATCCTTAATGACCTAGAGCAGCTTGTACAGCACCCTACCCGTATCCCTGACCGCCTTGGAGAGAGCTCCAACATACTTGACCTCTTCCTCACAACTAATCCTTCTGCTTACTCTGTTAATCTTTTCTCTCCGTTGGGCTCCTCCGATCACAACCTTATTACCTTAACCTGTCCTATCACTCCGGTACGGCCTGTGGACCCTCCAGAGAAACGTCGTCTGTGGCATTTTGGAGCCGCAGACTGGGAGGCCCTCAGGCAGTACTTCTTTGATTTTCCCTGGAATGATTATTGCTTCCATGGCCGTGAGCCATCTGAGTGTGCCTTGCGCATTACGGAGGTTATTCTCTCGGGCATGGAAGCATACATTCCATTCTCATATCCTTTGACTAATGCAAGAAAGCCTTGGTTTAATCACGCTTGTTCTAATGCTGTCCGCAACAAGGAGAGGGCCTACAAAAGGTACCGGAGCCAACCCACCCCTGAATCACATCATCTTTACGTTTCTGCCCGGAATCGTGCTAAGTCTGTTCTTCGCTCTACTAAAAATAATTTCATCCATACTAAATGCTCTCAACTCTCCAACTCGAATTCTTCCCTCTCCTTCTGGCATCTTGCCAAAAATCTTTCTAACAACTTTACCTCATCATCCTTCCCTCCTCTTTTCTACTCTGATGGTTCTGTAGCTATTTCTTCTACTGATAAAGCAGATCTCTTCGCACAGACTTTCTCTTCCAATTCTACCTTAGACGATTCCGGTGCTGTTCCTCCATCACTTCCCCCCTCTGACTTCCTCATGGCTGACATTAAAATTTCTTCAGTTGATGTATTTTCTGCCATCACTGGCCTCAGTACTAACAAGGCATATGGGCCTGATGGGGTCCCTCCTGTTGTTCTCAAGAACTGTGCTTCTGTGCTTACACCCTGCCTAGGCAAACTCTTTCGTCTTTGTCTGTCAACTTGTACCTTTCCTTCTTGCTGGAAGTTTGCTCTCATTCAGCCAGTCCCAAAGAAGGGTGACCACTCCCAACCCTCCAACTATCGTCCAATTGCTTTAACGTCCTGTATTTCAAAAGTTTTCGAGTCAATTCTTAATAGAAAAATTTTAAGGCATCTTTCCTATCACAACCTTCTTTCCGATCGTCAGTATGGGTTCCGTCAGGGACGCTCCACTGGCGATCTTCTCACCTACCTTTCAGACTCCTGGTCATCCTCCTTTCGGGACTTTGGCGAAAGCTTTGCCATTGCACTTGACATCTCAAAGGCTTTCGATCGAGTCTGGCATAAATCTTTAATTTCCAAACTGCCCTCCTACGGTTTCTATCCTTCTATCTGTGCCTTCATCGCTAGCTTCCTTTCTGGTCGTTCTATAGCCGCTGTTATAGACGGCCATCGTTCTTCTCCTAGATCTATCAACAGTGGTGTTCCTCAGGGCTCTGTCCTATCACCAACTCTCTTCCTTTTATTCATCAATGATCTTCTAAGCTGTACATCTAACCCTATCCACTCATATGCTGATGACTCCATCCTTCACCTTTCCATTCGGTTCCCGCAACGCCCATCTCAACAGTTACTTCAACAAACAAGGGATGAGGCTATGGCACACCTAATGTCTGACTTGGCTCGTATCTCTGACTGGGGTAAAAATAATATGGTTGTCTTTAATGCATCTAAGACTCAGTTCTTACACCTTTCAACCGACAAAATCTTCCACAGGTATACCCACTAATGTTTAATAATATTCAGCTTAATCCTACATCATCCTTGAACATGCTTGGGGTTTCATTTACTCGGGACTTATCTTGGAAAGATCATATTACATCCCTTGTAAAATCTGCTTCCAAGAGATTGGGTGTGCTAAGCCGACTCCGCTCTTTCTTTACCCCTGCGCAATTGTTGACTCTATACAGGGGTTTTATCCGCCTCTGTGTGGAGTACAACTCTCATGTGTGGGGAGGCTCCCCTCATACAGCTCTTCTCAATAGGGTGGAGTCAAAGGCTTTTCGTCTCATTAACTCTCCTCCTCTTACTGACTCCCTTCAACCTCTGTCTCTTCGCCGCACTGTTGCATCTTTATCTCTTTTCTATCGCTACTTTAATGGTCACTGCTCCTCTGAACTGTCTGCTTGCATTCCTCCACCTCTACGACGGGCGCGTAGCACCCGTCTGGCAGCAGACTCTCATCCTTTTTCTGTCCATCTCTCTAATGCAAGAATTAACCGTTACTCCCAGTCTTTCATTTATGCAACAGGTCAACTCTGGAACTGTCTCCCTCTGTCTGTATTTCCTGCTGCCTATGATCTCCAGTCTTTCAAACGCAGTGTGTCCAGGCATCTCAAAATGATCGGATCTTGAATTTGGCTCTATATTGTATTTTGTTTTTCTCTTGGAGGGAACTGTTACTGCGGGGTCATGGCCTTTGGTTCCTTCTTCCTCGCATAAAAAAAAAAAAATAAAAAAAAACCAAGCATTTCATATTCCAAATAAGTAACCTACCAAATGAATCACTGATTCTGACAAACAAAACCTAGTGACATAAGCGACCATTTAGAGACGGTAAACGGGATCATGATACATTTATCTTATATCACACACACACACACACACACACACACACACACACACACACACGAACCTAAACATGTAAGGCACACGCGCCCGCTCGGCAACTGACAGACCCCCTCGAGGGCAGCACCATCTTAATCACCTGATCTTTGACAGTTCCCTACAAAACACAAATTGTGCATAGTATGGTAACGACCTGTTACACTAAGCTATGTATATTAGTGTAAAGTGCTGTCTTAGATCCTATAGAGTTTATTCTATATACTGGTATGTTTATTCTCTCTCTCTCTCTCTCTTTCTGTGTGTGAGTCTGTCTGTCTGTGTATATATATATATATATATATATATATATATATATATATATATATATATATATATATATATATGTGTGTGTGTGTGTGTGTGTGTGTGTGTATACTATATATATATAGATAGACAGGCAGATATATAGATAGATAGATATCTTATACTATAATAAAACATTGCCTTGTACTACTTAACTCACTAAACGCCTCTCATCCCTCTTGTCTTTCTACCCTTCCCCCTCCCCCTCCCCCTCCCCAGTATGCCTACTACCCGCCTCACACGACAGCCAGGTCTCTACTCCCTCCCTCCCCCGCACGTTCGATTCTATGAAACTCTGAACCCGGGTCACACACAGGATTTGCAACGCTGACTGTACTGTGAAATTGTGTGCGCTGCTGTACAGACGCCGCACCCAACACGCTTCAGTGAACATAATTAATTATAGGAACCCAGAAGCGCTCTTGAGGTGACCTGGGACTCCACACGCCTCTGGTCACTGGGAGGGAGGGTGATAGGCCTTGGCTAGGTGGGCGAGTGGGTAAGTGGATGAGTAAGTAGGTGAGTAAGTGGGTAAGTGCATGAGTAAGTCGTGGATGGAGAGATGAAATGGATGATTAGCTTAGGTCGACTGAGTGATGGATAGGGTGTTGAAGAGTGGTGGTTGGATGGATGGATGGATAGGTGAATGGATGGATGAGTCAGGAGTGGTTGGGTGAAGAATGGTAGGTGAATAAATATGTAGTTGAATAGTAGTAACATAGAGGATAGATGATGTTAAACTCAGAATCAGCCCTAGACTCACCACCTAATAGACAGATAGACACCAGATAGATGGATAGATATAATTGGTGATGCTGTAAAGGGCTGATTCAGTAAAAGACAAGGTACATAATAACGAGGCACGTGAAAAGCTGGCACAGGTGAATGAAAACACGAGTACAGAATGGCTGGCCTTTTGTATAATTTCCTGGGTTATAAATCAGTTGTCATTTTATAAAGCATGTATTATAACTTTACTACAACTGACCCGTATTTTTTTTTCATGTTGTGTCTTTCTGTAATGATGATGATGATTGATTGATTGATTGATGATGATGATGATGATTGATTGATTGAACGATTGATGATGATAATGATTGGTTGAATGATGATGATTGATTGACTGATTGATATTAATGGTTTCTTAACAGGGAAGAAGTTTGGTCTCAACAACACCTGTGCCTCGACCGCCTTTGATTCTCGATTTATTATTACCGGTACCGGTATTCCTTCATAAGAATTCTATTTTCTTGGCGCCTTGGCTTTCAGTTAATTGTTGTTTTTGAGGCACAGGATTAACTGGGAGAAGTTCTTGGGAGGTTGCCGTGGAAATTCATTAATTACCTTGATCACTGAGAGGAATTTTTGATAAGTCACCGAGGTGTTGACGGACGGGCCGAGATGGTACTGTACTGTTCTGTGAAAGGAACTGAAGGTGTTGTGTATTTATTTATTCATTTATTTGCTTATCTATCTTTTTGTAGGGTCTTTATTTGGGAAAGCCTCTTTGCCAAAATTCAGTGTAATTAAACAGAGGAAAGTCGGCTGGAAGAATGTTTGTCAGTTGAAAGAAAAGGTGAGAAAGTGAAAAAAGCCATATTACAGTAGCGATTAGCCATCTAATGGTCGCGTCTTCTCTCGTATTTTATTGCAATTAACACCAGATGATAATACTCAGCTAAGAGTGAATCACAGGAGCCCGAATGTTCATACTGATACCATGAACCCTCTCAAAGGTCAGGAGAACATTTGTATCCTCATCCAGTTGGCCCCAGACGATTTTATTCATATGAGTGTGAGTTATAGGAACCAGAGAGTGTTACGTATAAAAAAAAATAAATAAATAATGCAGAGATGGTTCACTTCAAGGCCCATAAAATCTCTCTCTCTCTCTCTCTCTCTCAGTCAAAGAAATAGCTATCCTCCCAATGCCGTCTGAAGATAGTTTACAGTTGCCGAAGTACAGTGAAAACCCTGTCTCCACCAGTGCGTGTTTCAGATGCTTCGATTTTTCCACAATGTATTCGTCAAACTTTGGGAAGATGTTTGCGTCTCTCTCTCTCTCTCTCTCTCTCTCTCTCTCTCTCTCTCTCTCTCTCTCTCTCTCAGCTGTATCAGAGTAATATATGATATTATTTTAATTATTATGCTTCTGAACGGTCAACTACAATTACAATTACTTTATGCATTTAAAGCTTACTTACAGATACAGTTACTGGTAAATAGTTAATTACAATTTCAGTTACCCCCAAAATGTGTAATTAATACCATTTTATTTAAATTAAAATTACTCGAAGCCTGGTCAAATGAAGTACATGAAATGGAGGGAGAAAGGTCAGATGAAGGACATGAGATGGTGGGAGAAGAGTCAGATGAAGGACAGGAGATGGAGGGAGAAGAGTCAGATGAAGGACATGAGATGGAGGGAGAAGGGTTAGATGAAGGACAAGGGATGAAGGGAGAAGAGTCAGATGAAGGACAAGAGATGGAGGGAGAAGGATCAGATGAAGGACAAGAGATGGAGGGAGAAGGGTCAGATGAAGGACATGAGATGGAGGGGGAAGGGTCAGATGAAGGATAAGAGGTGCAGGGAGAAGGGTCAGATGAAGGACATGAGATGGAGGGGGAAGGGTCAGATGAAGGATAAGAGGTGCAGGGAGAAGGGTCAGATGAAGGACATGAGATGGAATGGGAAGGGTCAGATGAAGGACAAGAGGTGCAGGGAGAAGGGTCAGATGAAGGACAAGAGAAGGAGGGGGAAGGGTCAGATGAAGGACAAGAGATGGAGGGTTCTCATTACCAGGCTCCTTGAAGCAGATGTGGCCGTGAGAAGGATGGAAGCAGACCTAATGGCACAGCGTCTTGGAAGGAGCTGTTGGACTATGACACAAGAAGAGGGAGTGGAGGAAGGAGACAGAGAGGACACGGATAGGGCGGAAAGATAAGAAACCATTGAAGAGATACAGGGAGGGGTTGTAGACAGAGATAAAATGTTAAGCAGAAGAGGCAGTGGCAGAGAAGAGATGCAGGGAGGGGAGAAACAGAAAAAAAGCAGGTAGGTAAGAGAAAGACGATAGCAGTGGATGGAGTGATGCAGAGAGAGAGAGAGAGAGAGGGGAAACCAATTTTCTTGTAAGTGTACTCACATGGAATCAGTACATCAAGTGAGTGAGTAATGGGTGTCCTCAGAAAAAGAGAAAACGAAAAACCTACAGAGGAAATAGTGAGAAATGGAAGTACAGAGTTAAACAATACTGGCGGAGTAAAAGAGAGAAAATATACAACTCACTCTAACTTTCCACGAAGGAACCTCAAAATAACGCCCAAGACGCAATAATTACGAGGCTAGTAAACCGCACGCTGATGGCTGAACTGGCAAAATTATTAAAACTTGAGGTGGCCAAAATTATCAAAGTTTTAAGACCGGAGAATTTTGTAAAGAAATGAAGGCACTGTAAGCTGTAAAACTGTGTGGTTCGTAAAGTGTTTTGAAATAAAAGAACGTTTTGTGTGTGTGTGTGTGTGTGTGTGTGTGTGTGTGTGTGTGTGTGTGTGTGTGTATGCAGACTTTCCACACACACATCTGAAGGGGGAATGAGTCAGAGCAAGAAACCTTATACATATAGCTATAGTTCATGGGTTTTAGTATTGTGCTCGTATGTAAGAAACTAAAATATGCTCCTAAATGAACGTTGTGTCTGCACACGAATGAACCAACTGCCCCCAGCGTTGGCACATGGACATAGTGTGACCTTACTGAAACTAGTGAAGGAATGCACAATAGATGCTGATAAATTTTGACCTAACCCTGTGACCTTGAATTTTGACAACTTGTCCTGAAAGTCGAAGAGCATAATTCTTGCCTTTACCGCCAACCTGTCAACAAGTTTTGTCTAAATCGGATCAAACCCGTTTAAGTTTATTTCAGAATGTGACCTTGATCTTTGAGCAGTTGCTCCAAATAATAGTCAGCCCCTTGGCTGACCCTCAACCGGTCCACTAAGACTGGTTCAAAACAGATCAAAACTGTTTTACTTTGTTCACACACACACACACACACACACACACACACACACACACACACACACACACACACACACACACACACACACACACTCGGATCGAACTCTGAAGTTGCCCTGTGACTTTAATCTTTGAGTAGTTGTTCTCAGTATCGACTCCCTCCGTTTTTACTTAAGCCTCACCTTTTCCACCAAGACTGGTCTAAAACGGATCAAAACTGTTTAAGTTGACCAAGTAATCTTCATTTTTTATCTGTTTTCAGAAAAAGTAGGTTAGTCCCTTAGCTGATCCTAAATAATTTCACCAAGCTCTACGAAATCGGATCAAAAACTGTTAGAGAAAATTAGTAGCATACACTACAACTTGGTCCCGTACATACATACATACATGTATACATAATCAGTGGTGCAGTAACATGTTGAGACGCATGTCAAATCTAAAATCAGGTTTCCTGCTTTCTAATTTCTTACTGCTCATCTGCCCAAGCGCCTGTACATGGTGGTCCGTGTAACCGGCAGTATCTTGTTTGTTGCGGGAAAGGCTCAGTCTGCTGACCTGGGAATGGGACTGGGATATCCATGCATGTACTTATGGTGTAGTCAGTGACAGGTTGCCTTGGCTTATTATACTACCGCAGAAAAAGGAATATGGAAGTGGAGAATGATGCAGATTAGGCACATAACATTGACTGATCCGTCCCCACGACACGCGAAAATTCACCAGTTGTTTGGCAGGTGGGGTATATTCTACAGACTGCTTTTATATTCAGCATTTATTCCAACCTGTCATAATGATAATCAGTGTTGTACAGTAATAACGTATCCAAATAAAGTCCGATAATAAAGCTTGGAAATGTTAACGTAACTGATATACCTCTGAGGCACTACTAACCTTCAGCACTTCGATACATGCATTCTCCCCAGAGCAGAATATAATCGTCTGTCATTAACAATCATACTACAGTAAAGATACCATCGTACTGAAGGGATATATTGAAAGTTTATTGCACCTTCATTGGAAGAGTTTCTCATAATCTGAATATAACTGTCTGTCGGTAACATATATGAAATAGATATGGTACTGACGGCGTTATGTTTAGGAGCAGGTATGTGGTAAGAAAAGAAAGTACTATGAACATAATCGCTGTAGCAGATGGAAGGAAATATTCAGTGCTTTCCGATTCCCTATGATTCACTCAGCTGAATAAAAACATCTGGAATGAGCTATAAAAGAATACAAAAGGTGTCCCTGTGAAGAGAGATTAATTATAGCAGTATTAACACTCCTAGGCTCCTTTGATTTATTCTTTGCTGAATAAAACTCGGCGCTTAACTGGAATATACTGCGAAGGAAGACGCGACCAAAAGTAGGTTATGAAACTAAAATAGTCTAACTCTGGGAACTTAAAAGCTTTCATGTTAGCCTATATTCCATCTAATTATTTGTTTCAGTTTTCTTAATAAACCCAGGTTTACTGTATGTACAATCATTTATGCTGAGCAATGTTTGTGTCATTTAGCTTCACTGCTTCGAGAAAATGTATTCTTCTGTGTTAGGCAAACTTCAGTTTTTCTCCTCCACCCCTCGGCAATATCAGACCGAACCATCCACCACCTACACATCTAAGCTCACGACAAGAACATGTAAAGAAAAAGTAAATTTACCAGGGCCTGCATATCAAAGGAGCCCTGCTAAAACCCTCAGAAGTTGCAGGCGTTTAAAATGACCTGGTAGTCAATTTTTAGCGAACAGGAGACGGACTTGAAAGGCTGGACGCTGGCGGGACTAATGAAAAGTAAACTCGGCAGCAGTGGACAGTTGAGACCAAAAGGAAATTGCAGCCTGAGATGACCAGTGTTGATTAAAGGAAGACGTGGGAAAAGATAAAAAGAGAGGAGAAAGTGGCTGGGATGGATGCAGCTGGGAAGTTATTGTATGACACGAGGAAGATTGCGAGTTATTTTGTGAGTAGAGGTAGGTGGGATGTACTTATGAGAAGATGAAGAAAGTGGGGAGCTGTTTTATGAGGAAAAGAAGCCGAGAGTTAGTTTATGTGAATATGAAGAAGGTGGGAAGCAGGTGAAGAGTTATTCAGTGAAGAGACGGGGAAGGTGGAGAGCTATTTAATGAAACAGCATAGGAGAGGTTGACGATGAAGGAGGGAACAGTTGGGAGTTATAAGGTGAGAATGCAGTTGGGAGTTATTAAATGGAAAAGGAGAAGGTGGAAAGTTACTCTATGAAGCGACATAGGAAGATGGGGATGCACTTTGGCGTTGTTTTATTAGGCGAGGATGTAGTTGTGAGTTATGAGAAGGTAGAGAAGAGGACGAAGAGTTATTCTGAACGTCGCAAAAGGTGACGATAGGGCTAGGAGTTGTTTTAAGAGAAAACAAAAAAACAAATGACCCGGTTAAGAGTTATAAGAAAGCAAAGAAGATGGGGATGCAGGTGGAAAGTTATTTTTAAGGAAAGCCCAATAAACTGGGGATGCAGTTAGTTATTTTATGAGACAACAGAGAATAAGGTGGGTTATTTTATGAGAAACGTCGGAGGGGGAACGTCAAGGAAAGTGGGATTATCAGCCGTGAAGGAAAGTGGGATTATCAGCCGTGAAGGAAAGTGGGATTGTCGGCCGTGCAGGAAAGTAGGATTATCGGCCGTGAAGGAAAGTGGGATTGTCGGCCGTGCAGGAAAGTAGGATTATCGGCCGTGAAGGAAAGTGGGATTATCGGCCATTAAAGTGGGATTATCGGCCGTGAAGGAAAGTGGGATTATCGGCCGTGAAGGAAAGTGGGAGTTTCGGCCGTGAAGGAAAGTGGGAGTTTCGGCCGTGAAGGAAAGTGGGATTATCGGCCGTGAAGGAAAGTGGGATTATCGGCCGTGAAGGAAAATGGGATTATCGGCCTTCAGGGAAAGTGGAATAATCTGCCGTGGTGGATGGACTGGAACTGGAGACGAAAGGGTAAGGAGGAAACATGGAAACTGTAAAGGCTTATCATCAGCCTTACGTCATGAAAGGGAGAGGGGGGTTGAGAACAGGGGACAATCAACTCCTATAACACTAAAGCGTAATTTCAACACTCTCTTGCTCGGGACAACTCAATTATTCTATACCACGTAATGCCAGACAATTTTATTCAGCTGACAATGGGTATGGACGCTCCCTAATACCTCTTCCTAACCGATTTGTTTTTCGGATATGGCTGGCTAGTATCGTTCTTAACGTTTATGCAGGGATGGTATTAGGACGATTTAAGTAACACAGAAGAGCACGGCAAGGTGTGATAAGCAAAATAAATCGCATGGGAAGAGGTTTTGGTACTATTAATGCTGGTATCTCTCAACCCTTTCATGGTCGGGACTACATTTAAATAGTACTGAATTTCAGGTAGCGTCAGACGATTTTATTCAGCTGTTACTGGAGCTTTAGAGCAGTGGTTCCCAAACTTTTTCAGCTTGTTACCCAATTTAACATGCCACACTAAGCATGTTACCCCTTTCACAAATTGTTGTCAACAATGATATATATGGCTAAATTAAAACACTAGTGTTATTTTCTTTTGTTTATTGTAATTTAACATTGTGCATCTCTAATGACTATTGCCAAAGATGTCAAGAATATCAGTGGGATGGATGGAGTTGCAGGCTTGAAGCTAGTTGAGGAATTCTTGGCTTTGTGGTTGAAAGTGCCAGCCTGGCATCGTTTGCAACATTCAGGCGAGTCCTCTTTTTTGTTTTCATCCCCAGCACAGTTGAGAACCCCTTCTCACAAAGATACGTTGTTGAGAATGATACCAACAACTTCAAGGCTCTCTTGGACAGAGTTGGTGAGTCAGCTAGTCGTGAAATCCAAAAGGAATCTGCACTTTGGTTTTGGAATTCGATTTTCAAGGCTTCATTGGCTCGCATTGTGATCCACTCCTCCTTTGCAGGAAAATCATTATCATGAATGGCTTCATCAGGTACAGAGAAGGGATGAATGATCCACTGAAGACTGACTGTTTCTTGGTCACTCTCTGGAAAGTAGTGATGCATGCTTGTTTCAAGCCCCTTCAAATGGTCGCTCATCTCTTCGTTGATGGTCTGCAGAAGTGATCCAATATCATGACTATTCTCCTCAACAAACTGGTCTAGGATGGGGAACTGGGCTATCACTCCTTTCTCCAAGCGCCGAATCCAGAGTCTCAGTTTCCCCAGAAATGCAGTCACAGTTTGATGGGCATCAATGACAGTCGTGTTTCGGCCCTGTAGTTGCAGATTACCACTGTTCAGCTCTGCAAATATGTCAGCCAAGTAACAAAGTCGAGCAAGCCACACCTTATCAGTGAACTTGGTAGCAAAAGGAGATCCTTTTTGTTCCAGGAATTTCTGAATAGCCTTTTGGAGCTCAATGACTCGACGTAAAACCTTGCCTCGTGACAACCAGCGAACATCGGTGTGGTACAGCAGAACTTGATACTGCTCTCCCATTTCCTTGCACAGCTCCTTGAATATGCGCGGATTCACATCCCTGGACTTGATGAAGTTGACGATTTTCAACACATCTTCAAACACTAACTTCAGATTACCAGGCAGGCTTTTCGATCCAAGAGAGTACCGATGAATGATGCAATGATCTACAGAAATTTCTGGATTCACATCTTGTATGAGGCCCCGTAATCCACTATGACCACCCATCATCAACGGTGCTCCATCGACGGAGACCTGGATTAAGAAGAAAAATTATTATAGAATTATAGATTGTTTCATTTAGTCATTCTTACATATCTTTTGCATTATAATTATATGGTTTTAATTAATTTTATTTATTTTGGTACTTTAGTACTTCAGTGTGACAGGCACTATATTATTTGTGAATCATATACAAAATATTAGCTACACTACAGCTACTTATACCATACATAAAACTGTATATGACTAAATACCATGTAATTCATTGTATTTATACTAATTAAGACTTCATATAAAAAATCTTTCCCTACCTGTTGAACGCTGTTCCAATCCAATCCATTCTTGGTAAAGAAACTCTTGATGATATTGAAGACATCTTCTCCCTTCGTGGTTGTCAGCAGATCCTCACATAATAGGAACTCTTCTTTGATCTTGTCCTGGTGCACGTAACGGACGAACCCAAGGAGAACAGCACAACTAGCTACGTCACACGATTCATCAAATTGCAAGGAGAATTTGCTATATGAGCTTTGCTTGATCTCTGCTATAACTTGGGACAGGATATCTGATGCCATGTCATCGACTCGTCGGCGGATTGTGTTGTTTGATAGAGATATGGCACTCAGTTTCTTCGCTTGATCCTCCCCACATACCTTGCTTACCATCTCGTACGCACAAGGCATAATCAGATTCTCTGCAATGGTGTGGCATTTCTGTTGTTCTGCAACTTTATATGCAACAAAGTAGGATGCTTCGACCGCAGCTTGAAGCTTTTGGGCTTGAATTCCAGATGAACCAAACTGGATGTTCTTCAGTGCTACAGCCCGGCGCTGAAAATATGCCTGATCCTCATTCTGAAGATTTGGATGGCACTTCTGGAGGTGAGCTGAGAGTTTTGATGGCTTGAGGCTTTCATTTGTCAACACTTTGTGACATATCACACATTGTGGCCGATCCTCTCCACCACAAGGTAAATTCACAAAGCCATGGCGAAGAAAGGCGTCAGAGTAGGTGCGCTTTTTGGACATTTTATTGTTTGATCTGCAAAAAAGGAAGAAAACCGCATAAAAAAGTGTGAACATTGAGAATTAATTATTTATCATTTCATGGCATTCTAGATAGTATCAGAAGAGTTTATTCAGCATAGGAATGATGTAACAGTGGGTAATGGTAGCTATACTGCACAGGGCAAAACATATAGGCTACATACCAGCTTACGTCTACCCCAGCTGATGCTCACAGAGAAACTGACTGTGAAATAGAGGCAGCGGTGCCAGATTCTCAAACCCAAATTATCGCATTTTTACCATAATTTGAAATGATCTTATTATTGACGAACCTGTCACGTACTTACGAAAATTATTGCATTATCGCATGCATGCTATCGCCTGAAGCACGAGAGGCCAAATTATTGTATTTGCGATAATTACTGCACGTCTGTCAACGCTGAATAGAGGCAGCCTCAGGGAGTGAGTGACGCGTACTGCACACGTAGATGAGTCATCAGGGTTACTGAGTGACTTGTGTCCTGAAGCATACCTGTCAAAATACTTTTGAGTTTCCACACTTTTAGATACATATTTCTTCTTTCCTAGTACTGTATATTAGTGTTTGATGTTTATTGTAATTCGGTTTAACTTTATTAATTAATTATAATTGGTTTACTTTACAACTTTACATACTAAGACTAAGTTAACATTAATCCTAATGCCTGATTTTCAGGATTCTTAACGTATTTTCTGTCACCTCTCCATTACCCCCGGAAAACCGTTAAATTACCCCCAGGGGGTAATTTACCCCCAGTTTGGGAACCACTGCTTTAGAGTGTTGAGTATATCCGTGGTGCCTCCAAAAAGCAACATAGGACTTTCGGGGAACCTCCTGCTTTGAAGGGGTTAAATATTCGACGTCATCTCCTTTATCGCGAAAAATCTCCCCAGCGCCAAAACCAGCCTGGAGAACAGAGCCACTTAAAAAAACAAAATATACACACACACACACACACACACACACACACACACACACACACACACACACAAAACTTTTTTTTTAGATAGGAAGGCTACACATGGATATTTCCTTCAGTTATGACCGCCACTCTTCTTGTTATCTGAGAAAGACTTTGGTCCATTCCATTCGGGGTCGTATTTTATTTCACCCACGCGCTGGAGTACAGGGATGATTTTGGTCCTTTGTGTGTGTGTGTGTGTGTGTGTGTGTGTGTGTGTGTAAGAGAGAGAGAGAGAGAGAGAGAGAGAGAGAGAGAGAGAGAGAGGACATTATATTCAAACAGCTTCCATCCGCCTGGAACCAAGCTTAGTGGAGAGGTTCAGGGTTACGCATGCATGGAACTTCGATTTTCAGAACAATAGGTCAAAGGTCAAGGTCAGAAGTCAAGGTCAACACAAACAGTTTTAATGCGGATTGGACCAAACTTGGGTGAAATGCTGAGGGTTAGGGGAGGATGAACAGCTTTTATTTTGAGAACAGTTAGTTAAAAGACAAGGTCACATTATGAGGTCATACGTTCGACCCTTTGACCAATTATTGGGCGTTGGTGTAACACGTGCTGGGTATTCGCTCTTCAGTTTTATTTTCATCTCCAGGTGGTATTATTAAGCTATTCAGAATTTTTTACCAGACACCTTGTTTTCGTACTCCCGCGTATCTGATATTTACTTCGTCTTTATCAGTCCAAAGCGTCCACCCTGGCTCTCCTCGCTGGTGCTTCCTCTCCTTGCTCATCGTAACTCTCCTCACTCATCCTGTCTTTCCTCACCCTCTTTACCGCCTCACTCATTCTGTCTTCCCTAATCACCATGGCTGTCCTAACTCGCTATGTCTTCCCTCACTCACCCTGTCTACTTGTCACTCAGTCTGCTGTTCCCACACCATTTCTCTGCTTTTTACTTACACCCTACCTCATTCACCCTGCCTCTCGTACTCACCATGCTCTATCCCCACTCATTGCCGGACCCCGTTAGCGGTAGGGGTAAGCCCTTTTACTTATTAGTCGAGTCACTTGTAACCAGGAGAGAAATGGGCAAGACTGGATCCCCCTGGGCCACTCCAGCAATCATCTCTGTGTCTACCTGGATGCTAGGCGATGAGTATCAGAGATTTGAGTCATATTTACAAAGATTCTTAACTTGAAAATATCTATAAATGCTTTAAGATTCATTATTAATACAAAGTTTTAAAAACTACTAGAACTTCCCTTGTAGGATCTTTTGTGCCTTTTAGGCCAAGAGCCGTTAGAGGTCCGGTAATAAATAGCTTGGCTGTTCTAGTTTAATGCTCTTTACTTACTGATCCCGTCTCTTATCTTTCACCCTACCTCATTATTTATCCTGCCTTTTGTCATTCACCCTGCCTTCTATTGTTCACCTTTCCTCTTGTCATTCACCCTGCCTCCTATTGTTCACCCTTCCTCTTGTCATCCACCCTGCCTTATTGTTTTCACCCAGTCTTTTATTATTCACCCTGTCTCCTGTCATCAGTCCTGTATCTCATTATTCACCCTGTTTCTTGTCATTCACACCACCTCTTATTATTCACCCTGCCTCCTTCTCACCCTGTTTCTTATTAACCGCTCCTCTTTGTATTCACCCAGCCTCTTATTTTTCTGTCTATCTATCTATCTATCTATTGCCTGATGCCATAATCCCGTTAGGGGTGGCCATTTGACTCTGAGTTATTTGTTTTACAGGAAGGGGCACTAACCCTCCACCAACCCACTTGATGACACGTAGGGAGCACGTAATTGTTTGGTTATATGGTTACCACCCAGCGTTGTAAATGGTTTCTTGGCTTACAGGAAACCATTAGGCTTGTCACTCAATGTAAAGCCACCTGTAAAGGAAAGAAAAGCAATAAGAAGTGACAGGAAAGATGGGAGACAGGAAGAGAGGAAGGCAGGCACAGAAAAAGAATGATAAAGGCTGAGGAAGAAGTAGGCAGCACTACATCAAGTGAGTGGATGATGGTCGCCACCACCTACCGCTGTCTCATATTATTCACTCTGTCTTCTGTTATTCACTTGCCCCTTCCCCTTTTACCCTGGCCCTCACTATGCAATCTCCTCAATCACCCACCGTGTCCCTTAGTTCACCCTATTCCTCTACTTAGATTGACTTATTTTTCCTCTGCGTTTTCTTCTCCCCTCCTGGAGACACAATCAGTCGTATACTTTATCCTGCCTTACCTTCCCTGCCTCTTATCACACCCTGTCAGATCCTTACCCTACCCTACCATGCGCCCTTCTCCACCCTCATCCCTGTCTATCTGCCCGTCTAACTTCAGCTCTCGTTGTGCCGACTGACACGGAATGAGAGGGGGGATTCAGAAGGATGAGAATTGATTTGTGGGATCAGGTAGGAACTGGAGGCAGGTAGGGAGGGAGGAGAAGTTGCTTTGGAGGGGAAGGAGACTGAAGGGTTTGATGGGGAGATGCATGAAGGAAAGATAAAGAAGGGAGAGTGATATAAATGAAAGTACATATAAGGGAAGAGGAGAGAGAGGTAATGGTTGGAGATGAGAGGTTGTTTTTGTTGTGCAACTCCCGTTTCGCTGATCGAGCAGACCCAACAACTGCAGGCAAGCCGTCCCCCTTGCAGGGCTGACCCGTACATTCCCTTGTGGTGGACAGAAAGCACCTCACCACAGCGAGGCATGGGGATAAGTGTGGAGGTTTGGTTCCTGAATGGACGCTACATTTACTTCTGTACACCCACTTAACAGGGGCAACATAGTAGGCTCCACATCACCCCGTTATTTGGTTAAATGATCACCACCCGGCATTGTAAAAAGTTTCCAGAGTTACAGGAAACCATCTGACTTATCACTCGGTGCAGAGCCGCCTGATGTGGAAAGAAGAGTAATAGAAAAGCGACAGGAAGGATGGGAGGAGATAGAAAGAGACGAGGGTAGAGAAAGAATAGGAATTATATCAGTGAAATAAGAAGCAGGGAGCACTACATCACGTTAGAGGATGATGACACCAAAAAGAGGGGTAAGATGGATATGTGAAAAAAAAGTGGGAATGAAATATGTAAAAATATATAAGCGGGCGAACCAAAAATTAGCCACAGTGATTTTTATCCTTTTATTCGTGTTGACTAAATTGTTTGACAGTTGCATCGGTAGGTATAAACCCAAACTCTCAGCAGTGTCAACCTTGAGTGGTGAGCTGTAGTGTCGTTATTGCTAAGTTACCATGGCTGCTCAGCTGTGTGTCTGCCCATAGAAGAGCAGTGTACCATGAGTCAGAAGAAGTTTACAATGAGTCAGTAGAACAGTGTACCATGAGTCAGAAGAGCAGTGTACTATGAGTCAGAAGAGCAGTGTACCATGAGTCAGAAGAGTAGTGTACCATGAGTCAGAAGAGCAGTGCACCATGAGTCAGAGGAGCAGTGTACTATGAGTCAGAAGAGCAGTGTACCATGAGTCATTTTCAGTGGACTGTAGGAGCATCGGAGCAGAAACCCGTCTAGTAGCACATAACGAGAACAGTGCCTTGCCAGAGTGGAATGTGTACAATTGGATTACCTTGTTCAGAATTGGTCCCATATTTTTCATTGAGTAAGGCCCACATTCTATTCGGGTAAGGAGACTCCCTAGCACCTCTTCCTTAGCGATTAATGTTTGAATATATCGTGTTAATAGCCTTGTGTACGTTAAATATGAAAAGTATGGCGATGTTTTATATATATATATATATATATATATATATATATATATATATATATATATATATATATATATAAAACAGATTAGGACAGTAAGGCGTAATAAACCAAGCAATTTGCTTAGGAAGAGTTGTTAGGGAGCTCATACTTAGTACAGACAGACAGCGGATGAGACATGTTAACTCGGTGAAGGAAATAATATCAGGTAATTTCCTTAGTAATAATAGGTGATTACTGCTGTCAACCTCGTATGTTATATAATGATTCAAAGAGACGACAGGCAGACATGATAAGTGTAACGAATGCGAGAAGGATGAAGGTAAGGTGAGGGCAAGAGTACATGAGAGAGAGAGAGAGAGAGAGAGAGAGAGAGAGAGAGAGAGAGAGA